>NC_143398.1:182500071-182826737 GCF_052110815.1 Crocodylus siamensis | reverse complement strand
TGGTCCATGCCCCTGACTGGGCAGAGTGGGAGGTCCCAGAGTCCTCCTTAGTCGTGGAGGGAGACGGAGCTCTCCCCTGCGGCTCCCGGGGGAGAAGGGCCTGGCAGTAGGAGTCTATCTCCTGCTCGCAGTCCCTGATGGCACGCAGTCTCTGGACTGTGGCCTGGAGCTCCTCCAGCTGGCGTGCCAGAGACCCCAGCAGGGAGCAGACCGCGCAAGGGGAGGGGGCCATGCTCCCGGGCCCCAGAGCCTGAAAAAGGGACAGGCAGCCCCCGCAGCCAAGAGCCAGGGGCTCCGTCTGCGTGGAGCCCGGAACCATGGGCTCCGTCTGGGTGGCCGTCTCTGCGGTGCCCAGTGGAGGTACCGCAGAGCCCGAGGGGACCCTCGGGATGCGGCGCGTGCCCATCCGTGT
The DNA here is from genome assembly GCF_052110815.1 of Crocodylus siamensis. Taxonomy (NCBI): domain Eukaryota; kingdom Metazoa; phylum Chordata; order Crocodylia; family Crocodylidae; genus Crocodylus; species Crocodylus siamensis. The sequence goes on along the minus strand of NC_143398.1, from coordinate 182,826,325 downwards.
CATGCCTCTGGTAGGCTGGCTACGGCTGGGGCTGGCTATGGCTGGGGGGGGTCGCAGGCAGGGTCTCGTGCCCTCCCACGCCCTCCCCTGCGCGAACTCCGCGCTAACTCAAGCGCCTGTTTACACAGCCTGGTCGCACGGCTCCGGTGGCGGGGCTCCCTGGGGGCTGGGCAAGTAGGGGCCTGGGTGGGGGCTTGACCCGGCCCGGCACCAGGCAGCGGCCTCCTCCCAGCAAGCGAGGAGTTAACCCCTTCCCACCACGAGCCCGCTTACCTCCAGCTGTGCTGGGGGTCGGCAGGGGGCTCGGCGGCTGAGATTCAGTGATTTGGATGTAGATACAGCTTTAAATGTTTTTTCTACATACCTCTAGGTAGCTGGGGCTCTGAACACTGTGGTGCTGGGCAGATGCAGCATCCTACAGAAGGGAGGGGGCTCCCCAGAGCAGCAGATCTAGAAGTGGACCAGAAGCACTTCCAGGTCCACTGGGGAGTGTGCTGGAGGGGCCTCCCGCGCCCCCCTGGCTCAGCGACTGGTGCCTCATGGGTCTGGGGGGGCACCTGTGGTCCCCCTGTGGCCAGTCGCTGGGCCTGGGGGTGGCCCAGCGTGCTCGCTGACAGACCTGAAAGTGGACCGGAAGTACATTTCTGGGTTCACTGCCGAGCATGCTGGAGAGTCCCCCCACACTGCTGTGGGATGCTCCATCCACCCCCACATCACAGCGATCACAAGCTGTGCTGCTACCTCAAGGTATGTAGAAAAACTTTTAAAGCTGTGCCTATGTCTGAATCGCCAGTTCACTGAATCACCATCAAATCATTAGATCTGGATTTAGCTGAATTGAATCAGGGATAGTGATCAGTATCAATGGATCAAATTGCTGTCCCTGATTTGGGCTGAATCTGAATCCAAATTGAATAGGGTTCATTTTGTACACCCCTACGCTGCAGCCATTCCCTAACAGAAGTACACAGCTGCAGAGCACTCTGATCATGTAACAAATTAACCCTTATTTTATGAGGGTTCAAATGAAGGCTCTCCAAAGCAGAGCACCTTTATTAACTTGTGTCTGCTCCAGTGCCTGGGCTGTTGCAGCCTAGCCCCGCCTCTGGTACTGTCTCAGGACAGGAGGTGGGGAGAAAGGCAGGGAGGGAGCCCAGACTGGTGTTTTCCCAGTGTGCACTGGAGTGGGGGTAGGTGGATTGGAGCTTCCTTTCTCCCCCGAGGTGGGGGCTCCAATCCACCTGCCGCCATTCCAGCACAGACTGGGCAAACACCAGTCTGAGCTCCTTTCCCCCCCTTCCATCCTGAGACAGCATCGGGGGCTCCTTGGGGAAGAGGCTGCCAACACACAGCCTCTCTTGCTGGATCGGCTACAAATTGGAGCTTGATCCCCCACCATCCTGACGCAACAGTTAACATCTGTTGGGTTGAGAGAATCAGTCTAACGCATGGTGCTTTTGGGTTGGGAAGATCAGTCTAGCTCATGGCATTTTCTGTGAAGCATCATGATCTAGACCAGGGAGTTGCACTTCTGCTTGTGCCTTCTTTCTGTTAAATAAGGCTATCTCCTTTTCTTCCCCCACAGACTCTAAAGAAGGTCTTTACATCCCTGCAGTTTAAGATAATAGAGCACTCAAACCTAGAAGCAAAGCAAATGCTAGAGATAATGCAAATGTATAGCAAAAAAGACCATAGCAGTATGGACTGCTTCATTTGCTGCCTCCTCTCACATGGTGATAAAGGCCAACTAAAAGGGACTGAATGGAAATCTGTACCTATTAAAGGGCTGGTCTCCTGCTTCATTGGATCTAACTGCAAATCGCTTGCTGGCAAACCCAAGCTCTTCTTTATTCAGGCCTGCCAAGGCACACACAAGGAGCAAAGTATCTCTGTGGAAGAAGATGGTTGTCAAAAACTTGAGACAGATGCTTGTCCTTTGCCTTCAGTTCCTGACTGGGCTGATATCCTAACTGGCATGGCTACCTTTGGGCAGGGGGCTGGACTCAATGATCTCCCGAGGTCCCTTCCAGCCCTGATGTCTATGAAATCTATGCGAGTCTGTGGCAGTCCCCAGCTCAAACTAGCCTCCTAGTTCCCAATCCCCAGCTGAAACTTTTAAATCCCCATCTTCAGTCCCCCTCTTCCAAATAGCCAATATTCTGTTTTAAAATGAAGATAAATGATGTCTGGAGACAAACCATGTGGAGAGGGGTATTGGACAATGTATTTATTTAGATAACATGGAAAAATATATGTTTTCTCCTGACCATATCCAAGGGGCACCCCACCATTTGTTACCAGTCTTACATTGAGAACATTTGCTAAACTTCTTTCAGCCTCAGTTATGTTGAATTTAAGAGTTACAAAGTGGATCGTACAAACTTAAGTGACCAGCCCCATAAAGAGGCAGGAAATACCAGCTTTGCCCAAAAGATCATGATATCAGAGAAAACGAGACACAAGTCTGTGTCTTTGCAGGCCTAGTTTGTAAACCTGTATGTTTGTACAATGTTTTTTATTTTACTCCTTTTCCAGCCATGTGGATCTGGTGACCATCCTAACAAATGTGAACAAAGATGTGGGAGACAAAGTGTTTCAAGCAAGTAAACAAATGCCAGAAATAATATCAACCCTGAGGAGACAACTCATCTTCTAGACCCCAACAACACTACCAGGCAACCAGAGACAGGAAGTCCATGATGTGTGACATTAGGAGTCACTGCTGGGAAGGGTTGAATTTGCACTTCAACAGGATAACTGAATTGGATCTGTTCAGTTAGGTCTTGATCCTGCCAAGGTATTCGAGGTCCTCAGCTTGGATTTCCATAGCTGTACTTCCTCAGTCTCCTGACAGCATATGCAAATATAAGGGACTAGTAATAAACCCCCATCTCTCTACTTCAAGAAGACTGGAAGGTTCTCAGGACCTTGTCAGGATTGGGCCTTTGGTCCTAATTTCACGTGAAATAACTCCCCAAGGGACCCTGATTTGGAAGCACTGCTGGATTTATACAATCTGTGTCAGAGCAACTAGTACAATCATGAAAAAAGATCCGTAAATTTGGGATGCAAACTGAGGGTGCCATCCCAGGAAAGCTCCACATGGTTCTAGCACCACTTTCTTTGCCAGTATGAATTTCTTCTGGGGTTAAGTCATGGTTCTCAGGAAGAAAACCCACATCCTTTCCCAGAATGGCTAGGGAAGAAGATGCTGACATAACATTACACTTGACCAACTCCTTTGGGAGGATGTGTTTTACAAGCATTAATAATTTTCTAAGAATCTCTGTTTACTTTACAGGCATTACTTAATTCACTCTAACAGCACAATAGCTTTCAGGATTTACAACAAAATGTAAAAGGAGGGGCTCCCCCACTTTTCCCTGGATTCTCTCCAGTTCCTCTGTCATGAATAGCTATTTGCCTACCAGAGAAGTCAGGAGGTAGGTCTCTTTTAGAGGCAGATGACTTTGTTACTTTCACATGTGCTTCTCCCTGGCCCCATGAGTGTTGATGGTTGGCTCTGGGCAGTAGGGAACCCTTTCCTTATGTTAGATGCCAATAAAGAAGTTGTGGTTTGTACCTTGTGCCTTGTGCCTCTTTTTCCCTGTCTAACAGATAAGACATCCTGGGGTGGGGGCAGCACTACAGGCACCTGGATAATGAACATAGGGTTGCCCCTTCCAGTGTGTGATTCTTCAGCTACTGAACACAGTGGTGAGAGCATGGTGCTCTGTGTGTGTATGTATGTTTGTGTGTGTTCCTCCACCAAACTTCCTTGGTACAGTGACTTTTCTACTCATGTTCCCCACTTCCATTCTGCCTCCAGAACCCTCTCCAGAGATTCTCTCTTTGTTTTCCTACAATAAAACCACTCCCCTCTGTACTGAGGAGGCCCTCCTTTCCCTAGTTGCTAATGAATATTGTTTTGTCCTCTCTTCCTCTTTTCTTTTCCTGGGGGGAAAAGAAAGTGCAGTACATCAGCAGTAGCTTAGAACTTGGCTGAACCTTTACCTTGAAAGCCTGTGGCTTTGAACTTCCTGTGCTGGGACAGTCACTGCAGGTGCCCACTGCTTCTGTTCCTACAGGACATCAAAAGCACCTTCTACAAATACCAATGCATTTGTCAGCTGCTCTTTCCTTTGCTCCTTAGGCCAGGTTGCTTCCACCTGACTCCTGCTAGCCTCCATCTGCAAAGGCATCCCTGTAAGTTTGGGTAAGTGACTGCTGCTCTTCACATGGGCTACTGGGAGATTTGAGACTGACCATCTCTGTAGGTCCTGAAATAGGAATGGATGGATTCTGAGCTCTATTTCCAAAACCCAGTCTCTGTTTGAGTCAAGACTAAGAACTCATTTATGCCTTACACTTTCTGTTATGTAGTCAGCAATTCCTCACGGGAGCAGAAGGTGTATCCTGAGTAATTGAGCCCTTTCTCCTGTGTTTGAATACAATTATTTTTCAAAAAGTGTCCACAAGAACATCGGGTTCAGACCCTTTCTCATACCAGTCCCAAAGCATCCTATAAAAAGCTCTACAATATGCCATGGATGAAGAGTAGGGGAGAAAGGGCTACTAACAATGCCTCATTGCCTTCATGGTTTGCTTTTTATGGGTGATAGCAATGCCACTTTTAATTTATGAAGCCCTGCCTTCTGGGGAGTGCTTGGGGACATTAAAGAGTCAACTCCAACTTTCTAATGAAGTAGTATAACATCACCCTTCTTGTATGGATAGGGAAACAGAGGCGTTAGGGTAGTTACATTTTTAAGGTGTGTTTTAAAGGGTCAAGCTGTAAAATCAGCTGCTGTGCATGAAGTCTTAGATACTCACTCTCTAGAGGATATGGTCAAGTATGTACAGAGTGAAGGGTCAAGAGCTTTATGCAGCTTTCTAGTTGCTGCCGCACTATTAATCTCAAAAAGATATTTGCTCAGGCTGTGTGTGTATTAGGTGCTGTATATATTTACTTATGATTTAAATGTTCAAAAGATCAGGTGTCTCTTCAGTTAATCCAGGCTTTATTAATTAGGGGTAATTATTTGTTTATACAGTGATTTTCTCATGTGCAGAGTAGAATTGTAGATGATGATACAATTATTTACTCTATATTCCAGTCTGCAGTTTGCATGTGCGATGGAATTGTGTTTAATTATGAATGAAAGGGAAATGATCACATGCTGTATTGTGGTTCTGTTTATAAGGAATGATTAAAGATGGAAGCTATAAACATATTATATAAACATGCAGTAAGAGCTATAGAGTGTATCAAGAACATCAGTAGAAGGTATGAATATAAACCATAGTTATAAGCAATCTATTGATCTGATGGACTCCAGCATTAGTTTAACCATTAATTAAAATACTTCTCACTTTTAACAGTTTTATACAGTTTAGAAAGTTAACATAAAGCGTGACCCTTCCTGGTTTAACTTAAACCAGAGTTCCCCAGCATCCCAGATGCTTTGCAGCCCTGGGTTGGGCTCTCTGCTCAGAGCAGGGCTGGCCCCACTCTTCTGCTCCCTTGTAGGAGTGCCAGCAGAGACTGCAGGCACAGTAATGCCTGCCTGGCTTCCCCCTACCCCCACCCCATACCTCCTCAGCACAGAAGTAGCCAGCATGTGGTATGGTAGCTAATGCTGAGAGGTGTCTGTGTAAGTGAGACAGGACAGAGTCTGCTTAGGGCTTTTTGGAGCTAATCAACAAGTTAGCTGGTAATATCCCTCCATTCCTTCCTTGGAAAAGGTTGCTTAAGAAGAGCTTGAACTAATGAGAGGCTTTTGTTTTCCTGATGGAGTGCTAAATGCTGTGTTATCAACTCCATCACTGGTCAGGAACAGCAAGGTGGGGGGAAACCCCCTAATCAGAGTGTCCTGCCAGGGCCTGGCAACATCCCCCCTTAGCTCAGCATTGTGGAAGGGAAGGAAGGGCTGCTTTAGCATCCCCCAGCTTCTAGCCTGAGCCACTGCAGGTATGTGCCTGCATTTTCTCAGTCCAGAGGAAATGTCTGGGCAGTTGCAAACTGGTTCAGCCTTGCCAGGTTAGACTAACCTGCAAAGATTGAATCAATTCAGGGTCAGGCTTTTTGAATGTCTGTTTCTAGCCTAGGAGACTAGTATCATGGATCTTCCAATTTACACATTCTTCCTCCTTTATATCTGTATGTTTGGATGGTAATAGTTAACGGTGTAACCTATGAAGTTTCAGCAGGATGAATCCTGCCACTGCTACACGCTGTTGCTTTGCAAAGCCAGGTTATGACAGCCACCTGACACTTCTAGAACAGAACTATTCTAGAATAGAAGCAAAAAACCCCCAAAACAAACCTTCTCCCCATTTCTCTGAAAAAGGAGCTTTAATTTTATCCACAGTTTCTTTTGATCATCAATTTAGGTGGCTTACCTCTGTTTTACATGATTTGGTGCTGAAAGCTATGCCAATACCTAAATAAAAAATCTGTATAATTAGTTCTGATTCTTTACAGAGTTTTGTCTGCACAGCTCCTAAAACTATGGCCAACTTTTCAGGAGTAACCAGTGATTTGGGTACTTCAGTTTTTGGATGGCCAGTTTGTGAGACCTTAAAGGTACTAGCTTCTCAGAAAATGCTGAATGCCTACTTTTCAAAAACCATTTCCGTATGAAAGTGCTAGAAACAAGGACCCAAAAATAACTAAATAGATCTGAAGATTTTTGCCTAAGGTATTAAACCAGAGGTTATATTTCTTTATTGTACCTTATGGATTGAATTTGGTGGCAGCAACTTTACTGGAACTGATAAAACATTCACTGGCTTTAATGGAGTTGTATCTGCATACAACAGGGTTCGGTGAGAGTCCATGTATTTTGAAGCTTCACCTCATCTAGAATTAAAAACATGGGACAGGAAAATAGAGCTTTCCTTGCAATTACTTGCAGTGTTTTTATTTTCTACCGCTGGACATATATCAGTGTTTTTTTTCCAAAAAGGGTAGGGCAGAGTGGAAGTGGGAGGAGGGAGAGAAATGGTAGGAGACACGTCTGATGGGGATGAAGCAGAAGAAAATATGATAGGAGGCTCAACAAGGGAGGATTGTCTGCAGTTGAACTGAGACAGAGGAATATGTCTGCAGTCTGTACCAAACATTGCATCATTATTTATTTTCAAATGTGGCTCAGGAGCTACACCACAGGGAATGGACATTTTGTATTCATGAGGGTGGCCAGGAAGACAAATAACACCTTCTTATTCAATCTTCTTTGCAACATTAGTAGGGCACATCACTGTTCAAAATAAGTTCCTTTTCAGGAATGTAAAGTATTGCAACAATCTCTGCACTTTTACCCACACAATAGTTCATTTGGTCATCAAGAATACAACATTTTTGGGTGCCTCATAGGGTTCAGAGCACAGTCTACCACAAAATGGCTCTGGAAGTTAACCTCCTTATAGCTATGGATATAGCTAGCATCTCTCTGTTCATACTGATGGGCTTTTATACAGCCTTTGGCACAGTGAACCACAAGTTACTGCCACCCTGATTATATGATCAAGCAAAAGGTAGATGACCAAATGACTAATTTGGTGATGGTAAGCATTTCTTCACTCTGAAGTCCTTCAGCTGCAGGGTACTTTAAAGCAGTGGGGGCCAATCTTTTTGGCACAAATGCCACAAATTAGTCCTACAACCTCTCTGAATGCCACTCTGATCCCCCACTTCCATGCCCCCCTGCTGCCCTGCTTTCTGCTTCCATCCCTGTGCTCCCTACCCCATCTGCTACTCTGCCTTTTGTTTCCTGTCCTATCTGCCATGGTATTGCTTGTACCCTGCCTGATCTGCCAAATGCCATACCCACAGGCTGCCCTTGCCAATTGTGGCATATATGCTGCAGGTTGGCCAGACCTGCTTTAAGAGATCCAAACTGTCCTAACTTTTCTTTAACATGAGGCCACTGGGAGACATAGTAAGAAGCACAGGAAGCCACAGGAGAACTTCACTAATTCAGTGTCTCAGTGACTTAGAGCTGTGTATCATTCTCTCCTATTATGTCTACCGCCTCTAGTACTACAATATGAAAATGACCACAAGATACCAGCTGTCTCATGACCATGTAACAGCACTTTCCTGAAACATTGTACTTTACCTCTGGCTTGAAAAGCTTTTGTCTTCTTCTACTGGATGAAGATCTGACCACAGCTATCTGTGCATCTGTCTCCTCCAGCCTGGATGAATGTAACTCATGATATCTGTGTTTGCAGCAGAATGTGAAGGTGATGCTCAGGCTGGCACAGAATGTGCCTGTCCATCTCCTTGATGGCTTCATTCACTTTAAACATGTCAGACCCATGCTCAAGTCCCTTTGATTGATCACAATTAGTGTCCAATGCAAGTTGAAGAGATTTTTCCTCATTTTCAGTGCAGTAAGTGGCCCCAGATTGGGGTATAGTGGCAGAATGTCTAAGACATCTTGCTGTGGCTCCCAGGGTGTCAGTTCATGCCCCAGTCTGGGCTCAGGCTAAAAGCTGTCCCCTGTTGACTCAGCTGTATATAGGTACCTGTTCATTCAAGTTGGTTAGTTGTAGGCAATGGACATGCATTGCTTCTTCTATGCTATTGGCTGTTGTGCTTTTTTGCCTTTGTCTGGTTTTTTTGAACAATGGCCACAGCTAAAATTGGGAGTTTTGACTGATGTGCACTGATGTCTACAATCAATCTCTCAGCTAACTGGCTGCAGGGCCTTGCTTTTCCACTTAATATCAAACCAGCTGCCAGATTTGAGGCCAGAAAGGCAAGGACTGTGGGAATTTTTGCCTTCCTTTATTGTGGGAGTACCAGAAGTGCCAGAAAGTCCATGAAGGTGCTCAGACACTACAATGCTGTATGACAGTATAAAATCCCCCAAGATAGATAGATAAGTATTACAAGTGATCATAAGGAACGGAAAAGTGTGCTTAGTTTAAAATGTTTTTGTGCATAATAAATAGCCTGTTTTTAGTCAGTTCTCTGTTTGGGAAGTCCCTCAAGTTCATTATGGCTGTCCTCTCAACAAACATACCTCTTCTTTCCCTGCCCCCCAACCTTTCTAATTTGTACGACTCTAACAGATACTGTTATGAGACCACACTGGGAAATTCCCAGGGTCCCTAGTGCCATTTGCTGTCATTTGTGCTATGTAAAGAGGCTGAAGTGCCATATGTTCCTTTGTAAGTGAAAGGCTGTTTCACCCAGCACATTTATTTTCAACTTGGTCTAATTCTCCCTATGCTTTAATTAATTTTACATCATTGTAACTGCTTTGACATGAGTAGAATTGCACCTCCTTATACAGAACCATGTAAGAAAATAATCTGTACCAAACAGTGGAATACCTAGGGCAGAGAACCAGAGCAAGTGCCCTGGGTACTAACTTGTGGGGGACGTATGGGGGGAAACAGACCAGAAAAATATGCAGCCACATAACGAGCAGCATGGTGACAGCCAGAAATCTCCACTGCCCTGTGTGTGGCAGCATGCCATAGGTGCCCAGCTGTATCATTATGCCTCTGGGCCAAAAGTCTCTCTTCTCTTCAAGAAACCCTTGTTAATATGGGGGGACTGGACTTGGTAGCTCAAGAGGCCTCTTCCAATCCTTTGCTCCTATGGACACTGGCATGCCTTAACCAGGGTAGGCCTTCGGTTACTAGAAAATGTTCATATTAAAGTGTGAGTTGCAGGAGTTCTTGTGTGAAATGATAAAAGTGACTGGACAATAAATCAATTTGACCGGCCTCAGCCTAAACTCCTGATCTAACTCCTGATCTGTATGACCACATACATGGCAGGTTGAAAGAGACTGCATATCCTGCTTTTCCATAGGATGTCCTGGGATGAGCTTTGGGAACATCTGGAAGGTCCTAGGTTTTAATTTATCAATAAGGAGCATTATTTTGATAACTTAGAAGGCTTGTTTAAGGCATATGCAGTAGCTATTCTGAGTAGAATTTGCTCTGTGTTTTCCAGGAACAAACAGTTTAGTGGAAAGAGTGCTCAGTGAACTGAGCAATTTGTGAGTGAAAAGAAATGTCAAACAAACAGGGATGTTTTCAAGGTTATTCTTTTGCTCAGGGTGAGTTCTAGTGACATTTGTTCATTCAAGCTCTGAGTTGTAGAAAGATATCATTGGTCCTATGAAACATGTGTCTTATTGGTGATTCAGAAACTGCTAGCACCAGCATGCTTTGAAAACATGATAAAATGCAATGATTTCCTGATAAAGTCACCATAACACTGTCACCGTGCTGCTCATTATGCAGCACCATAACACTGCCTCTGATTTTTTAATGTTAAAATTGGATGAAATTCTGGACAAATATGCTAGGGGTTTCAGTAACTTCGGAGAGTAGGGGATGGGGAAGGAAATGGTGTCGCTGAATATTTGATCTTCAATACCATGCCTCCAAAAGACTAGAAAAATGCTGCTCAATTTGTTTACAGGAATAAACTGACAGTTTATGTAGATCACTTCCTAACAGCAGCCTGGTACTGCAGTCAACTCGGAAGTCTTCAAGTAGATAAGGCTTTGCCTCTTGCTGTTGCATAAAAATGTGGATGATTTCTTGATACTGTTTACAAGGAGCTTGGAAAAGGTGATTACAGTAATGACAGAGAAGTGGGAGAGCCTTGTTGGTAAAAGTAAGTGTTTAATAGCTTAATAACTAGCTTTAGAATAACTGGCAGGCACCTGGCAAGGGCAGGCCCAGAGGACACCGGAGCTGCAGAGGGAAGCACCAGGACCCTGCGCAGAGCAGGCAGGCAGGCTCCAGCAGGGGGGAAGATCAGGCTTGCTGCTTTTTTTTTCTTCCTGGGCTGGCCTGCAGAGCCCCTGAGCTGCCCAGAGTCTGGTACTTCCCTCCATAGCTGTAGGGTAGGAAACTAAAACTCCTCGGAGGTGTTTTACTTTGCAATGCCCTAAAGTAATTTGCTGCATCCCAAAGTCATTTAAGGCACATTATGTCACCAAATGTGCTACAGTGGCTGGAATCAATGCGCAATATGCCACCAAATGTGGAAGCAGCAATGGCATTAAAGTGGTGCAAAAGGCATTTATTTAACCTGCTTTAAAGTGTTGTCTACAAACACCTACTTCCAAGTTTCTTAGCACAAGTCACACACTGCCAGCTCTGTCTGATCGTTTGTGTTGATGTTATTAACTATTTTAGGTCCCTCATTCCTGAAGTCCTTCCCGCCCAGTTTTCACTTATTCTGGCAAACTTTTATTGACTTCAGTGTTTATTTTGAAGGGACAGCAGTTCCTAGTGTTTTGCATGTGGTATGAACTCGTACTCATATGGAGCTGTTACTTATTCCACACAAGCGCTGTGCTTGGCTACAAACAGATTCACAAGATGCCTTCTAAACTAAAAGCTGTCTACCAGTTTGCATGCCATGGTGAGGTACAATCCCTAGCAGCTGTGCAGAGCAGAGACTGCTCATGGGGGTGGAGGGATGAAGAGGTTGGACACTAAGGGAGGGCCGTCTTTTTTTTTTAAAAAAAAAATGGGACAAGTGGGCATGTTTTTTTCCCCAAACACTTAGGCCCTTACTTCAGTCTATCCTTAGGACTCTGCAAGGAGTTTGGGGTTTGGCCTACACAGATAAAATCCATTTCACTTCAGAAGGGAGGGGAAGGATGAGCCTTCTAGCACCAGCTGAATGCCTTGGTGAGCTTCCTCAGCCGGCAGGGATGCCAGACCATTATCATGAAGGGGGCTGACACCCTGAGCAGGAAAATGCTCTCGGGGGCATCTTTAGCACTGCCTGCCAAGTCAAGCTGCTAAGAGCCGGGCTGGTGAGACATGGGCAGGACCGACTGCAAGCACTGACTGTCTTGGGGCTGGCGCCGACCTGGGCTTGCAACGCCCACATGTCGGGCAGGCCCCCGCAGCCCTGCGCTTCGGAAGGAGGAAGTGAAGGGGAAGGCGATTACGGGCCCGCGCCTTGCGCGAGCTGCGTCCTGACAGGAAGATCCGCGGACGCGGCTGCTTCCCTGGGCGGGAGGTCGGAAAACTTGGCCGGCTCCCGCCCTTGCCCAGCGGCGCGCGGAGCGGGCGGGAGCAGCGCGAGTCGCCGGCGCCGCGGAGCGGGGCGGGCGCCAGATCCCTTGTGCCGGCAGGCTCGCTCCGGCTGACGGCGGCTCCCCGCGCGGGGTAGACAGGCGGGCGGCGGCGGCAGGATGGACTTCCTCCGCCTGCTGTTCGGGCTGAGCGAGGCGCTGGCCTCGGAGGACCTGGCGGCGCTGAAGTTCCTGAGCCTGGAGCACGTGTCGCTGCGGAAGCAGGAGGCGATCCGGGAGCCCCAGGCCTTCTTCCTGGCGCTGCAGGAGCAGGGCCTGCTGGCCGAGGACGACCTGGCCTTCCTGAAGGAGCTGCTCTTCCGCATCCACCGCATCGACCTCCTGAGCGAGCACCTGGGCTCCAGCCGCCAGGAGATGGAGCGGGAGCTGCTGGTCCCTGGCAGGGCCAAGGTGTCTCCCTTCAGGTGGGTGGCGCTGGGGGGGGGTGTCAACTACATGTCCCTCTGCTGGTGCCTGTGCAGGGGTGAGTGGCGCCCCTGCAGCCCTGGTTCCCCGCTGCCCCCAGTCAGTTTTGCCCTTGGCTTCAGATCAAGGGGATGCTGGCTGCAGTGCCCCGCCCGGGCCATCGTCCCAGCACTGGGGCCACCCCAGACAGCAACAGGAGCGGAGTGTGCACTTCTGTCCTGGGCTTTTTATAATGGAGGACAAGCCCCACTCTCATCTTTCTTTAAAGGTGCCCTGCAGTGACTCACGTGGTAACCCATCCTATTGTGCAGTAGCCCAAGTAATTTTAGGATCAGTGCTTGTGTTTGGTACAACTGTTGTTTACACCTTTCTGAAGCACTGCAGGGGAGGAGCATGGGATTCTTCTGTTAATTTGACTAAAATCCCTCGCCTGGACCACACGTCCGTGAGTACCACCCATTTTAAAACCTCAGAGTTTATGCTGATTGTCAAATGTGAGATCTTAGAGCACTGCGTGCTGGCTTGAAAACGGACCTGGAAATCTCTCGAATCACCTGGCAATACAAACAGTACTGTAGCGTAAACTAATCTGATTTCACATCTCAACATATTTATCCACAGAATTTTAGAAATCTGCAAAGTTATCACCATTTACTGAAAACAGAGACTGGGTTGTGATAAATTAGTCTGCAGTAAAAAACCTGAGCCTATAGAAATATGTATACATTTTGTCTGGGCAGCACATCTTGATTTTAAAAACTACCTCAATTTGGCAGCATAAGAAGACATCTTGCTTGAGCTCCAAGTTGTCCTGGGATTTAATCTAGTTAAAAAAAAATCTGTTGTACTACCAATGGAGTGCAAGGCTGCGTGACTGAGGAAAACCTGGATATGGGTGTAGTAGGGAGATGGTAGGGCATCCAGTCAAAAGATGACTATTGGCTGCCAGTGTGATGAAGACATGAAAAAGGCCAGTGTGATCCTAGGATACCTGAGGAGAGTATTTGCGGTGCAGATGGGGAAGTATTAGTGCCATTGTACAGGGCCCTGGTGAGAACTTATCTCAAGTATTACGTACAACTCCGTTGTTGAGTTTATGGTTGTAGCCATGTTGGTCTAAGGACATAGGCCAGCAAGGTTCTTTGGGTAGATGTGATATCTTTGAGTAGCTGGAAAAAAGTTCTTCCATCTTTTTTTTGTAGTTTTTACTTTAGCCTTTCCCCCCTGCTTTCTTCCCCCTCCTTTCCCTGCGTTAACTTTTGCTTTCCTATTTCTATGTATTTATATTTTCACTGACATCCCGTCACACTTTTAGGTTCTCTCATTCCTGTTTTTCTGATCTCCAACTATTTCCTTTTTCACAGACAGCCTCTTTTCTACTTTGTATTCTATCACTGTAATGTCTCACTTTGACTTTTTCCCCCCCTCCTCCTTTCTTCCCCCTCCCTCCCCTGCTTTACCTTTTGTCTTTCTAATCTCTAGCTACTTACGTTCTTACTGACATCCTGCCACACTTTTAGCTTCTCTCATTCTTTGGAGTCTCAGATCAGCAGAGACTCCTATGCCTGAAGAAGGGTGATTGCACCCAAAAGCTTGCCAGGAACTTTTTTTCAGCTACTCAAGTTGGTCTAATAAAAATATATCACATCTACTCAAAGAACCTTTCCTGCCTATATACAACTCAGGTCACCCATCTTCAGGAAAGATGTAGGCAGGCTGAAACTTGTGCAGAAAAGGGGTATCAGGGACTGGAAAGCCTGTTTTCAAGAAAAGACTAGAAGAACTTGGTTGTTAATCGAGCAAAACAAAAACTGGAAAGGAGTATGATTTCTGCCTATAAATATATCAGGAGGTTAAAAACCAACTACTTAAGCTAAAGGAACAAGTTATCACAAGAACACATGGGCGTAAACTGGCCATGGATAATGGAGATTGGAAGATCCTTAACAAGTAGAGCTGTTATGTTCTGAAACAACCTTCCCATGGGCTAGAGTAAAAAACAAAAAACAAAACAAACAAAAAAAACCCTATTGGCTTTTAAATTAAGAGCTCTGCAAAGCTTATGAAAGGGATTATGTGACACCTTGCCTGAAGTAGGGGACTAGACTTGGAGACCCAAGTTTCCTTCCAGGCTAATGCCATATTATGTGACTTTCATGTTTTCTCAAGAGATAGTTAGCTGTCTTAGTCTGAAGTTGGTCAGAAGGCAGGGTAGATATGGACCTTTACATATCTACCCTGACTAAGGTTAAGCATGTAGAGCACAATATTTTGTGGACCCAAAGTTACTTGACCAGATGCTGTCATGACTAATGACCATCGCTTTCAGCATTTCATGAAGTGAATTTGGGTTCATGAAAGCTTGTGCTCTCTCTATATATAATCTTATTTAGTTAGCTTATAAAGGTGCATATCTGCCTTGCCTCCTTTATGCTTTTTGGAATGTATTCTCTAGTGTAACTCACCAGGAGAATTGTTAATACAGCGAAGGCCCTGACTGCTTGACAAATCATTGAAACAATTTCCTGTTTTTCCCTCTCCAGGCACCTGCTTTTCCAGCTGTCAGAAAACATATCCAGGGATGAGCTGAAATCCTTCAAGTTCCTTTTAAGGAAAGAACTTCCGAAATGCAAACTGGATGATGAGACTGTAAGAGGTGGTTTAATTCTTTTTAACTGGTCAAAGGATTGTTAGGGGGTGTTGATGGAACAGGGAATGATTCCCAGAAGCTTCCCAAATTGTCCCTGGCAAAGTGAAGCTAGAGACTTGGTAGCAGATAGGATTGGTAATTGGATACATACCTTTAGCTTCTGCCATTATCATTATTTTTCATGTTTAACATAGTAGTTTCTAGGGAGCAAATGGGGCCCTTATGGGTTAGCCACTGTACAAGTACAGTAGAGAGTCTCTGACTTGGATAACATGGATCTAAATGAGCAAGACAGCATAGGGCAGTAGGAAAGGATGAAACACGAAGTCAGAGTCTTTGTATCACCAGCTTTCTATCAAATAGCTGTCAGGCTTTTCAGATGCTTGATAGCCATTTATTTTAGTTACTTCAGTTACCCAGCTAGTTATCAGTAAGGATTTTCAATTAATGATACTTCATCCTTTGACTTTACTTGACCATGCTCTTGACCTTACTGTACAAACGTGGGCGAGTACTGTGTCCCCGTCTTACAGATGAGGAGCTGAGGCATAAGAATTAAGTGATTTACCCAAGGTCATAGAGTGAGTCAGTGTCAGAACCAGGAACCTACCTGGGTCTCCCAACACCTAGCTCAGTGCCTTAAGTACCATCTTGCCTGCTTAAATCCAGACAGTCCTCTCCCTGGCCAGTGTCAACGTGGAAATCGTACTGAGAGCAATTCAAACACAGAAGCATACAATCTGTAGTGGACTGAATATTTAATTTCACTTTCTACAAATGAAATTAAAGGAAGACAGAAAAGTTCAACAAATGTCATGTCCTATCTCTGCTTGTGCTGGGGATGCTGAGCTGCTGGAGGGGCTGTCTTTTGGGGGAGACCCAGAATTGTACTCTTCAATGCATCTGATTTATTCAGTGAAATCAGCTGTGTCGGGTTTTGCATTTGAATACCACCAGGGTGACCAGGTTCCTCCTTGGGTGATGGCATTCTGCCTACTTGAGTTTCTCTGCAGGTTCTACACTGGGTGAGGTCATCTTTACTTTCTTTTTAAATTGCTGTGCACTTCTAAGACTGCTTTTCCAGAGGTGGCTGTTCTCAAGTCAGCCTTATGTACAGTTAATGTGGCTGTGGAGATCATTTCAGTGCAAGAAGTTATAAATATAAGAGGGCATCGCTGTGGATCCAGGTTGGCCTGGTTGAGCTTCAGTTCCCAGGACAGGCTGTTGTAGAGGGGGTATCAGTTGATCAGTGGTAGGGGGTATCAACACCTGTGAGGATGGGGTGAGCTTCTAGATCAGAGACCATGGAAAGAAAGCGGTGTCTCCAAGGGGTGTGTGCTCCACAGGTGGGAAGTGGCACTGGGGCATAAGGAGGCATAGTCTGGCATACCAGCATCGGTGAATTCACAGTGGGACAGTGGCATTGTGGCACAGTGGCATTGTGGGCTGGCTGCCCAGGATAAGTTCCTGTGGTTCCAGCTGGACTTGTGCACCCCAGACCAAAAGTCTGAGCCGCTGTGGTTTTTGCTGCCACTAGTGACATCATTACAGACAACTCTGGTGTACCTATGTTCACCTCGGTCACACTTCCCAGTGGCTGTGCAGTCATACCCTAAAAGAAAACTGCCTTTCTGCTTGTCCAGACAATGATCGATATTTTGATTGAGATGGAGAAGAAGGGGATTTTGGGAGAAGATAACCTGAGTACACTGAAGACTAATTGTGAGAAACTTGACAAGACCCTGCTCAAGAAAATTGAGGAATATGAATTAAACTCAAGGGGTAAAAGGCTCTTTTCACTTGTTATTCTTGAACTGACAAATCAGTCCTGTAGTGCTGTGAATGTGTAACTGAACATGACTGTCTCTCATACGCAGAGGAAATGATCATCACAGAAGCACACATGGGTCAAACAGGATTCTCTGAAGGTAACAAGCTTTTCCAAGAAGTTGCAAGTTAGCACCACTTAATAGGCCTGTGTGAAGTGGCTAGTATTTGCTTCGGATTCAGATTCAGCCGATTCAGGGGACAGTGATTTGAATCACTGTCCCCCGAATCGATATGGCTGCTGCTGCTGGATCTCCTAATCAGCCAGGCCCATCCCCCACCCACTCTTCCAGCAATGGCTGCCCTGCCTGCCCCAGCTCTCTGCACTTGTTTAAAAAAAAGCCCTGACTCAGCAGGTGCTGCCTGGCAGGGGGGTAGTCCCTGCTGCCCCCCAGTGCCCCACACTGTGGGAGGGGGCTCTGCCACAAGCCCCCTTCCCCCCACCCCCATCCTAGCCCCCTCCATGGCTGCCCCACCCACTGTGGCTCTGGCCCTTTAAGAAAAAAAAAACCTGCCGCTTCACCATTCCTGCCAGTGGGGGGCGATCCCCACTGTCCCCCCACCAAGTGGGAGGTTCTTCACAAGCCCCCAAAGCCCTGAGGCCACTGCAGGAGCAGTGAGTCCTGGGGCTTTTCTCTTTTTTCTTAAAGGACCAGAGCTGGCCTGGGCGGGGCATCCATGGCGGGGCTAGGGAAGGGGGGCTCCTTGTGCAGAGCCCCCCATACAACGTGGGACAGTGAGGGGGCAGCAGGGATTGCCCCCTGCCCGGCAGCACCTGGTGAGCACGGGCTTTTTTTAAAAACGCAGGGAGCTGGGGTGGGTGGGGGTTGGGGGGGCTGGGAGAGCAGGCAGGGGATGGGGCCTAGCAGGGGTCCCCCCATGGTCCCCTCCTATGCCCCTAGTACTTACCAGCTTAGAGTTGGCTGCAGCTCCCCCCTGCAGCCACCAGGGACTGCCTGTATCAGAGCTCTCCAGATCTTTTCTGAAGATTCAGAGAGCTGTGAATCAATTTGGACCTTTTAATTGGTCCCCTGATTTGATTCAGATTCAGAGATTCGGCCACCGAATCGGGCCAAATCTCCTCCAAATGGAATCGCCACCCGAAGCTTCGCACAGCTCTGCTGCTTAGCTGTTCTCTTTCCCCTGTTTCTGGATTCTTTTCACTCCATCTGCACCTCTCATCTCTCCTCTATACATTGTTACAGAATGATCGGTAATTCCTTGCTTGCATCCAAAACAAACCCATTGCTCAAAGGATCCTTATTTCTCATAGTTGCTCTGTTGAGATGATGCTTTTTTATTGATATGTAAGGAAGATTCTTGCAGCACTTAGCAAGACTAATTTAACAAATACTGACTCTGCTTTCTGCATCACCCTCCACTAGCATGGACCCCTCGGCTTACGCAGTGTTATACTGGCTTTTGTAATATTCTTCACTAACATAGTGAGTATAATAATGATTGTGCGGAATCAGGGGTAGGTGGAGTGTAATGAGAGTGTATTCTCTGGCAAGAAGGCAGTGTACACCAGTGGAGTGACTGGGACTAGGGATCTAGATTCTGTTTCTCACCCTACCACTGACCTGCCAAATGACCTTGGGCATCTTGGTTACTTCACTGCCCCATGCCTCAGTTTCCCATTCATGAGGACAGTGATGCTGATAATATGCTTTGAGGTCTGTTGATGAAAAAATTCTGTAGAACAGGTAAGTATAATTAAGTTTATGTATTTTTAAGTGGTGGCACACTAAAATTTGCGGTCTGTTTCCATGTGTAGGGAGAGTCCATATTATCAATGGTTGGTTGGTTTAGAAACAAAGTATAAGTATCTGTTTGGTGGAAGGCAGAAAGCAGTGCATATTACAGAACCAGAAAACAATGACTGTACAGAAGGGCTAGGGAATGCTATGTGATTTTAGCCTATTAAAATGCTGATTTGTTTGTATTGAAATGCTTTCATCACTACTCACCAGGATAGGAGCATTTCCAAGTCACAGCTTGATGTCACAGCAGTACAGTAGTTAGACTGAAATACCTTGAGATGAACAGTCATATAACTTCAATACACAAGATACATTTTGGACCCAATCCTGCTTTTAAATAAATGTGAGCATTTTGCTGTTAATTATAGTTGGGAGAGGATTAGCTTCTATGTCACTTCATTCCAATTCAATCACTTTTAAATCTACAGCCACAAACACATTGCAAAAATAAGTCACACTTCACTGAGATTAGAGGGGAGACGCTCGCTGCAGCTGAATTACTTTTCACAGGAAATACATGGCAAAAGGAAAACAGCCAACCTTTTTAAAAACTAATGATCCAGGTCCTATTTCATATTTTATCTTTCTGGATTATTTCAGTTGAAGACAGACTGTGGGCATCTCAGATTGCGCATGATTCCCCTGGCACCCAGAAAGAATTCTGTCAGGTAAATCCAGTAAAATTAAAAGCTACTTCCTGGGATCGCTACTATTTATGCATTGTCTTGTTTGGCAGACAGCAGGAATAGTATGTGTAAAACAGCAGATTGACACACAGCCAGTGGTCTTGTGTTTTCTTAAAACTGTGGAGTTGGGGGCAGCCCCTCTGACTGTGACATGAACCAAATGTTTTAACAGGAATTTGTCTGTGGAGATGCTGTCCAGGAGGCAGAAAAAAAAAATGCACTGCTCACTGCCCAGACTTTCCTGTGCGTCACTTGGGACACAGTATTTAAGCATCTGCTGAAAAAGTCTTTGAAAGGATGCTGAAAGTGTTTAGGATTTTTTTAAATAAACAGATCACTGCAGGGTAAATTATTGTTGGTAAGCAGGGAAAGAGGGGTCTGAGAAGATCTGTGCCACTGGGCTAGAGGGGTGTACAGATTTGCAGAGCTCCACCCTCTGTCCTTGTCAAGCATGTAAAATGGAGTGCTTGTCAATAACAAGAAGAGCAAGATCTCCTTTCTTTTTAAACTCAGCGAGGTGATCAGATTTCCTTTCAAAGACCCATTGCTTCAATTTAGACAGGTTTCTGAACAAGCTAGTAGTTCTTCCTTCTGGACAGCAGGGGGCAAGATACACCTGCAGTAGCAGCCTCCTGCTCTGCTGTGTCTCTGGCTGAGGCCAGAGAACATATTTGTGGGGGAAAGTGCAAGGGAGGAGGGGACTGGGTTTAGATGTGGCAGGGTAGAGGGTAAAGGTAGGGAGCCAGAGACCCTGACTGCAGGTGGAGGGTTTGGGATAAGTGAGAGGTGCTGTGTACTGGGGGAACAAAGAGAAGGATCTCGAGGTCCATTTGAGCCTTACTTCTCTATGAAATCCGAAGCGAAAGAGAGTGAGGGCTCCAGAAAGAGCCACTAAGGAGGGAGAGGAGAGATCCCAGCGAGGGATCCCAGGAGAGTAAGGTGGGAAACTTGATGGCAGAGAGTATGGGGGAGGCAGGCAGGAGCCAGATTCACAAAGAGGAAAGATGGAAAACAGCACACACCTGGAAAGGGCCACAGGGAAGAAAACTGAAGATAGAAAAGAGCAAGCAAAGGGGGAAGACCAAGGAAAGGAAGACTGGGGAATGGGTGTGATGTTACCAGTGAGGAGAGATACCTGGAAGAAAGTTGATGATAGAGAGCAGTGATTGGATTTGCAGGGAGAATAAACTGACGCAAGGAGCAGGGAGCACGAGAAATGTTTGAGGATAAAGATGAGGAACAGATGATGAGACCCTTTAACCTCCTTCCGTTTTGTTGTTTGGAGCCTGGTATCTTACTGGAGCACTATTATAGTACATCACCTACCCTGGGGAGGGGAAGAAGGTGCTGGGGAATCCTTTGCCTTTGCTCTGTTGTGCACTGGAAGTGAAGCAGTAGATTGACTCCAGCAGCTACTATAGCTATCAAATGTGAGAAAAATGAGAACTAGTGATTGTACCAGTGTTGCCTTCAGCCTCTCTCTTTCCATGCAGCCAGGTGATGTTTACAAAATGAACAGCCAGCCCCGTGGAATATGCCTGATCCTGAACAATCATAACTTTGAGAGAGCAAGAACAGAGGGGAATGGAATGTTGAAAGATCGGAATGGAACAGATGCAGATGCAGGTAGGAGCAAGAGCTAGGAAGAGAGAGGAGCAGTTCCCTTGTTTTAACTTCAAAGCATAGCAGGGTGGTATATAGAAGAGGAGATGATGATGCCTGGGCTGTGGTGTGAAATGAACTCAGCTATCTCATCTTTTTTTTTTCCCAAGCAAAGATTATTTTATGTTAGTCTAATATATTCATTCTTGGTGAGCATGATTCAGGGCTGGTCTTCAGGGAAAATTTATAGTACAAAAATAGGTACATTTGTAGCATACAATAGCTACTGAGCCGTTGCCTCATCTGGACAGGCTTATAAAGCATAGCTTTGGATGGCTCAAGCTTAATCCACTTTGAAATTGGCTTTAAAAAGGCACCCATATATGGAGTAAGCGTCCACACAGCAAACTAGTGGGGGATAACTTGTTCAGGCCCATGAACACACACCATAATTCAAAACACTGTTCACATTTAAGTAGTAAACAAGGAGTTGGCTGATACCATTTGTGGCAGGAGTTTGTCTCTCATCAAATTAAATAAACCCCTATTTGACTAATTTTCATCTTTAAATAAAAACACTGCTATCAATAAAGTGCAACCAAACTTTTAATGTGGGAGAAAGTATATAAACTCACTAATCTGTTTCAACAGCTTAGTTTGTTAAAAACAGATTTCTAACCATCAACAACAAACTCAGTCTGGGAGCTGAGTGAGGTTGGCTTTTTTCCAACTCATGCACCGTGTGCTTAAAGCATGAAAGCAACACTTGCCAAGGATTCACGTGACAAAATTATTATATTCTTACTCCTTCAACAAACCAATTAGACTCAGGGCACCATTGTACTAAAGCCCCAGCCTGCCTGCCTTACATTACCATCCAAGATCTCAAACCTGCAATCTGCTTGATATAGATACATTTTTGCACCCTTGTGCAGCCAGTAGGACTCGGAGCAGGCTCAAGGATCTATTGATCAAGGCCAAGGAAAAATACAGCTATAGAAATGGATTTTGATTTCACAGTATGATTTCTCTCCCTGCACTCCACAAACAAGCCAGCAGACATGATACATAAGCAGCACATTAGTTGAATGAAAGGTAGCATTTTTACAGAGTATGTTTTGGGCCATAACCACATATCACTTCCTGTTTGCTTTCATTAACCATTAGGAAGCAGTATAGTTTAGTGGACAACACTGAAATAAGGCTTAGAAAACCTGGGTTCTCTTAGCTCTGCCACTGGGTTGGTGGGCAAACTGGGATGAGTCACTTAAGCTGTCTGTACCTCAGTTTTCCCATATGTAAAATGGGGGTGATAATGCTGGCCTCATTTACAAAGTGCTTTGACAACTACCAGTGAAAAGTACAAGATATGAACTAGGTATTATCTACAGTAGCAAAGACAAATGAACTGAATACCACAGCCTTGGCCAGTTATCCAAATATGAGATCTGTTTGTTTCTCGACTTCTATGCTTAACCCTGCTGCAGCTGAGATAAAGACCCATTCTGAAAATAAATCATAAGGGGAAAGGGTATGTAAATGTAGAGGAGGTGGAATGAGCCATGAGTCTAATTCTTTGTAGTTCTGAATAACAACAAAGAGTTTTACAAAATGTAATCTCCCAGTCTGTCATGCCTTCCCTTTCCCTTCCAGAGGCTCTGAGACAAGTCTTTACCAAACTTCACTTTGAGGTAAAAGAGTACAAAGACCTCACTGCAGAAGAAATCCGTCACACCGTGAAAAACTACCAGATGATGGACCACATGAATAAGGACTGTTTTGTTTGTTGTATTCTGTCTCACGGAGATAAAGGCATTATATTTGGCACTGATGGCCAGGAAATACCTATCCAGGAACTGACCACCTCTTTCACTGGATTGAAATGCATCTCCCTTGCCGGAAAACCAAAAGTTTTCTTCATTCAGGCCTGCCAAGGTGACACTTTTCAGAGAGGAATAACCATAGAAACAGATTCTGGAGAGCTGGATTCATCTGTAGAAGCAGATGCAAGGTTTCAGCTGGAGTGCATTCCAGATGAGGCAGACTTTCTGCTTGGAATGGCCACCATAAAGGATTACGTTTCCTATAGAAGCCCAACACGGGGCACCTGGTACATACAATCACTGTGCCAGCACCTAGAGAACAGCTGTCCTCGGTAATGATACCATTAAATACCAGCTTCTACCTGCTGTAGTTAGAACTATAACTTTTCCCAGAGTTTGCAAGCCTTTGTGAATGTGGCCTAGAAAAAAAATCTGTGCACTGATGCAACAGACTTTGCAGAATTTGCACCACTAAAGATGAGGCAGTAGTACAGAGAAAACACTAAATATAACATAGTCAGACTCAGGAGACAGTAGTTACTGGTTGGTTGAGTAACTGTAGCTTATGCCAAGTGTCATCTTAGTAGTTTAGAGTCACTTTGTGTGCATTACAGATGGCCAGTACCATTGGATTTGATTAGGGAACTGGGAAAAAACAGCAACAAATTTTTGATGGCTGAGCAATGCTTGAGGAAGTCAGGGTAGCTGACACTATTATTGTTACTAATGCTGAGGCTGTTTGTTTTTGCAGAGGAGAAGATATTCTCAGCATCCTTACTGCTGTAAACCATGAGGTGAGCAGGAAGTATGACAGGTTGAACCAGGGGAAGCAGATGCCACAGCCCAGTTTCACACTCAGGAAAAAACTCATCTTCCCGATTTGACTGAGCAAGGAGCTGCAGTTCCATTGACTTGAAATATGCTGGAAAGTCTGGGCAGTGTTATCTTCACATTATAACCTTTCACTGCTTTTAGGATAAGGGAATAGACAGTTTTTATGACTATACAGTTTTTCAGAGAGTGGGTCACTGCAGTGACATAAGACTGCTTTTTAAAAATTGTATAACTCAAAAATTTTCCATTTTAAGACCAAATTTTTAAATTTCTACTTTGGTTACTATTGTGCAGACTTTTGGAACTTCAATCAAATTGCTGCAAATTAAACAGGTATTAAAACCAAAGCAGTTTGCTAAGATTTACTGTAAGATTAAATCTGATTTTTCCAATAATGCATTGCTCACTCATTCCTAGTATGTTGGGAAAACAAGACAATAAGGGCAGATTTAGGCTTATTTATGCATAACAGCCAAGCTGACTCTTAAGGGTATATGCCTTTCTGGTGCTATGCAGCACTGCAGAGGCGCCTGAGCTATGCTCTGTGCATGCTAGCTCAAGAACAAGAACTAGAATCAGTAATAGCTGCATTTGGATAGAGCCATCCCCAGGCTGTACCCTGCTTCTGGCTTCTTACCTTTGTGCCATCTAGATATAGGCCACAACTTTCAGCATGTTCTCTCCCTCCCAGCCAGAACCTTAAGTAAGGGGAGGGGGTGGGTGGGACCCCGGGCAGAGAAGGAGCCCAGGGAAAAGCAGCCTGGGAAAAAAGCTGAGCAGCCACAGGGCAGGCCAGGGGCCACTTCTCCCACCCCGTACTCAGCACCAGCTTGTAACCTGCCCCCACTGCCTGCCTGGGCCCTGCACTGGCTCCAGGCTCGCCTGTCAGGGCTGTGCCACAGCAGCTGCAGCTCCCACACTTGCCATGCTGGGCAGCATTTACCACTGCCACCTCTGGGTTGCCCAGCATGCAAGCCCCAGGCAGGCAGCAGCAGCAAATACTGCCCAGTGTGGCAAGTGGGGGGGCTGCAGCTGCTTCAGCTGCAGTGCAGCCCTGATGGGTGAGCCCGGAGCCAGCACAGGGCCCAGGCTGGCAGCAGGGGTGGGTTACAAGCTGGTGCTGAGTGCAGGGCAGAAGTGGTCCCTCGCCCACCCCGTGGCCCACGCTCCCTGCTACGGCCACTTGCAGCCCACATGGGCCTGTCCTGAGCAGGCACAGGCAGCCTTGCACGGGCCCTACTGATGCTGGTCTTGAAACATTGGTCCCAAGATGGTGACCAGGGGGCAGGGCACCTGTCAAGGGGTGGGGCTACCCATGCAGCCCTCCACAGCTTGCCAAAACTGGGTAAGCAGCCCTCCACCCAAAATAATTGCGCGCCCCTGCTTTAAGCTGCATTTCAGACTACTGGTGTCCTCTGCTTTTATAAGTCAGTTAAAGGTACTATCATACAGTAGTCTGGAAGAGATGGGCAGCCAGAAGTCTCACATCTTGTTTGTTTTCAAACCTTGCTTCTAAGCAAGAAGACAAAGAGGAATTTAGTAAATGGGCTTTAACCAAAGCCACTTTATGAAGTGAAGCCAGGAGTTTTAATATAAGCACGGGTGAGGACCAATAACTGATATTGAGACAGGTCAGCAAAAGCAAAGTAAGTTGCTCATTACAGCTTCATTCAAGTGAAGAGAGGATTTTGACTTCCTCGGTAGAAGTGTATCAGTATTTGCACTAGCAAGTAATGTTTCTCCAGTTTTACAAAAAAAGTTAGAGCTTGAAACAAGAAAGGATAAAGAATGAAAGGGAATGCTTGGACAAAAATGTTGGTACCTTAAATACTGAACAAGAATGTGGTTTTAAAATCCCTAGAAAACTGTAGGATTGCAGATCTGACCATAGTTACAGATCTGGAGAGGATCTGGAAACTATTTTTTATTGTGCTGGTGCATCAGCAACTAGATTCCCTTAGGAACAAAGCCACATTCCCAGTGGAGGGATCTTAAGTCTGACTCTTCCTCTGGATTCTTGGGGTGTATGATTCTTCATTTTTTACAGTCAGTCTGCGCCTGTGGGGATAAAGAGAAGAATGATAAAATTATACAAGGATAAGGAGTTGTGTGCTCTCATATCTCTCACCTCTGTTGCTATTATTTATGCCATAGAATTTTAAAACTGCCAGATAAGCAGTGACAACAGTCTGCTAACACCAGTGATCGGTTTATTGATCATTTTACTTTAAATTTTGCACAGCTCCCACCTGAGCCTTGACCAGTGGATTTCCTGTACCAGAGCTTTTCCTTGGGTCAGTGTTCCCAGTAGTTTAGGTCTCCTCTTCAATAATCAGTGCATAAGTATATTTACATCCTGTCCCCAACTATATCCATATTGTTACTAAGTGGTGCTTGAGATCCTGGTTCCAGCATCAATGAATGGGCAGGATTGTTGGTGTGATAATTTGAGGCCACTGAATGATCTAGTAAAAGACCCAAGTCACTTCATCTTATACCTCAGTACTGGGATTGGCAAGCAGCCTGCAGTCACCCTCACCCTCTGCAGCAAAACTAAATGCAGAAGGAAGGTGGTGCAGAGCGGATGGGTGGCTTGGGGATGCTGCATGAACACCAGGGATCCAAGTTTTCCGATTTCCCATGGAAAAAAAACAACCCATGGATTTTCCCTTTTAACAGAGAAAAAAAGCAGATTTTTCATTTTAATGGAGAAACGCACAGATTTTCCACTTTTGCAAAGAGCTGTCTGCAGGCTGGCAGAGTTCCAGCCTGCAAGAGCTTCTTGCAAAAAGGGAAGCAAAACTTAAGCCCTGTTCTGAGGGGGAAGGGAAGGAGAAGGGATGAGGCCTGAGACTCTCGAGTCAGCCAAGTTTGACTCAGGCTCACTTTCTATCCTGAAGCCTTTGGGGTAAGTAGGGCCTGCTGGGGGACCCCTCTGGTGGGGTTGGGGGACCTTGTGGGTCAGATGCAGGTGCAGATGAGTACCAGGGTTGGGGTGGGGGTTGGGAGCTGTGGGAAGATCCAATGGCACACTGCTCCTGCCTGCAGCACTGTAATCCGCACCTGCTGGCACAGCCAACACAACCTGATCTGAAGGCATGTGCCAAAAGGTCAGGCTGGCTCTGTGCCAGCATTTGCAGGTGCTAGGACTCAGCCATGCCTTCTAAAACATGTCTAAAAACAAAGACCTACAAAGGATGGAGGACCGGATCCACCTCCAAGGGGGAATATTCTGTACTGGTCCAGACCTGCAGGGAGCAAACCAGGAAAGCCAAGGCTGTGACTGAACTCCAACTAGCTACAAGTATCAAGGACAATAAAAAGTCCTTTTTTAGATATGTGGGGAGCCGGAGGAAAAGCAAGGGCAACATCGGACTCCTGCTAAACCAGATGGGACAACTGACAACCGATGTGCAGGAAAAAGCCAACTTGCTAAATGGGTACTTTGCATTGTTTCTTCACCAGTTCCAAGGGGCACCCCTGCCCATTTCAGGACAGGAGTGCCTGGGTGAGGGTGATTCCTTACCCTCCATCAATGCTGACCTTGTGAAGGAACACCTTGAAAGGCTGGACACCTTCAAGTCAGCCGGCCCTGACAGTTTACACCCTAGGGTACTCAAGGAGATGGCTAGCGTCATAGCTCAGCCCCTGGCACAGATCTTCGAGAACTTCTGGTGCTCTGGTGAAGCGCCTGAAGACTGGAAGAAGGCCAGTGCGGTGCCTATCTTCGAGAAAGGGAGGAAAGTGGATCCTGCAAGCTACAGGCCTATCACCCTAACTTCTATCCTGGGGAAGGTCATAGAAAAGATTATCAAAGAGGCCATTCTTAACAGACTGGCCGATGGCAGCATCCCGAGGAATAGCCAGCACAGGCTTGTTGCGGTAGGTCTTGCTTGACCAATCTTATTTCCTTTTACAACCAAGTGACCTATCACCTGGACAAGGGAGAATAGATTGATGTTGTATATCTTGACTTTAAAAAAAAGCCTTCGATCTGGTATCCCATGATCACCTTTTGGCAAAAATGGTCAACTGTGGCCTCGGCTTCACCATGATCCACTGGCTGGGGAATTGACTCCACGGCAGGACCCAAAAGATGGTGGTTGATGGAAGTCAAATCACTGTGGTGCGTTGTGACCAGTGGGGTCCCTCGAAGCTCTGTCCTAGGGCCAGCACTTCAACATCTTCATTAATGATGTAAACATTGGTATCAGAAGCAGAATGGCCAAGTTCACTGATGACACCAAACTCTGGGGTAAAGCCTCCACACCTGAGGATAGGAGAGCAATCCAGGCTGACCTTGACAGGCTCAGGAATGATGTTTAACACCAAAAAATGCAAGGTTTTCCACCTTGGGAAGAAAAACCCGCAGCACGCTTATAGGTTTGGCAGGGCTACACTGGCTAGCACTATGGATGAAAGAGACTTGGGGGTCATGATGTTACAAATTACGCTCTTAAAGCCACGTGCAGTTCACTCTAGGCTGGAGCAATGATCACGCAGAGCAAGTATCCAAAAATCAAATACAGATTCTTTATTCGCTCAAGTGAGGTACCTCTACAGAGAGGGACCCCGCCTACTAGTTATAATACTTTTTTATACTTTCTAAGTGCATAAGCATTAGTTCGTGATTAGCTCACGCTCCCAATCATCTATTAACTAAATCACTTTTCTGTCCAATCAAGCGGCACTGTGGGCGTGAACACAGAAGTTTAACTCTTGTGAATTACATGCCCCCTGTATTTTGTCTCAAGATGTTTCTTTATCTAACAAAAACAAATCATGCCCGACTTTCAAGGTTCTCCTGTTGACGAGACTCTCCTGTTGACTGGATTCAGCTAGTTTCATATCTTATCAGTAACCCTCACACAGTACCCCTTTTCCCTCCGCACCGTCTTGTAAGTGCTGTGTCTGCTTTAAAAAAATGGAGGCGAAAGGACAAAAAAATGGCCTCACTTTTAGCATTACAAAGCCTTGCTTTAACCCGACAAGATTCATATACAACATGATTGGCCACAAGATGAACATGAGCCTGCAATGTGATGCTGCAGCTAGTAAAGCAGGGAAAACGCTGGCTTGCATCCATAGATGCTTCTCAAGCAAATCCCAAGACGTCATTCTCCTGCGGTACTTGGCCTTGATGAGATCGCAGCTGGAGTACTGAATCCAGTTTTGGGCCCCGTAATTCAAAAAGGATGTGGAGAAGCTTGAGAGAGTCCAGACGAGAGCCACATACATGATCAGAGGTCAGGAAAACAGAACTTATGATGAGAGGCTGAGTGCTATGGGACTCTTCAGCCTGGAAAAGCTCAGGCTCAGGGGTGATCTGTTGGCCACCTATAAGTTTATCAGGGGTGTTCACCAAAGTCTGGGGGAATGTCTGTTCACCAGACCACCCCAGGGGATGACAACGTCAAATGGTCACAAACTCATTCAGGACCGTTTCAGGCTGGACATGAGGAAGAACTTCTTTATGGTCCGAGTCCCCAAGGTCTGGCATAGACTGCCGCTGGAAGTGGTTCAAGCACCTACACTGAACACCTTCAAGAGAAATTTGGATATTTATCTTGCTGGGATCCTATGACCCCAGCTGACTTCCTGCCCTTTGGGCGGGGGGCTGGACTTGATGATCTTCTGAGGTCCCTTGCAACCCTAATGTCTATGAAATCACTGGGGCGTCTACCTGCCGCAGCCATGAGCACCCCAAGGGCCTGCCACCTGCTGCTTCCGAACTGCTGGTGGTGGGGGCTGTGCACCACAAACCCCACACCCACCCACAAACCCCCCATACTCTCATACCCACCCACAAATCCCACACCCCTTCATAGCCCCTCCACACACACACACACACACACACCACAACCATACAAAGTACCTGCATATATTTCTAAAGAAATTTCAACTAATGTTACATTTAGTTTAATTTGTAAAACATAAATAAATTTAAAAAATTAAATTTACATACATAATTTTGAGTTTTTCTGCACATAATTTTGAGTTTTTCTGCTGATAATTCCTTGGGGTGTACAGAGTAGTTTCAGCTGTGGCCCCAGCCCTCCCCCAGACTGTCTAGGGACTTCTTTACAGCCCACTCCCAGCCAGGGAGCCTGCCTCAAGCCTTCAACCCCTTCACAGCCCCTGCAGGCATGCCCCCAGCCTCCCATTGCTTTGCAGTCTGTAGGAGCCTGCCCCCCTCCCTCTCCACCTCCTACATGCTACAACTGCATAAAGTGTAAAGCAAACTTTGGAAATGGGTATTTGGAACTAGTTGACCTTAAGCAGTTGTAAGAATAAGAGTCCACTAAGAAAGCAGTAGTATTTATTTACATCTATTTACCTACATTTAACTCCATTCTCTTTTAATTGTACAGACTAAAGGAATGAAAGAGAAAAAAGTGCGATAGAAATGGCAAATTCGGAGAAAATCCCAGGATTCGTGATAGAGAAGGGAGGCATGTCTTCATGGTAGCAGTGAGTCTGTCATTTTATCTTTATGTGTTTTCATGAGCCAGCGGTTTTTATAGTTTTAAAAAATTATTACAGGCTGTTTTAATGAAGACTGAACACCTCAGTCTGACTGGTGGGGTAACTAGTGACCCCCATTTAACCAGTAGCCCTGGTCTGACCAGTAACACAATTCTAACTGGTGACCCCAGTGATATTTTGTGGTTTGGTTCCCATTGTGGTTCAACAGAACAGGACAAATGATGGTTTGGTTCTGTGGCGAAATGCCGGGCTAGCGGCTCCGGCACCGCTTAGGGGAGCCGCGGGCTTTGCGGAGTTGTGCGAGCGCGCGGCTTGTGGGGCGGGATTGAGGTAGCTCTTAGCCGCCCTCGAGGTTCGCCGAGTTGGCACAAGTAGACGACTTAGAGTAAGTAGTTAGTGTCTCTTAATCTATCCGGTGTCCGTTGGTTCACGAGGTTCCAGAGCCAGCCCTTGCGTTCCAACAGTGGAACAAGTCCAAAGCTAGGTGCGGCTGCCGACTCCTTAAGTCCCAGAACTGGTCAACGGCTCATTGATATGGAATGTTAGTTATAAAAGTTATTACGGAGTAGATATAGAGTAAAATAAAAAGATTTATTCACTCACCTGGCCTCACCCTCTTACAAGTAAGAGGGGAGGCCGGTTGGAACGAAGTTGCAGTAAATACAAGTATAGCGAGCGTAGATATGCTGTCTAAGCTACGATGAGAGGCAGTCGAGAAGCGGAGTCTCCGACGTTTCTTCAGTTACAGTATGCTGGATACTAAAGGGGTCTGTTGGTTCACGGGGTTCCAGAGGCAGCAGCTGCCGACTCCGTAGTCCCAGAACTGGTCAACAGCTCATGAATGGGATAGTCTATAGGGTGTCCGTTGGTTCACGAGGTTCCAGAGCCAGCCCTTGCGTTCCAACAGTGGAACAAGTCCAAAGCTAGGTGCGGCTGCTGGCTCCTTAAGTCCCAGAACTGGTCAACGGCTCATAATTGGGAAACACAAAGCAATACTGTAACACAGTGAATCGTTGTCAGTTGTCGGATTTCTGAGGCCTTTATCTTCGCTGGGATACGCCCAGGCGGGGAGGCTGAGAACCGGTCTGCGGGGTGATCAGGCCCACAGAGTTTTCCAGTTGTCGTCTCTGCTGCTTCCTGCTTTTTGCCTCTTTTATAAATGTTTGTTGGACTGCCTCTATGACACTAACTATAGTATACAGATAGGATAATTTTCTTTTACATAATTATTGCTAGGCAGATTTTCTACATAAGTTTCATTTCTGCAAAAATGACACTTTTAGATAAGAAATGAAATTTACAGAATGCGCATGTGTAGCTTAATGCCAGTGGAGAAAAGTACAAAGCATTCATTTTGATTAACAGTCCACTTCAAGGTTACATAAATGTGAGAGTGCCGCGCGGCAGTTACACAAAAAAAAGAGAAAATAATATAAAGTCTTTGCTAAAAACTATAAGACAGTTACAGGTTCCAGTTTAGGTTCATATTGGCTGGGCAGCAGGGTTGTGACTTGGGAATGAGGGGCAATAGCATATCATGTCTGCTTAGCACCTCAAAGCAGTTGTGGGGGGGAGAGGGGGGGCAACCACAGTTGGACCCACGTCTTGGTGAGTGAGGGGGGCCACAGCAGCTCTGATTTTTCCATGATGGAAAAAAACAAAATCAAATGCCAAAATATATAGGTATTTAGAATTTATTATAGTGATTGAGGTACTGGCAGGCTTCCAAATTGCTTTAAAGTTGTAAATAGATCAATAAAACATTGTGTTCAACTGATACCTAGATCTCTATAGATATCAATATCTCTAGATAGATATAGTGGCCCTTTGTTTTAATTGCAGACTTTGCAGTTTTAACCAGAGAATTTGCAATTTTCAAACAGAAAACCAGGATCCCTGGTGACCACTCAATTCCCTGTGCTGGTTGCCAGCCCCCGTTTTAGTCATTTCAAAATTCTGGTAATCTGGGTAGCTTCAATGGGGAAAAAGACTTTTCTCCTTTACATCAATGCTCGTAATGGTTGAAACTATATAATGTATTTTAAACAATTCAGCCTAAGCCCCTCCGTTTGGGCTCCATTTTGCACATCACTTAGGCTTGGAATCTAAAACCAGCCAATCTGTTTCACCAAGTTAAGGCAATCATACCAGGACATAGATTAAGACATGTTTGGAGGTGGGGAAAAATTCCTACAAAAGAAAAGTGCACTTTTTAAACCATGTCAGTGAGGCAGAGACCAGCTGTAAGTGATCCCCACATGCGTGTGAATTTCTTCCATAAAAGGGTTTTTTCCTCAGTCATTTTTATCTAAATGGGACTACTGATGCTTCAGAATAAAGCCATTACGGCTTGCTTTGGAGTGCACTTGTGTGGAAGCTATCATGTTACTCAAACATTATCTGGAACGGATGGTCCAATAGACAGAACAGAAATTCAAGCCACCATCTTGAATTCTATTCATCAAATATTTTAATAGTTATAAAAGAATCAAATACTGATTCAATAAAAACCAGGACATTCCAGATGTCCTGAAGGAAATTTGTGCAACACCAGGAATTACATGAAAAATACTCATAATTGCCTCAGTAAAACTGCAACGTATGGTTGCTTTCTTCAGAGTGCTACAAAGCTGCAGAGTTTCAGTTGCAAATATTAGAGACATAGGGCACTAGTTTTCACAGTCAATTGATTCCTTCAGTAATGTGAGGTCTCTTACTGTGGTTCAGTTAGTAGACTGATCAGCCTGACCATGCAGCACATGAAGATCTGACATGGCAATGAGTGGAGGAGGTAGAGGCAAGACTGGCAGCAAAACCAGGGCAATGTTCAATCCCATGGAACCGCACCTACTGCAGTGTTGGTATTCTTGGAGGTGGTGGCCTCTTTGGTGCCTCATATTCTTGTCTCGAGTCACCAGAAGTGGAGGAAAGGGGTGACTTCTTGGGCTGGACAAAGGAAGGCATCCTGCCAGAAATCAGTGGGCAACTGGCTCTGGTATGAGAAAGTTTAGATATAAAAACACCTATCACAAAGCAGCCTAGTAGGGGGAGCAAGGACAACAAAAGCGAGCTATAACATGCTTATGCATTGATTGCTGCTAACTCAGACTCTAGACTGAGGGCTCAGACCTGGAGGTAGACTCCCACACTCATTTCTCTCAAGTTTCTTTGTATCTGACACAAAGAGATATAAAAGCTATGAGGTGCACTGATTAATCATAAGCCTCATCTATCTTACAGAGATGTACTGTGCTTAAGCAGTGCTCATGGATTAACTAAGCTCATTTGTAACTGATCTTATGGCAGTTACTAAAAGCAAAGACAACACCAAAAAGCTCTGCAGTTATGCAGGTAAGAAGCATGCACACTCCAGTATGAACCCTGCTGTTCTTGTGAGTTAATTCTAAATTATTTCTTTGACCATGCTTTGAGTTATTTCTCTATATTATGACATTATACTCCTACCTCAGACTGATATTTTCCATTGCCAAGTTTGCAGAACTGATTTCGAGTTTTTCTTCAGCTACCGAGATTCTCCTCTGGATACTTCTCTCCAGTGCTAGCACATTGGCTCTCTGAGGAAAAAGCAATACCAACTAGTTATTGTCTTCCTCTTACAGCTGAACAGCATCACAGCTGGAAGATCCAAAATAGCAACAAGGATTAAGGATCTGGAGAAATCAGTCTGCACCAGTCTAACCAGAGAAAGTTTTGAACTATAAGCAAGCTGGTATCCCTCACCTCCTTGTTTTTTTTAACATCGCACAGCTCAAGAGTGCGAGCACATGCGTGTGTACATGCACGTGCACATTAAGTAACTCAAGTTCTAAGGTCCATGATGATTGAAACATGAATGAAAGCTGGGCAGTGATAGTGTAGCAGTGGGGCCCATTCCAAAGACTCAGTCATAAGAGCAAAGTGGGGGAGTCAGTCCCAGTTGCCAGTCAAAGCGGCACTTAATTTCACTTGCCTTTCACTTCCTTTTTGCTTCTAAAGCTGCCACAACATTCATACCCCTGCAAACAGAATGCCAATGAATATACCTAAGTAATAATTAGCCAGGCAACAGACCATCCCTGCTACTAAGGTCTTTCAGCTTATTCTCCATAAAACTAATTCTTCAAGGGTTATTAAAGACAATTTACCGCAAGATGAAACAGAATAGTCTAGCCCTCCTCGGGTACATAACTGGCTGGATTATACCTGGCAAACAGTATTTGTATTGTAACAAGCCCTTGTCAAGCTGAATGCAATGGGGAGAGGATGCATATGCACCTTGGAGAGAAAGCAAAAGAACAAGCACAGAAGCTTGTTAGTCACAAGAGCCAGCTAACAGTAGTAGAGATCCTCTGAAAGACCGTAGAAGTGAATAGTTGTAAGTCTTTCTAGTAGATTTCCATTAATGGAAGATCTGCTCTTGTGAAACCAAGGGGAAAATCTACCCCCTACCATGACAGTCTGAATGCAGAAGTAGATATTAATAGAATGTCAAAGAAAAGCATGGGAAAACTCTGCTGGAGAACTGCAAGCTCTAGAAAGAACAAACAATGGAAGCAGTGAGAGCTTGCATATTCGGACACGTTCATCAGTTCTGAAAGAGCTCTTTAGCGTGAGGGAGTTTCTCATTAGGTGAGACAAGGCCTTACTGCATAGTATTAAAACAGATATCCTCAGCACAGAGGATATCTGGGTAGCAGGTATCCCTGATCTATGCCTTTCTGCCTTTGCATATGCTTGTAAACTCGGTAAACATATTCTGCTTCAGTAACATCTGTGGCTGGATTCCCCAGACCTCCAATATCTGATCCTCACTCTAGCCTCTCCCATGTCTCCATTTTGTGTTCCACTCAACACCCTGCAGCCTCTAACTCCTGCATCTACTACTAGCCTCCCAAATTCAACATTGTTCCTCTGATTAAGAGAAAGGAAGGTGGCTTGCAAAGGTTTTTCATGGTAATAACTTAAGTTCAGGAGTGCTTATCCAAAAGACAGGGATTATTACACCTACCAGTTAAAATCCCAGTCAGGAAAAAAGTACAGAACTTAATGTCCGAGATGCAAACTATTCTGACACCAAGCTTAAACACAAGCCTATTTGTTGTTTGGACAATATCCATACCCCCTTAACTCTGTCTCTGCTCCAACTAATCCACACTTTGAGATCACTATATTCCAGCTCAGAGAAACTGATCCATGTGTTTGTAGACTGCTGCAGTGGAATTCTGGTCTGAGAAATTACTTTGAGCCAACTAAGAGGGAAATCAATGCTGTTTCGCAGTCATCTCCAGATCAAATGTGAACAGTTTATAAAATAAAATGTTACTTAAGACAATATTTTCAAAAGCCTCCATGTGACTTAGTAAAATAAATTCCACTATAAAAAGTAATGTAGGTACTTGGGAGTCTAGTCTGTGCTGAAAAATCAACAGGGCTTAAAGGACTTTCAAGTGTTTGGAGGATTCTAAAAGTTGTGCCTTGCCTGTTTTCTTCAACTAACAGTCCTCCACACGTATGATGGGATCAAAGTATTACTGAAGACCAAGGGCCTCAGTGTAAAGTCCTGGTCATTACTTCATGTCCCCAGTGACACCTGGTAATCCTATTGCTGTTGGTGGCATTGTATGCTGGTAACGGAAGCTGGGCTGTGACAGTGCAGCAGTGGGGCCCATTCCACATGGAAATGTAGTACACAAGTTTGAATAGAAGCCAGCTCACTTATTCGCAGCCACATTGGCTCGCTGGTGTTAACAGAATTAAAAAGCATGAGCATTTTGTTACCAAAGTCAGCACACCTGACAGAACACATGGGAGGGAGGAAGAAGGAGGGCTTCTCTTCACAGCAGAAAGTCTGATTAAAATACATAGAAGCAAAGAAATTCAGGTGAAGTCTGAACGGCTGTGTCCTCACCCTACACATATGCTTAGACATCTTAGGTATCTGCAAGCTTCCTGGCTAAGTTCAGACATTCAAAGAGCCGAGGGTGGAACTGGTCTAAGTTACACAGTTTTCTGTAAGCAGCATAGTTTAGATCAGTATGATGTTATGCATTAGCTGTGCTATAGTACATGTGAGCAATGCACTTCTACCTTCACTTCGCAAGTCAGGATTTTGGTGTACACTATGAGGCTCAGACTTCTCAGTACTGCAGCCTATGCCTTCCCTAAGCTTAAACATCTCTGCCAAGTCCTTCAAGCTACCTAGCAATGGATCAGGGTTTTGATGTATGCTGTCAGCACTGAAGCATCCAGTTTTCCCTATAAGGGAAAGAACGC
The DNA here is from genome assembly GCF_052110815.1 of Crocodylus siamensis. NCBI lineage: Eukaryota > Metazoa > Chordata > Crocodylia > Crocodylidae > Crocodylus > Crocodylus siamensis. The sequence goes on along the minus strand of NC_143398.1, from coordinate 182,789,884 downwards.
TGATGCCTTTCTGCCTTTCCATTTAAGAAATCTCCACTCCTTGTCTGTGGCTCTTCTGACCCTCAGGCATGCAGTTATCTGCTCGTGTCCCTTTCCATTCCCTAATAGTCTGCTGTAATCATGGGATGGCTGTTATACAACCTGAGGAAATAGTCTATTAATGGGGACCACAGCCAACGCCTGTGATCCATCTATCGTCTCCAGCACAGGCCCATCTCCACCGTTATGAATTTCCAACTGCCACCAAGACAAGCCACTGGTTGGTACCTTCATTACTACATTCATTCAGAAAGAGCAGACTGTATAGATCAGGATAATGGGTCCATATGGAAGTGAAATAATCTACTTGGTCTCAGAAGCTATTGCTCAGCATGGCTTTGAGGGTACAGGAAGGAGCATGGTGTTTTACACAGCTCAGTGGAATCTCGGTGACTCCATATAAAGCAGCCACCGCTTCCTGTGGTCCTACTGGTGGAACCCCAAGAAAGTCAGCAGAGAACCCTGTTTTCATGACTTCTTGCACTACAGGCTCCCGCCAGCTCTTCTTACCTCATTCTGAAGTTCCAACTGGGTCATGTGCAGCGCCGAGCTGAGCGCTTCAAGTGCTTTATTCTTTTCCTTCAAATCTATTTCCAGCTTCTTCATCAGATAAAAAAAAATCATGGTCTCCTTTAGCTACAGCACACTTTAACATCTATAGCACACTATACAACATAGTTCCAGCCAGCCCTTAATAGCCATATTCTTTCCCTCCCTGACTCCCCCTGAGTTACCTACTAGTGACATTATTGGTACCACTTGGTGGAAGGGGGAAGGGAAGGAGTGGGAGGGGAGACAGCAGCAGGCTGAACAGAAGCAAAGACTTGCTGTATTCTACTTTACATGCTGCTTTTACAGGGCAGATTTGTTCCCATTCTTTGGATCCAGTTAGTTACTTGCAATATCCCCTTATTTAATTTGGCTACGTGGAGGTAAAGCCTAATTTCAGCATATGGGCTTGATTTCTCCTTCCCACACAAAGCTATGGAGGCTGAAGGTCACAGAGGACTAGGCTACATGTAAAGAGGGAGTCATTTTCCTGGGCTCCCTCTAAAGGTTGGCTGGGGAAGTCCAGCTCTTAAGTTACTGCCATGGATCTAGATCAGTGGTTCTCAACCTTTTTTGCACCAGTACCCATTTGTAAACATTGATGACCAGTCCCAACCCAGTGCCTCTCATTCCCAACCCACTGGCCCCTGGCCCCAGCTTCCCAGTGCGTAGGGCGGGGTGAGGTGTGTGTAGAGCATGGGAGGCCCCAAGCAGCCTCTTGCAGGCTGGAGCTCTGCCAGCCTGCATGGGAAAAGGCACGGTTTCCCACATTTTTTTCCTTTAAAGTAGAATCCATTTTTTTAAAGTTTGTTGAACCATTTTTAAAAGTTTGCTTGTGACCCTTTCATATATTCTTGTGACCCTGACCCCATTTTGGGTCACAACCTACAGGTTGAGAAACACTGATCTAGATGGCCTAGTGCATGCACTAAATCCTTAGAGTTTTCAGACAAGTTAGCTATCTCTGGCGGGCCAGCCGTGCCCTCTGGGTCGGTCTTTTCTGGGTAGAGTGTAGGTGTTCTAGAAGGACCAAGAGAACACTGCTGTCAAAGAACCAGAATGACGCTCTCTTTTCATATGCAAGTTGCCATTAACTCCACTAAATTGTCCTTCTCCTATAATTAGGGGCAGTGTACACAGTGGAAGGTGATCAGAGAGTACCACAGGACCTTTCTAAGAAAAAAAACAAACCCCCCCACACCCCATACCTATCTTGTTTCATCTACACACGGCCTAAGGTGCTTCTGCTTTATTTTAATAGTCTGTGCTCTCTAGCTTGATAACGCCCTTCACAGTTGGGGAAGATCAGCCATAGACACAGACTTCTTGATACTGCAGCCTGTACTCCTCACAAGCTTAAAACCTCTCCCAATTCCCTTCAGGTGCTTGGTGATAGCACGCTACTCCCAAACCAGCATGTCCCAAATGGCATACAGTTGCTCCATACTTACCTCCCTGCACTTCTGCAAGTCTTCTATTTTTGCCACATCTTCCTGGCGCTGTTTAATAAACTCCTGAAAACAACACAGTTTGTACAAAGGTCAGATCTAACATTTCTATGCTTGATGGCAAACACCAGCTTCAATCTGAACAAACAAGTCAACAAGTTATTTCAAACTGTTCAGCAGAAATACAAGCAAGTGGTTAATTGAAAGGTGTTTACCATTCCTCACTCCTACGACACCTGGGATTGAAAGGAAATATCCTGTTACTAAGGGGTCTAACCCAGGTTACCCTCCTTTCTTGGTGTTTAGAGTACTCGGTCCTTGTCTGTAGGGCTGTGCAAAGCTTCGGTCCCCGATTTGATTCAGCAGAAATTCGGCCCAATTCATTGGCTTAATCTCCAAATCCGAATGGAATCAGAGGACCCTTTAATCTCTCTGAATCTATTTGGACAGATTTGGTGATTCACACGTAGATATAGCTTTAAATGTTTTTTCTACATACCTCTAGGTAGCAGGGGCTCTGAATGCTGCAGCACTGGGCAGCTGCAGTGTCCCACAGAAGCACGGGGGGCTCCCTAGTGTGATCGGCAGCAGACCCGAAAGTGGATCAGAGCACTTCCAAGTCCACCAGGGAGTGTGCTGGGGGGGTCATCTGCACCCCCCTGGCTCGGCAACTTGTGACTTGTGGGTCTGGGGGGCACCCAGGGTCCCCCCAGTGTGCTCCCCATCAGACCCAGAAGTGGACCAGAAGTCCACTGATATCACCCTGATATCTAGTCCGCTTCTGGGTTCGCTGCCAAGCACACTGGAGATCCCCCTGTGCTGCTGTGGGACACTCCATCCACCGCAGCACTGCAGTGATCACAAGCCGTGCTGCTACCTCAAGGTAAAAGAAAAAACTTTTAAAGCTGTGCCTATGTCCGAATCAGTGATTCGCCAAATCAGCATCAAATTGTCAGATTTGGGTTCGGCCGAATCGAATCGGGGACAGCGATCTGAATCAACAGATCGAATCACTGTCCCCAATTCTGGTTGAATCTGAATCCAAATAAAATTTTGCACGCCCCTACTTGTCTGATGGCAGCTGGCTAATGGGTAGGGCTGCTTGGTTTCTCACATTCAAGATGGGATCACACAATATTTCAAATGGCTCAAGAGGAGCTGCCAAGAAAAAAAAAACACCCAAAAACCAACAACACCACTTGGTATAATCAGCTGTAGCAAAGTACTGCAGCTGCAATCACTATTGCCCATACTCCACCCCCTTCCTTGAATCTGTACACCTGCTTTTCTGTCACACTGAAAATTTTTGTATGTTTTCACCATTATGTCTTCTGCCTTAACTTTAGTTTGACCTATGCTTATGTCCACCACTTCCCTCCTCTTCAAGTCTGATAATTTACCTGCTCTGCCACAACTGTCACTTTGCCTCCCTCAGCTTCTCCTCTTATGTTCTACGGCCTCAAACTTGGTTGCCAAGCTGACACCCCTCTTAATAAAGTTCAGGATTTAACTTTACATTTGAAGGTATAAAGAAGAAACCACAATTAGAACAATTCCCACACTAACAAGTGAAAGATAAAATGACCATCATAACTTTGAGGAAGGCGCTCTTTGGGAAGCAAGTAAGAGGAGAAACCTGCAGACACCAGGAGTCTATTGCTAAAGCAGCATCAGTGACCACTAAAAATGTAATGGATGCCACCATATAGCATTTACACAGTGTTAAACACCACTTCCATCTTGTAACACTCCAGGAAGATGGGTCATTATCCCCCTTTTATAGTAAGTGCATGCTGAGAGAACACCCAAGACCCCTCCTTCACTAGCACCTTACTAGTTGATTAGGTTGGGATGGTCCAATGAATAGGACACTGGGTGATATCAGAAGATCTGACTTCTATTCGTCAGCACCATAGACCCATTTCACATGTTTGGGCCAGCCTTTTACCTACATCTGAGATCTATGGATGAGATAGCCTTACCAAATCCCTACTCCAAAATGTATTGATAGCAGCATAGTGATTTTAGTATTGGATCAGCTTTGAGAGATGCCCAAACAAGCCTTCTGAGTCTGCCAGGAAGTAACACAATAAATGACAGTTCAGGTGAGCACAGTATTGTGTTTTCCTGTTTGCCAGTTATGGTTGTCATTTACTTTACCATGCTACATGCAATCTCTCTACACATAATTATATTGCATTAGGCTCCTAGAAGTCTTGTGCAATGGGAGCCTGAGAAAAATTCATGCATTTATTATATCCTTGCTTCTTGGCACCAACAGCTCAGGAGAAACTGCAAATAAACATGTGACTTCAGAAGTTTCATTCTTTCCCAGAGCTAGTTACCTCTCTCTCTTGCTGGTAGAGTTTCTCTGTCATGGAACTATTCTCCTGATGTAACTTCTTTATTTCCTCTATTTCCTTCATAAAATTCTTCATCAATGCCTGCTCTGTGGAAAAACATGCAAAGATATGATGGGCCACTCCCTATTAATCCTTTTGCATTTCACAGATTAGGAATACAAACATGCAGCAGTGCACCATATCTGGATGGACTCTGTCAACATGCAGCCATTCTCCACCACTAATACTGTGGCACCTGTATGCTGGATGGCAAAATGCATCATGGACGGCCCTGAAGAGGAATGTTCTCACAGTCACCTCCCATTTCTACAGCGTGTGCATGTGTGCTCTGTTATTTCTCCAGTCACTGTATTTTTTCCTCCTCTCTTCCATAAGGTAACTCTGGAGTAGTCACTGATATCACCCTGCAAAGCTCAATTACATAGTTAACGTGTGATGTGCAATGTAACCTGGAGTGCCTTTCTATCAGGGGTGCATTTCCCACTCAGTGGGCCAGCAGGAAAGAAGGGAGAGCATTCCTATAGTGACTTTATGGAGAAAACATCTCTTCTATCCTAAGACCTCATTCACATTTACCACTAAAAGGTTATTTCCATGCTGTTTTTAAATCCCTGAAGTTGCATGGTTGATCTCAACCCAGGAGTACTTTTTTCTAATCAGGGATTGAACAAAGGACATCTCTTAGAAGTCATAGACAGATTGCAAACACTAAAGCAACTTGGTATTTTATTCAGTGAATGAAAAGGACATAATCAAGAGCACCTGGTTGTTTTAAAGCAGCCAGACCCCAAAATATCTGAAAATGATTGGGGTAATCTGGGAAAAGTAAAGCAAGCCTAGCAGCCAACAAAGGAAATGTGAAACCAATGACCATATTGGCAAGGGGACTTGGAGGAGGTGCAGTACGTAGATCTACTTATGCCTTATTTATTTTGATTTGCTACACTTCTACCCAAGTCTCCCTTTTGGGGAAAAATACTTGTCCTAACACCTGGGGACTCTGCCTCCCTTCCTCCCCATCCCTCGAAAAAACCCAATCCTCCGGTTTGTAAAGCCAAATGTCATTCCTTACTTTGCTGTAGCAGTGCCTTCTCCCGCTCAGTCCTCTCACTCTTCTTCCATTCTGCCTGCCTTCGCAGCCACTTCTCCTCCATTTCATCAGAAATGCTGTCCTACATAAAGAGAAGCCCTTGTCTTAGAGTAGGACGGAAAGAGACTATATGCATTTGCAGAAACCCTTCCAACAAATTGAAGACTCCTGCATCTCCCCTACTGACTCTGTCTTATACTACAAAAAACACTTTGTAATTATTTCTGTATCTGTTCCTCCTGAGAACTTTACAAGGGTGTTCTGCTTCAGGCTAGGAGACAGTGACAGCAGGAGGAAGATGTTTCAACAAGTAGCAGCATCTGTGGTCTCTGAGTATGACTTTATCCTTCTTAGGAGAGACATTTCACCACCTCTAGAAGCACTTGAAGTTATGCTCCATGATTCAGAGGGCGTACGCCTCTTCTCTGGCTTTCTGATATACTTCCCTCCCTCATACACAGAAAACAGAACAGAGCAGGGAAACACCTCCCATTAAAGTCATTAGACTAACAGGGCCTCACCTACTTTCAAGGATCACTGCGGGGTAGTTGAAATCTTACCTGATACATCCGGAATGCATTCCTCAAGTATTTGTATTGCTTCTCCAACCCCTCTGAGCAAGACAGAAGGACACAATTATGGAATATGGCAATTTTAATAATCCAAGTCTCAGCAATTGGGATTTATACTAAAATCCTGGATAGAAGTCACAGGAGAATGGGTTCTGCATCTTATCCCAGGCCCCACAAAACAGCATTCAACAAAATGCCAGGTAAGCTTTCCCTGGATGTCATGATTTGCTTAGATACCTGATCAATCAAGAAAATGGATGAGGCCTTATCTGGAGTAAAATCTTTCAAGAACACCCATATAAGGCTTCGGTGCCATTGGATCTGGTCAACAGCTTTGATTCTGCCTCAAATGCGGCCCCTACTCAAAATTCACCTCTCAACCAGGTCTATTTATTTTTTCAACATAACCCCGACATTTCAGAGATAGGGCACTCTCCTACACCGCACATTCATCTTTAACAATTCTACCTCCCTCTGCTGCCCACTGGCAACAGTCCTTTTCCAACTCTATTAGCATCCACCATCAAACATGGAGGACAGAGTGAAGCAGCCAGAGGAGAACTCAGTTGATGTGTGCAGCTCACAAAGTAACCTTGAAAACACAGATCATTACTTGCATAGCAATACCCATTTTCTCTTGTGCAGTCGCCCTCTCGGTTCTCAGCTCTTTCCTATAACATTCCTGTAATTCAGCCAGTTCTGAACTGTGAGTCTTTTGGAGTTCCCTACAGAAGTAACATACAAGCAAACCACATAGATACAGGTATCCTTATGACACAGAAGTTCTCCTCTGACTACCCTAAAATTCATAGTGGTGATGTGGTTACATCATGTGACTGACAAGTGCATGTCTATATATAAATAAGATGCATATATCAGAAAGCAACGTAGGTAGTCTATGAAGGTGCATAACTATTCTGCTTTCTGACTGACTTCAGGCTAACATGACTACCTACCTCTCTCTCTGGTTAATGAGGCAGCATTGCAATGTGTTTTTTGTTAGATGAGCAAGTTTATGTGCATTATATATAGCACAAGATTATGAACCCACGTTCACTCCATCAGACGCTGTCTTGTTAACCCATCCATACAATATGTAAGTCCTTATACAGACAACTAGAAGTGTGCGTGGGTGTGTGCACATGCATGCACACACGTATGTGTTTTCTCTCTTCGTGTAACATAGCAACCATACCTGATCTTAGTCTCGTGCTCCTTTTGAATCTCATTACATTTTTCTTCCATCTCAGTTTCCATCTTCAAAGAAAAGAAGTAGTCATTAGGGCTGTGCGAAATGGCACATTCCATTTTGATGGTTCAAGGGAACAGCATTCAGTTTCAAATTTAATTTTGAGTCGAAACAGCTGTTCCATTCTGGCAAAACAGAAAGGGTGTTTCGAAGCTGTTTCAACATTTCACTGGGGATGGAAAGTCAGCCTAGCTGGGCTGACTTCCCATCCCCCATGCTACATCATGCATCCCCCATGTTAGATCACACTGGGGCGCCAAGCCAGCCCAGCTGGGCTCCTCTCCCATCCCCATCCCTTCCGTTCCCATGTGATCTAGCACAGGGCATGGGAAACAGCCCGGCTGGGCTGCCTCACCGTCCCTGGCACGATCCAGCTGGGCTGCCTCCTTCCCCCGGTGTGATCTAGCACTGAGGAAGGGGATCTAATGTGAGGGCTAGCTGGGCTGACTCCCTGTCCCCTGCCAGATCTTGTGCTGGGGATGAAAAGTCAGCCCTGCTGGACTGACTTCCCATCCCCAGCCTATGGTCGAAACATTTCGACTTTTGAAACGTTTCAACTAGCCTTGTTTTGTTTCAGGGCTATTTTGAAAGCCTTTGTTCCAATTTTGCTGTTTCAACCTCGAAATTGGTCAAAACAGTATCAAAACGAAACAGCCAGTTAAATTCCACACACCCCTAGTAGTCATCACTAAGCTGCAAACATACCTACCTTGTCATCAGCAGCAGAAGAAAACTTCTGCTAGAAATATATCTCCAAGCAGGCTACTGAAATCTGGCCTGAGATGGGCTCAGAACTACACCTAACCCATTAAACTGCAATTCCAATCTTGAAGTTTTTTTCCACCATTTTTACCATTAAACAATATGGAAACCTTTGAATCCTTGGATGCTTTTGCAAGATACTTTTCTTTTCCCAAGAGATGGCCCATTTGTATAGTGTCACCAGTTGAAATCAGAGCAATTCAAAGTACACTTCTAGAACTTAAAGCAGAAGGGCTATTCCATGCGAGAGCTCCAAAGGTGCACAAGACAGCAAAACACCTATGAACTCAGGTGGTTTTAAAAATCCCACCTGCCCAAAAGCTGCTGTTGCCCATGATGAATACATATCTACATACCTGGATAAATATGCGTTCAGGGTATGTTCATACTGCTTTCATGGTGCTCCCAAGGGAATACCACTGTCCACCATGCCCCATCCACCCACTCCTGTTCTGTGTGGATCAACCCCAGAAATGAGGCAGTCGACATCACTTTCCTCCTGCTACTTTTGAGCATGCTGGAGATAGAAGAGCAGGGAAGCTTCCCTGCTTCATTTCTGGAATTAGTGCGTGTGGAGTGGTGCTCCCGGGAGTGCTGCAGAAATGGGATAGACTATTGGTTCTCAAGCTTTTTAGTCTCATGACTTCCTCCATAATTTTTATGATTTAGTGTAACCCTGATTGATAATCACTGTGCTAGAATCTAAACTCACAACAGTTATGAAGGGAGCCTTGAGGGTAAAAAGTTTGAGAACCACCAATTTATCCGGTGTTAGGTAGCAGGGGCAGGATTTCACCCTGCTGTGCCCTGTTCTTTCCATCTTCTGCCTTCTCCCCGTCTCTAGTCTGTACCTGAGGGGTAAATGTGGTCCCTTCAGCTGAAGCCCATGCTCAAGGCTCTCGCACACTGGTGACTAGAGCCATCTGCACCTGTGGCCCCTCCTGTCAAGCTCTGGGAGCATGGAAGAGTTTGGAAAGCACACCTCCACAGCCCTACAGCAAAGCACACTGCTCAGAGCTTGGGGGTAACTTGTACCGGGGCTGCTGGGGGGTGAGGGAGAACAGCAGTGGCAGTCCTGAGAAGAGCAGCTGTGGACACTGCTTGTCTTTGGGACACTGGGGCAGGCATGGAACATTGAACTGGGGGAAAGAGGGCACTTACCATCTTGCACAGGGGCTCAAGGGGATCTTTTATCACCCCAGTTAAGAATCATTGGTATAGACACCCTCTGTGCCTTGGCTTCTGCATCTCTGGGAAAAGCACTAGACAGTGCCCTTCCTCTGGACACTGAATCATTTACATGTAATTTGGCCAGCTGGGCTCTGTGGACCATTCTGAAAGGATCCAGGACATTCTGCATGGCCTATTCAGTCTATTTTATGAGCGACTGGGATTTGTAGCGTACTTTCTAGAAAGAGAAAGGCAACAACCAGTGGACCTGCCTGTTTCTGAGAGGCCTTGTGATCTCTGCATAGCTGCTCCAACATGTCCGTCAGCTGGGCAACCTGTTCCTCCAAGTCAGCAACAATATCTTCCCTACAAAGATACACCATCCCTTCATCACACCCAGGGCCTGCTATTGGGACCACCTTGTTGCATCAGAAGGACCAGGGGTGAAAATGGGGAAAATATCACTATCAGAATGCTCTGGCTGGAGCTGGTCTTAGCTCTTCATTCTCCCTGCTGCTTCAGCCCACATAAATTGGGAAAAAGAGATGTTGTAGGATAGGACTCTAATTCCTTTCCCCACTCTACCTTACTACAGAGGCTGAGGGTTTATTGCACACTGGGGCTTCCTTTTACATCCTTTTGGCCACAGCAATTTATTTCCTATTCCCTTCAGTACAGGAAGACTCAGACGAAAAGCAGGTTTTACCCCTCTGCTGGTATGCCACTTGCCTCAGTGATTGGGAGAGAGGCTGCAAATAGAGACAGCCGCTGATCAGAATCTGAGCCGTGGGGAAGAAGTGGAACACCTTAGTGTCTCCAGTTTAATTTTGTGCTATGTTTGGTGGAGTTCCCCAACTATTGCAACTCCAAAAGGGACCAGCCCACAACTCTGGAAATTTGATTAGCTGGTCAAGGCACCTTTTGTACTATTCCTTGTCTTAAAGGATTTCTTCTCTCATGACAGAGAGAAGGGGCATTTCTCAGCATGGAATTACAAAATTTCAGATCATACAGATAACACTGTTTTTCAGGCTGATTACTTTTTAATCTGATTGTGTGTGGTGTTGGAACCTAGCGGTCAAGAAAAACTAGATGGTGAACATTGTACTGTTCATTTCAGATATATACATAATGCTTCCATAGTTTCATAGTAGGTAGGGTCAGAAGAGACCTGAGCAGATCATTACGTCCAACCCCCTGCCACGGGCAAGAAAGAATGCTGGGGTCCATGGCACTCCCTGCCTATTAAGACCTGAAAGAAGGAGAGGCAGGGGCCAGGCTCGCATCATATCAGCAGCCATATATTAAGATGGACACAAGAGCAATGGTAATAGAGAAAGCATCAGCACATTTAAAGGAATATATGCAATTGAGTGTAGCTTAATGGACATCATGCTTGCATAAGTACTAGCACCTGAACCAGAGCTAGACTCAGCATGCACCTCCCACAAGGTTTGGATGTGCTGGGTTCAGCCACCTCCTCTGCGTGTATCCAGCTCTCTTTAGAAGAAACCCTGGTCAGTCCTGTTGAATGGCTGCTAACCAAACACCACCTGAACATACACACCATTCTTATAAGATCTTACATTTAAGAATTGTTTCCTTTATGGGGGATGTACATTGAGATTCCAGCATCTAGCCCTCATTTCATAACAAAATGGGAAGACAACAAATGGTGCATCTTCAGGGAGAAATGAGGATATTACTTTGTATGTAAAAGCACATCTTACTGTTGCCAGTCAACCAAGAAGCAGCATTCAAAGGAAGGAATGAAGTCAGGTTCCCCGCAGGTGGTGACAAGAAACATACAGAAGGTAAAAAAAAGTTCAATCCATTTTGACACCCCTCCCCTCCAAATAACCAATACTCACGTCTCAAGTTTCACAGGGGGTCTGCAAAGAGAGTAAAAGAGGAAACGGACATCAAACTGGTGCAGGTTGAATCAGAGCAGATGATGCGTCTGTTGTGAAACAAAAAGCTGGATGTATCTAAGTGGATCATTAAGTTTTCTCATGTTTATTCCCTGAGCAACTGCTCCAGTATACATGTTTACACAAAACAATGACTAGGCCCAGACTGTTCAGCTTTCTAATACAGACAGAGCATAGTTCTGGAAAGTAGACTGGTTGGAAGGCAATAATTAGGTACTTTAAAGGCAAGTCAGAAACAAAGTATTCATTCTTCTTACATTGCATGAGACCTGACAATTAACACACGTATGAGGGTGGGTGCACCAAATCACTGCTGCTTGAAGAAAGCAGTATTTAGACACTGCTTCTCCTAAAGGTGGAGATTATCAGATCTCTTTACTGCTCCTGCATTTAGGACTTGAGTAACACTTCTCTCTCCCTAAGGCCTGGGCTTTCCCATTTTTCTCTATCTGTTATTTATTTTTGAAAAGCTTCTAAGACAGCATTTCCACATCCCACCCCACCCCACCTTCCCCACCTTGGCAAGAAGGAATCAGACTCCCTTCATTGAATAAAAGTCATTTTAATAGCAGCCCTCATGTCAGCTCCCATTTGATCTTGGAAGATCATTAAGGCTAAGAGCAGGCAAGGCTTGGAAAAAATTGGGCAAGTCTTGCAGAAAACCTGCAGAGGTGCTATCAAACTTACCAAGCATGCCCAGCTGTTTGACATTTGTACAGTTGTTGGAGGAAGATATTGCAAAATGAGGAATATGACACTGAACTCACACAAATTAGAAATCCAGAGCAAAGAAGTCCAATTCTGTCTGCTTACCTAAAGTAACTGGTCTTCCAATTTATGCACATAAGAGATGAGTTGGACTCAAGATCTCTCCTTCAATGCACGACCAATTCTGATCTCATGTTAGCTTTTTATTGGTGTAAAAACTGGACTAGACAGAGGCCTATTTGCCCATGTAGAGCATGTTCATTAGGGAAAGCTTATTTGGAAACTCAAACAGCATTCTTGCCAGTGATCTTGTTTTCTATTACCTTGGACTGATAGGTGGAGCTGGTTCATCAGCAGTTCTTTTCATTTCAAAAAATCCCTCCCCTAGAGTCACATAGAGATGTTCTTTACTCCGGGTGAACTTGTAGCCAGGTGAGATTTCTACAAACTCCACTGAAGCCTAGGAGCCAAAAGAAAAAGACCTTTAACTCAGGAAATCTACTATCTAGAAACTTAGATCCATTAAAAAACTATTTTAAATGAAACAAGACTTCCTTAAGACTACTCCAATTGCCAGCATTAAAGAACACAGACCAATATTGGCAATATAACTATGGGAAGCGTCCTCACATAGGGCATAGACACATTACCAAATTCCCTGGTATAATTTACATCCATTTCTACATCAATTTAAATTACATTAGGACCAGGGACAGCTGGACACCGACACATTGATAGCTGGATAGAGTAGGCAGTTATTACTGCACCATGCCATTAGGCGGCAGGGAAACAGGTTCCTATAAGAGAACTATGCTGAGATGGCTGCACAGTCATCTAGACAAGTATAACTTACACTGGTTGATTTTTACTCCTGATTCTTTCCGAAATAACTTTACACTGTTCACATTGTCTACCTGTTATTTTTTTATGCTGGTAAAACATCAACTAAAACATTGCCTGAGTTAGCACTTGCACTAAAAGGAAAGAGCATCGTGTGCCAAATCAAGCACCTTCCATGATGCAATATAAGAAGATGCAGACTCTTGTACAATTTAAACACAGACAGTTATGGAGTAGGACTAGCACTGAATTGAATGGAACAAGGATATCAGTGCAATGATGCATACAGCAGGTAATTGCATTTTGCATTAGCTGAAGCTTCAAAAGGATCTTGAACCACAGTGCTAAGAGTGCATTCCAGCAGTCCAGGCAGGAGGCAACAAATGAGTAGCTGACAATCATATGTCCACATTAAAGTGAAGGATATAATTTCCCAACCAGATGAATAAAAACTGTGAGGGCTGGGGCCCAAAGTCCTACAGCACCAGACCATGAACTAGTTCACCCAAAAGAAACCATAGCCCTTCTTTCTGAATCAAAGCACAACTCTTCTAAGTGGTCCCAAACAGCTCATACCACCATTTTTGCACATTCAGGGCCATCACAGTGAGTTTGCTTTCAGCTAGGGTTCCCATCTGGCTAGACAGAAGAGGGGCAGTATAGTATAATATCTTAAATTTACCTCGACTCTTAAATCCAGAATTCCTGAGTGACCTGAAGTCACACAAAAGGTCATGGAGCCTTTTAAAGTTACGTCACATTTCTACTGGATTTAAAGGGATGCAACAATCAGAATGCAATAACTTTGTTTTATTTTCAATCCCCTGTTTTTCTTCTCTAAAAGATGTGTATTTCTATGCCTACAATGGAACATGGTTGCTAACGTCCTGCTGAAGACCTGCTCTTCAGATTCCTAACCTGGACTACGTAACAATCGGAGACCAAACTGATTACAGAAGATCCAGCCCAAGTTGTATCCCTCAGATGAACCAAATATAGCAGCTACTAAATTCAGATCAATATTTTGCTTCAAGAATCTTTTCATTAGTTCAAGAAATTACTTAGTGCACTAAATTTAGGACTGGAGTTTAGACCCTTAAAAACTAGAACATATTTGAGGAGCAGGAGTGGAAAAACAGACTCTTGACTCCTAAGTTAGGATCTTTTTACCCTTCTAAAGTAAACATTACTATTTTACTTACATCAGGAGGTTCTCGCCGACGTTGTGGAGACCCATCTTTTTTAGTGGAGAATATTTTCCTACAAATAAAGAAACCTTGCTCAAAGAATTGCAGACAGCATAAAAAATTGTTCAGAGAAAGCAATGCTTCATTTCCAGCATTATAACTATGAGCATGCAGCTGAAACAGCTTTTGTGGGCTGTCAGGATGGTGCAGAAAGTCCAAAGTGCTTAGCTAGGTATTGTTTTATGGATGCAGTGACCAAACTGAAAGGTTTTGAGTATTAGTGGAAATCGATTGGAGTTAAGAGCATATAGTCTTTTAAAGGTTTCATCGATTACCTTGCCTGAGGCTCAAGCCACATTCAGTGAAGATAGGATAAGCAAAAAGAAAAGAAAGAATAGGACAGCACTTTGCAGAACAGGGAATGTAATTTAGTCAGTAAACCATGCGGGTGGGAGCCACTGTTATTAACTGGCTGCTCAACAGTAGAGATGTATCCAGAAAACTTTTCTATGATTTGTAGTTTTACAGAAGTCACAGGTCTCATGGCATAGAGAGGAAGTTGGAGGGTAGAGATGCACAAACCTCCTTGGGGTATTCAAGTTTCTACAGCAAATTGGATTCCATGCAACTGAGCACTTGTGCTATTGGGGAAAACCAAAGAGGAATGAGGTACAGGCTTGTGAATCTCTCATGTCTTTCTTTCAAAACCATCACCATGAAAAGCACTGTAGTCTATAGATTAGACAGCACTGGAGGAGAATAACAGAGATTCAGGGAGCTTAGAAGGCCAAAGGAGACCTTTCCTTAAAATTGCTCAGTGCAGAAGATGCTTTACATTAAAAACTTCAAGTTCTTTTGTTACCCTACCCTGCATAAAGAGAAACTACAAAGCAGGCAGAAAAAAAAACTTAAAAAGGTACTGCTGAAAGGTTGAGAGAGAGGAATATTAAAACCCACAACCAGATGGCATGCTGCTTCTTCAGATTTAAGATGTTAAGTGATTGTTCTTAGCTTTGGCTGTATCTGCTTCTTTCCCAAACTGAAAAATGGCACTTAATACCATAACAGCTTGTTTAAAATCAATCCCAACTATACAGTTTGTCCAGTTACTTAAGACTGTGTACATTATTGTGCAATTAAAAAGCCGGGCTGGGCAGCCCCACTGTGATGCCAGCAAGCCCCCTCTGGGCAGGAGAAGACTTATTCAAACACTGGCTTGGAGCACAGAGCAGCGGCTGCAGCCAGGCTGGGCAGTCCCCACTATAATGCCAGCACTGCTCTGTGCTTGGGACAAGCCCCCTCCAGGCAGCAGGAGGCTTATTCAGCTGCTGGCACTGCATTGAGGTCTGCCTGGCACAGCCACAGCTGCCACTTGGCCTGTGCTTGGGGCCAGTGGCTGAATAAGCCTCCTCCTCCCGGGAAGGGGCTGGCTTGGCGCAGAGCAGCAGCTGCAGCCGTGCCAGGCAGACTCCAATGCAGTGCCGGTGGCCAGCAGCCAGCATTCGAATAAGCCAGCATCTGCCTGCTGGGCCTGCTCTGCCTGGGGAGCAGAGGAGAGGGGCCAGCCTGGCTGGGCTGGAGTGGAGAGCCCAGCCCAGCGAGCATGCTGGGATGCTGAGGGTCTCTGGTTTAGCTTAAACCTAAAAGGGTCTGGGACAGACGTTATGTAAACCCGTTTGAGCCAAATCAGTTAAGTCTTTCAACCAGGTTTATTTCAAACCAGTTTCAGCCATTTTCAAACTGGTTTATGTGCACTGAACATCTGTTCTGTTACAGATTTAAACCAGTTCTGATCACTTAAACCAGTTTGTGTGTAATGCCTGTCCCTAGCCCTAAAGAGTTTGGGTTTCTGCAGCAGTTTGTTAATGAAGAAATCTTAGCCACTAGAAACGCTAGAAAATCACTGCATCTTGTATACTTTAAACCTTCAATTTTCCCCTCCCAAGAAAAAAAAAATACTCACTTTGGTATGTTGGGAGGTTGTACAGCAGATGGGAGATTATTACAATCTTTTAAAATCACACCTAGTGGAGAGGACCTGATTAAAAATATAAACAGTATTTAGAAGTATTTATGCTATGGACACGTCAATCTTATTAGGCAAAACACCAAAAACAAAATGGTTCAAAATTTTTCGCTGAAGAATAAAAATGCTTTGAAAGAGACGCGGGCATAGCGGCAAATCTTTCCTACGCTAGGGAAACAAATCAGCAGCTTACTGGTGCCCTCCCTCTTAGATTCACTAAAATATAACCAATTTTACTGCATAACACTCATTCACTTTGTGTAAAATTTATTTTGACACAGAAGCAGATTATGTTAGTTGTATAAGACTTGCCTATATAAACTGAAAAATACATAAATACATAAATAAATAAATCTTTCTGTGTCTACATATAGCCTAAAAGGTGTCCTGCTTACCTCAGATTCTGTAAGCCTTGTTTGGCCTTTATAATTCTTTTACTCTTCACATTTCCAGGGTCCCAACAGGCACAACGTGAAGAGATAGAGTGAGACATGTCTGCAATTTCAGGAACCTTGACTAATTAAACAATTCTAGGAAAGCTGAAGAAGTGTAAATTTATAAGAATTTACTAGATTTGGTATATTTTGCATTTCAAATAAAACATTTTATCATCTTATTATGGAGAATAACCCACCTAACTCTAAGGACAAATGGTGAAGGCTGAATCTAGCCAGTGCATATGCACATGCATAGGTGGATCTAGGGTTTTGAAAAGGGAAGTGCAGATAGTGTGGTGAATCATCAGATACAACATAATTTGTTTCTGTCCAGAAATTAGAAGCTTTACTACTAAGCTAGGGACCTAGAGGTATATTATTCAGTTTAAGACAGAAGCAAAAACACGTATAACTATTGGAATGGGCATTCATTCGCTATAGCATATTATGTATCATTAGTCCTGAAGTCACTGTAATTCAATGTACGTCTCCCTCTCAGATTCATAAAACACTGAAAGTTATTTCCATACCTGAGTTAGTACTTTTAGCTGGAGCTAAAAAACAGTCTGCAGGACTGTGAAATACGAACTACATTACCAGGAGCAGCTACCAGACAGCAGAATTGCAGAAGAGAGATTAGTGGAACACATAGAAAAGGAGAGAGGGGTCATTAACACCTGTGGGATTATGGCAAGAGTTTAGAAGGAGCTGGGTAGATTATAATGGCTGCCTAACTAGAAATGCTGTTGCCACTGCCAGGCAGTTGGTTTTAAACTTTGGGTGGAACAGGAATCAAAGTGGGGTGCAACCAGGGTTCAAATTATGGGGGAGCTTGGGGGGACGGGAGAGCCCTCCCATAAGAGATAAGAGCCCCTCTGTAAGATTTGAAAATCATAACTGGGGGCGGGGGTGGTGGTGTCAGAATTCATAAGTAATAAGGAATTTATCCTTATTTCAGATTCTTTGACAAATGAAAAATGGCTACTGTAGGTGAGAAGGTAAAACTGTGTCTTACGGCTAGCAGAATTGAAAACCATATCAGCTGTGAGAAGAAAATGGTGGCTATGTTGAAGTCTAGCATTGTGTACTCTAGTTGTCCTAAAACTTTAATAAATTGGCTTTTAAATGCCGTTTACAGATTGTTTCTATCATACCTACAACCTAAGTTGTTAAAGTTTAGAAGTGCACAAGGACTTTATGGAGACCCTGTATTATTGTTTAAACATGACTTGCACATTTTTAAGAAGGGAGTTCAATAGCTCGTCATAGGTCAGAGAGAGGCCAATGCTATTGTAGGCTATGCACAGGTATTGTACAATGAAGCACCAGAAATAGGTCTATTGCATGTATCTTGAGTACTTTACTGCTGTAAGCTCTGCAGGGAGCCACATTACCAGTGTAACTATAGGCCACGTGTGGAACCGCTGGCACCCTGTGTACCTAAGTAGCCACCCATGACACCCCCAAAGGAACCCAATAGCTGATGGGTTTTCATACCCATTCCTCCAACTGCTTTCAACAGTATGCTCCTTCCCCAGCCCTTTGCTCCCCGCCCCCGTGACACACTCAACTGCCGTGGAACCTTCCCCCAGTGGCCGCCTGCCAGACCTCCCTTGCCAATTTACCAGTCTCTGCGGCCCCTGCCACCTTTGCTTGCCGTGTTTACCATGGCTGCTAGGGGAAATCAAAGGCATAATGAGGATCATCAAGGGGACTGAGGAAAATTAAAATACCTAGACCAGTTTGATAGGACTTACCTAAAGGAGGATTTAAGAGACAGAACAGGTCATGTTAACAACCTACAAATAGGGTAAAAACAGGAAAAAAAGGAATCAACTGGCAGGTACAACTAGGAGCGATGGAATCAAAATAAGAGATAGAAAACTTATGCAAGCTATCAAGAAGAGATTCCTTGCTGTGCAGTGGATGCGACAGGAAAGCAGCGTCCGAGTGTTTATAGAAAAACATGAAGAAAGCCCACATAAAAAAGTAACAGCTTCAAGTTCTTTAGTTGCTAATACGCAAAACACAAACGGCACTGAACTACTTACTTTCTTTTTTTAATCTGAATGAGAAACATTAGAGGTGGAAAAAGACACAGACACATTTTGAGAGACACTTACTCTCCAAAAGCAGCTGGCTTAGCTCTCAGGGTTCAGACATTTCAGAAGACTGGGAATCCCCTGAAGTTTATTTAAAAAAGAAAGAGCATGGTTTCTCGTAGATATTTCTTCTTAAGATTTCTCCTTCTTCCTGACACCATCAGTTTCCCATGTCACCATGGAAACAGAACGGCATGACTTCACTGGCTCCTAATGTTCATTCCCACTTAAAGAGAGAGTGCGCGCACAGATCCACAGGCGTAGGGCTGGAAGAGACCTTGTGAGATCATTGGGTCCAGCCCCCCGGTCTGGGCAAGAAAAACTGCTGGGGTCAAAAAGCTCCAGTGAGGTGCGCGCCCAGCCCAGTCTTCTGCCTGCACCACCCCCACTGGAAGTCTATTCCGTGAAGTTTTTCCTTATATCCAGTCTGAAACCTTTTTCTAGGGGTTTATAACCATTGCTCCTGGTTTCCCCTGGGGTCATTGGCAATGCATAGGGGGTGCATGGATGAAAGTGCACCCCCTGTGAAAAGGCACTGCTGACTACCGACAGCGCCTGCAGGCAGTCGCCATTCCCGCCCCCCTCCGCTGACACCGCCGGTGAGCGGTTTGTGATCGCCGCAGGCCGCCACCAACGCTGCCAGCAGCGTCTGCAGGTTGTTGCCAGTTGGCACTTGCCCCCCCCTTCGAACAGCGCCATGGCTGCCTGCAGGAGTTCCCTGCTTGCTGCCAGCGGGAGCTTGCTGCGCCCTTGCAGCCTCCAGGGACATGCAGCATTCATGCCTGGCATGCTTTGTTGAATAGTTGTCCGCCTAGCCCCTGATATACTGGTAAGCTACCACCAAATCCCCCCAAAGTCTTCTCTTTCCTAGGCTGAACAGTCCATTATCTGTCAGCCTTTCCTTGCATGGCTTGCTCTTCAGGCCTCTAGTCATACGAGTGGCTTTTCTCTGGACTGTCTCAAGCTTCTCCATATCCTTGAAGTGTGGCGCCCAGAACTAGCAGTACTCCAGCTGTGGCGCCACCAATGCCCATGTCCTATTGTTAATAGCCCTTTCACACCAGCCTTTCTGAAATTATTGGAGGGTTCACAACAAACACATACTGTAGGAATGGGAGCAGAGAGAAGAATAAATTCAAGGCTTCAGAAAAGAACAGCGATTTAAGATGTTTTAGTTCAGATGAAAGATCCTGAATTGATCGTCATAGATGCTCATGGCTTCCGTTTAGCAAATAAACCAGTGTGGGGCAGCCATGAGCTGATGCAGACATCCTTATTTTGGCCTACTGGTGCTTCATTTTTACAATAGGGGTACATTTTCCTCAAGAATCAAACTGAAACCATCACTTTTTTAAAAATGAATTTGTAAATAACCTTCAAGTGGTCACAGCTCTTGGACAAAAACACTTGTTCTCCCTTCTTTCCTATATTGGCGATATATTTAGATTGCTTCAATATCATAAGGCAAATACAAAATCCCGGCAGTCCTTGGCTGACTCTTTCAGCCAATGCATCTTACCATATGCTCCGCAAAAGTGACCATATGGAGTGTCAAGGTCTCACTCGAGCACCTCAACTCAGCATTTGGTGGCTCCTTCAAAATCTGGGCCAGGAGTTGTTGGATTGTCAACTCTGGATCTGCAGGAATCCATTTGTTCACCTCAACCAGAAAAGCAACAACATCTGAGTGAAAGGGAGGATGTAGATCACTAAGACAAGACTTTCAGAGCAGATGTTTTATTTTCTCCATGTAAGGTAGCCATTCCTTCAGTTCCACGATGACCTGCAAGGCTTTTTTTTTTTGAGCTTTCAGAGCTTTATAAATAAATGAATGATTTTCTTGGCGATCCAACAAGACAAAGAAACTTAATGTAATACAGTCAGTTGCTCGAAGTAAAGGCATTTTGTAGGTACTGTGGGTTATGTCAATATCTGCTGATGCCATTTTAATAGTGCTGATCAAGGGGATATTTCAAGTAGGAGTGAGTATATTTTCTATCTGAACCATCCTCCCTCCAGTAAATGAAAAAAATAAAAGCTAATGATAAAATCCTAAAGGATAAAAAACCCCCAAAAGATGGACAAAACCTGGCAATTTAGGAGAAGAAATCATCAAATTATGCTACAAGAGACCAGTGGCCTTACAGGCAATATAGGACGATTAACCTTAAGTTTAAGGGTTAAATGTTAAATTGAGATTCAGGTCATGACATACATAGGTTTTATAACTTGAGTGCCTCAGATCAGCCAGCAAAAAATGAAAGTCCCAGTAGGTTAAGCCTGTAACCATTTCTGCTGGTAGAAACAATAATACAATTATAGTGAGAGCCTACTAGGTAGGGCTGTGCAAAACTTCGGTAGCCAATTCAATTTCGGAGGAGGTTGAGGTTCAGCCTGATTTAGCAGCCAAATCTCCAAATTGGGAGACCAATGAAAAGGTCTGAATTGAACTGGAAACCTCCAAATTGATTTGGAAAAGATTCAGTGCTGCTTTAGAGAGTCAGCCATAGACTAAACAGGAAGCAGTCTTTAGCACACTGGACACAGCTGCCTCCAGCTGGTAAGTCTGTTGTGGTGGGTGGAGTGGGAAGAAAAGGAGCATGGGGGAGGAGGGAGGGATTTGGGCTGGGACAAGCTGTCCAGCCAGGGGAGGAGGTGCAGGACACGGGTGCATAGCACTGGGAGTGGGGGCTACGCCTTGCCCCCTTCTGCTTGGAGCAAGCCACACCTGAATTCCCCCACCCCCTGGGCTGGGCGTGCTGCTACTGCTTGCCCAGCTGGGGCACAAGGGGTATGGGAAAGCACGATGCAGGCAGTGCTTACATCCCATGCCCCCATGCCCTAGTTGGGCAAATGGCAGTGGCACCTGTATCCTGCACCCCCACCCCCCCGCTACCACTTGCCCAGCTGGGGGGGAGGGGCACGAAGTAGGTGTGGCTCACTCCGGGTGGAAGGGGACAAGCAGCAGTAGGGCAGAGCTCCTGCTCCCAGCACTTTGCTTTTTCTGCTCCCTGGCACTTTAAATTTAATGCCAGCCAGGGCTCCCAACAGACTCAAGCAGTGGTTGGGGCTGCTCTGTTTATGGCCTTAGGATGGGGAGCATGAGGGCACGCGGGGCCTCTGCACATCTCTGAATAGACACGGCCACAAAATGCATTTTAAAAACTCTTATATGGAACGTGCATACATGAAGGAGATCCACACACAGATATTAAGAAAAAGGAGGGAGGAATTGCCAGCCATCAAAATAATTTAGTTTAAATTTTTTCTCCCATTCTGACAGATATTTAGTACAATTCATGTCATGATGGCAACTACCAGGAAGAAGGAAGTAAAAATCTTGATTACATCCTTCCTATAAAAGGCCAAGCAGAAACTGGGGAGATTTGCTCTACATAGCAGGTGATGAAGTAACCTGCTACTTACAAAAGCTTCTGCATATCTGGATTTAGTTAGTTTATAAGGGGCAAATCTACCCTGCCTTCTCCTTGACTTCAGACTAATGTGGCTAGTTAACTCTCTAAAGAGATCCCTGCTTTCCAGCCCAAAAAGAAGCGAGGCCTTGGGTTTGGGGTGGGGAAGTCCAAGGCTTGCTAGTAGGAGCTGGCAGAAAAACAGAGAAAGCTGGCTGGGTTTACACAAGTATGAGGGAGAGATGTCTAAAGTCTCCCTTTGCTTCTTGATAGGTTTCACCCTACTGCTAAGTGCTCTTAGTAGCTGCAAGATGAACAAACAAGCAAGTACAAGACAACATTAAGCAGGTGTCAAAGTACCTGTCTTTAATAGTATAATAAAATGTCTGGAATAAACCACACCATATAGCCAATGTAATGTAAAAAGGCATGTTATACATATTTATTATCAAATTTTACATTCCACTATAAAACAAATATTTAAGTGCAAAAAGCAGATGAACAAAAAACCCTTGTATCTGTAGATCCCAAAGTCTGCACAAATATCCTGTGCAACTAGACAGGATTCAGATCTCAAACCTTTGCTCAGCATACAGAAGTATGCCGTTTTCATTACAGTTGACTTTCTTCTAACATCCCATTTTACCATCTCTGTGTATTAATATCATACAGGTTTGTAAGAGGTTTACACCAAAGAAGTTCAGCTAGGAAGACTTAATAGCCCTCAGTTAAATGTGTACTTTACCAAAGTATGTGTAAAAACATGAATAAGGCCGACACTGCAGGAACCCCATTCACTTGCACCTTCTGAGGGTCTTCCATAATAAAAGCAATGGCTAACTTCCTTTTGCTACCTGTACCTCCAATTTTTGTTCCACCCTGCAGTTTGTGGCTATAGGGCCACTCTCAAATGTAATTATTACTTGCTGTCTAAGACACCCTGAATTTATCATCAATACCCTTTTACTGAAGCTTAGCTTTCTCAATCCTGCAAATGCATAGTCCCTGCTGGGATGCAGACAAATTGATCATTTTTTCTGAAACACCAGCAACTAAATATGCCATCATCATCAAGAAAGCCATTCTCTAAAAGCTGCCTTCCCAGATTTGGCACAAGCCTTTGCTACATCCTCCAAGTTTAATTTTCCCTGACACTGAAAATTAGACAAAACAGATACGAGTATCCATGATGTAAATTTGCAAGATAAAGCTTCAACAGTATTGCACCAAAGCTTTGACTCAATGGATAATAACAAATCCCACATTTCTGTACATGCTCTGCTTTCATTGTCTTCCTGCTTTAGGCAGGTATTTCATGACAAACTGTTCTACAAACACTTTATTAGACATCTCCATACCATGGATTAGACCAGACCAGATTATACTTTTTTTTTGGCTGAAATACCCTGACACTCAAATCAAAACAACTTTTAAAAAGGCTTCACTCCATTTGGACAAACATGTGTTTAAATTATTGTGCTTTTAAATTAACTCTGACAGAAATGTGGTCTGTGAAAGTCTAAGTTAGCTGACTTGCTTTTTCTGCTGATAATAAGCATATGTAGCAAACATCTGTAGCAATTCTAAGCAAATCTGCTTAGAAATACACATATTAATTCTAAATTATTGAATACATTTAAAAAGCTACTTGCAGTTTACAGTTATTTCTATAATAAATGTACATAAACTGGACATTAACTTGGGACACTACGGTCTTCTCTGAATATACAAGACTGTCTGACTTGTCTACTACTTCATCACTGTTTCCCTACATATCTGCAGTTCACTAGACACTTGGTTCCTCAGACAGCAAATAAAACACCCCCTTTCCATTTATCTTGCTTACCAAGGCAAAGCCTGGCACGAGTCTCGGGCACTACAAACCTTGGGGGTGGCAGGGTGGAACCAAGCGAAGACAACAAACCTGAACTGGGAACACTTGTCACTTATACCAGAATTAACCCGTATAAAGCATTTTAAATAAGTTCCTTCATGTAATATCTTTTTAAAGTAGTACAGGATTTTGCTTAGTGCAAAAAGGCAACTACCAACGCTACTGAATGCTCTTGGGCATGGCACCTTAGGATCCATGCATAAGCCTGAAGTATTTGAGATTTTTTATATATATGTTGATACTATATCCAGAAGCATCACTAACATACAGAAAGGGCTGGATAAGTAGGAAAGGATACTTCATGAAATAAGACAAAACAACTTCACAGTAATTTTCTGTCCTCTGCTATTTAAAGCTCCTATGTTCATCCTGGCAGTGGCCAGAACTCAGATTAGGATAGGTGTGCCCTTGACAGTTATACCTGCTTTCCCCAATATATTCCCCAAAGGTGTCAGCTTGGAGCCTGACCACCCTTACTAAGCAAAACTGTTACAACATGGTTATGGCCAAAACTAATCATGGTGTGGGCTGGCCAATGTGAATGAGACTAAAATGTATTAAAATCCATACCAGAAACTGTTCCAGTGCAGGTAAAGACCATCCAGCCGAAACAGTTTGAAACCCTGGTTTGATCTTTCAGTGTGGTGTGAACCTTCATAGTATGCATGCTGGTCTAATCCATCACAAACGACACTTGAGCAACTTGAGTCCATTTTGGTTGTTTGGATGAGTTGCAGAGAGATGGGGCTTAAAACCACAACAACAGCAGTTCTCTCCAGATACCATTAGGTTACAAATGAACTGTTCTATGACACAGAGACTAAAGCCTTGCTTGCACCAGGTTTACCAGCAACGGTCCATTCCCTTGATCAGCCTGGGGAGGATATCAGCATGTCACTACTTTATAAACCATAAAATAGTTCAGTGGCTGGCAACCTATGGGTATAGACTGGAGTTGGCCTGCCAAGTGATCTCATCTGGCTTGCAGCTAGCAGGGGGAATCTGGAGCTGGCAAGGGAAGCAGGTGCACAGACTGGGCGCATGGGAGCATAGGAGAAATGGTGGCTGGGTCGAGAACACAGGTACCTGGGTTGGGAACACAGCGAGGGTGGGTGGGGAGCTGGCAAAGGGAGTGGGCAGTAAAGGGGGAGCACGGAATAGGAACATGCAGCTAGCAAGGGCCAAGGGAGCTGGGCAGGCAGATGGCAGGGGAAGGTGGACTGCCCTAATATGGCTTGCTGCTCCTGCAAGGTTGCCAACTTCTGGAATAGATCATTCAAATATGCCTAGAACCTCAGCAAAGAATCAAATTCTTATGCTTAGTTACAGCTAGAATTTTCCCCAAACCTAACACAATAAGGGTTGAAGTGTCCCATCAACTGACATACAAAGGACAGAACTAAATTTTACAATGCACAAAGCGTCTCTTACTAGTTTCATTGAGAAACAGGTTTGGAAGTGTTCTCCAAAGGAGATACAGATCACCTTCTAATAAAAGTAGCAACCAAAAGCACTAGTTTCTAATCTTACTTTCTGCTTTAGTGCCAGTCTTGAATATCTGTTTTTGTACTACATCGTTAGAGAACAGTTTTCCTGGATTGTTTTTTCAATGAAATTTGTTTAAGAGAATCCTACCTAGACTCAGAGAAGTGGACTTAAATGTGAAATGCATTATGTATATATATGCCTTTTAGAAAATGTTCTCTCAAAATGTAGAGAATATCCATATTTCAAGAGAAGAATCAGTCATAGAACTGCTCTTATCTTCTGTTATGTTCCCTGTTTGATCGAAGTACAAGTAATACCTGAATCAAGCACCTAGGTTTTACTACCTTTTGTAATATAAAAGTGTGCCTGAGATTTTTTTGTGCAAATAAAAGTTCTCATTAAAAATATACATAGTATACTTTGGAAAATTTTCCTAGCTTGACATAAAAGTTTTTCCTGTAATATGCAGTCTCCTGATTCAGTCTTCCTGACTGCACTTCCTTCAGTGTGCTTTTAACAGCCTTAAGAAAGTTTGAAAAGAAACTATTCTCTTAATATGCCACTAGCACCATTGGACTTATCCAAAAATAAAAATCCTGACCCCAATTTCTGTTTTCAAATGGAAATAGTGTTTTCTATACAGAATTAAGTTTCTGAATTGGAAACGAGCCCTCCCCCAGAAAAAAAGAAGTTGTTCTGTACTTGTTACTCACTAGGAAGAGGGATTTGCACCTATTATTTTTGTCTAGCACAAGACAACTATAGCGCTAAAAGAAACAACAGCATCTAAATGGCCCATTATGACCACTACAAATTGCTAAAGTAATCCCATTAATATGGAAAAATGAAAAAAAACATTACAATACATTATGTCCTCAGACACCAGCTTAAAGGTACAAATAGCAATAAATGCCTGTTTCTGTTTTTTCCTTTTGTTCAAACTACTAAGATGCATGAAGGACCTCAAGGCTTGGCTTTGGTTTTCTTTCCTTTGCTCTCTTTCCAATACTTTCTTCTTCAAATCTTTGTGTGTGTGCACACCTCTTCCTCAGCTCCTCTACTTTCCCCTCTCTTGCACCTTTCAACATGCACGTGCCTTCTGCAGCTGCTACATATCAATCCGTGCCTATATCAGATATGTATCCTTTATGCATTGTCTTTCCTGATAAAAGTCTGTCACTTTTGGGTAAATCCGTCTTCCTTCAAGATGCCCATTTTTGATGAGGATGTGAAAGCTGGAGCTGCAAGGGCCCCAATCATGACTGGAAGACTCTGATTCCTTCTCAGTCCACCCATTAAGTTGCTACCTGCACTTAAGAAGACAGCAGAGTCTTGCTTTCTCAGGCCAACTTCAGGCCCTTCATTTTTTCCATTGCCCCCTGCTTCAGGGGGTTTAACTGCTCTGACAATACCCAACCTCTTCAACCTTTCCACCAGGTTCATCTTCAGTTGGCCTACGTCAGGAGAGTTATGGGATGGCTTCAGGGCATACATCTCCTGCAAGAATGTTTCAGCTGGTCGAGATGCTAGGAAATTTTCAGAGAGATGTGCTCGAGACTCAAATGGCAAGGGGGAAAGATGAGAAGAATGAGAAGGAGAATTTGGTGGAGTGGAAGGAATGGGAAGGGTTTGTGGGGGCTGTAGCAGAGACAGTTTTTCTGAGATGGGATTATCATGAGCCTTGGCAGAAATGCCTTGTTCTTGCAGGAGTTTAGCCAGACTGCTAGTGCTGCTGAAGGTGGTAGTAGAGTCTCTCCTCTTGGTGAGAAATTCTCCAATACTCAGTCTGTAAGACATGGCTGGGGAGCTGACCATTGTGTTGATAGTACTGCTGCCACTATTTCCAAGTGACAATGGTATGTACGTGGAACTGAAACAGACACACACACGGAGTATCGTTATTATTGCACTTTCCTCTGGCATCTTTCACATAACACAGAGAAAAACAATTAAAAAAAATAAACAAAGCATGTATTCAGTGCAACTATAATAATGGCATCACTTAAGACATTCAGAAATATAAATCAAACAAAATCCAAAACACTGGAGAACCAAAACTGAGAAAAAAATTATGCAATGGTTTAAAAAGGTAGCAAACTGACATATCAATAGGTAAGTTTTACATCAACATATCAAATCCTAAAGGACCCAATATAAACCAACTTTGGGAGTTCTTAGAGTCCAGCACTTTTTTTTTACGTGTATTTAAAAAAAAAAAAAATCTACCTCAATGCTTCAGAAAACATCACCAGATTGTAATTTGGAAGGTGGTGCAGTTTTCTGGAATACCAATTTATTGGGTGGAATAAGCAGAAAGTTTCAGACCAGACCCAGACTTTTTGTAGAAGAACTTGGTGAATTCACATAGGGTTTACTACATCAGATTAGAAAAGACACCAGCACCTTAAAATAGTATTTAATTTACAAGAATATCAGGCAACCAAATCTATGATCCAGCAGGCAGGCCATCTCTATCAAGTTGTAAATAATACTAAATGCCAAAGGTGGCCATCTTTCACAATATACCCAGAAGTATAAAGTGTGATCATCTCCCTGTATTAGACCAAATATTTACACAGGTAGCCAGAAGACCGTAACTAGGTTTTATTTAAAAAGTGAATCAAAATGTTTTACTAAGTTCACCACAACAGTGAATTCCATAATTTATATTTCCATTTAGCCATCCAAATTTGGTAATATCAAAACCACCTTTGTTCATTTTATGAGACAGTTATGGAAATCAAAAGGTCAACTGTCAGTGTCCTTCACTCTTACAATTACTGGGAAATTCTGGTACCCTTATTTTTCCCTAGACCTTTCCATATCTGAAGTTCATTTCCACATAGTAATGGTTTGATTCATACCTGGGGGTAACCTGAGTGATGTCAGAGGGGTGAAGGATCCTACATGTAGTGAAGGTGAAGGTGGAGTTAGTAGAGGAGAGACACTTCCCTGGGTTTGAGGCTGCAATGTAGAAAAAGTCATATCAAATGAAGGCAGAAAAAGAAAGGGAAAAAAAATTTAAGGCAAGATACCATTAGTATTGGATTTGTTTTTCAATTTAAAAGGGAAGTCCCCCAAGGACAAACACGTTCAATTTAAAAGTTACTCATGTTGGTTAATTTAAAGAAGGTTCTGATCCCTTCCTTTGGAGGTTTTCATTACAAGATGACTTGAAATTAGGACTACTCAGTATTTAGTGGCTCCTGCTTTAACTTGCTTCAATTTGCTCTCAGTAGGTCCTGGACATAGGCAGTATTACACAGCGTTGTGTGTACAAGACTGAGTGTGGAACCTGGGCACACTCCCAATTCTGACAAAGCCTCCTACAGCATCACAATACAAATGATTGAGTCTCAGTTTTAGGTGTCAAACTGAGATAGAAATATGAATACGCCTCAGGTGTGGCAAGAACTAATCATTGTTTGTAAGGTGCTTGGAAGATGGAAACAATAGAAATAATTACATTAGTCATTCTGAAGGGTGCTTGAGTTAACATTTTCTAACTGCTGTCCTCTGAGACTTCAAGGAAAAACAGATTTGAGAGGTAATCTCTATGAACAAAATACATTATAACATAAAATTGAGCCCTGCAAAGTAATTTATAGGATCAGAGAACCAGAATTTTTAAATTAAAAAAAATGTATTTCTCAATGCTCCAAAAGACATAGAAATTACTGACTTCTAGCAGAAAAAGGAGAGCTTCCATATAACAAGTTTTAAATTTTTGAATAAAACACTTCAATTAAAAATAATATATATGTATATGTGTGTACACACACACACACACACACACACACACACACACACACACACACACACACACACACACTTCTAAAAAATATAATACAGGGAGGGGTTGTCAACTGGGGGTACGTGTACTCCTGGGGGTAACTGGAAAGGCTCTAAGGGGTAGGTGTGGGTGGGCAAGGACAGAGTGCTGCTGCCTCCCAGAAGCAGGGGCAGAGAGAGGGCAGTGGCACCTTTCTGCAGGCTGCACAGGCACCACCCAGCTAGCCAGATGGCGGGGGGGGGAGGGAAGCTTGCATGGGGCAGCCACCACTACCTACCACCCTGTGCTGTTGCTGCTCCGCATGTAGCCACCGCTACCTCCTGCTCCACATCCAGCTGCCAGGAGTGCACTTATTGAAAAAGGTTGAAAACCCCTGATATAATATATAACACTTTATAATATGGATATTTTCTTTGGAAGAAGACAATTGGTCAAGAAATAGTTTTTTGGTCTCATCCAACAAAAGATTTCCAGCAGCACAGTGCTACCTAGCAGTACAGACTGGAAAGGCAAGTACCATCTCCTGATTTAACAGTATTATAAATGCAGTTCTTAGAGGATCCTTGGAAGCCGCCCTCTCCAAATACAACCTGGCTTACCTCTACTGAGCCAATAAAATCTGAAGAAATTACTAAAAAAAAGACCATAACAAGAAAGCAACAAAAGTGGTGTGATAACTCCAGCAAGAGATCAAAGGAAAGATATCATAATATTATCTATTATTCTTACCAGTGAGTGGTACTGTTGCTGAAGTAATAGATGGCAGAAAGATCCCTGGCACTGGCTTTGGCACTGGACATGTCCTTTCCTTCAAAAAGGATTGTTGCACTTGAAAAGTTATACCTCCTTCTTCTTCTTCCTGATCATCCTCTTCCAAGTCAGAGATGTGGTAGACAACATCCTCAGGCAGTAGAGTGAAGCCTTTTGTGACAACACCTGGCCGTGGGTCAAGGATGGTGCCCAAGTTGGGTTGAGCAAGTTGCTGCCAGTGAAACAAGGTCTGAGATCCTAATGAGTCAAAAAAACCCCAAACAAACCAGTCTGAAGCAGTCTCTTATCACTATGCCATAAAGAGTATTTGAAATATACTGCCAAAACTACCTGGCCAACTACTGCTGCTATCATGAAATACAAGGGGAATTAGGTGGATAAAAGAATTAAAACAGGAAATATCAAATACTAGAACAAACCTGCCATTGCACTTGGGTCGTCTGAGCTAGTTAGGTGGAAACCTTTTAGCAGGTGTCTGCCTTAAGGAAAAAAACTTATTCTCCAAGTGCTTCTGATTCTGCAGTGCAAAAAGTCAACACCCAGATGCAAAAACATCAATGTGCAGAGAAACTCTGATTTAATTGTTAAATGCAGCCATTTCTCTACAAGTCCAGCTCTGTGAACATCATCATTTGCTGGAGACCGAATGTAAATCATTCTCTTACCTTCAAGAGGTTTCACGATTTGTAGTTTCTCTGGCACAAACATACGGAAGCTGCTACAGCTCCCAGAAAAGTCCATGAGTTCTGAGTTTGTCCCCAGGGAAAGGGAACTCTCTGTTGGTGTGCTGCAACCGCTACTCTCTTCTTTCTGGTTAACCAGTGAACGCATCTTGCGCTGCCATTCCTCCTCAAAGAACTGCTTTTCACTCAGGTAGTTCTGCCGACGAAGGGAGAGTCTATGCAGAGCTGTAGTTAAATCATTATCTGCTGTGGTTCCAGGCTGGCCCAGTTTTGAGGTATCCCTGTGGGGAACATGAAATTAGGCAAGGGAATTAAGACAAATGTGCTCATTACTAAAGGACAGTATTCCCCTTCCGTATAACAGAGGTACTGGTTAGATTTAAATTTTGGAGTCAGAATGATAATTCCAATGTGTGTGTTAGCACAGATAATCTAAAATTATATCATCCTTTTCCTTACTAAAATTATATCATCCTTTTCCTTACTTCGCGATTTCCTCTGAACTGCTCCTTCTGGCCAGCTGTACCTTGCTCTCTGACTGACGTAAGCCAGATTGAAAGGGCTTTGCTGTCATAACAACGCTTGAACGATTAGATCCTGGGATCGGTAGTGGGGCAGGAAAGGAGAAAGAGCGACCACGTGTGACATTAGCAACTTTGACAGTATCAAATACCCGCTTTTGCTGAACCCTGAAAGATAGAAAATACACATGCGTAACAATTTTTACATCTACACAACACTGAACTGACCAATCACCAATACTATTACTTTCTAAAGCAATTTTGGGAAGGTTACAA
This sequence comes from Crocodylus siamensis, assembly GCF_052110815.1. NCBI lineage: Eukaryota > Metazoa > Chordata > Crocodylia > Crocodylidae > Crocodylus > Crocodylus siamensis. The sequence continues at coordinate 182,758,572 of NC_143398.1, read as the reverse complement.
CACTCAGTTTTAGGCAACAGTTTATTAAAAGACTTATGTGAATGTGGTAGATGAGGGTCAGCAACCTTTCAGCAACAGCAGGCTGAATTAACAAAACTTGGTTCTAAGTTGGGCCACCACCTATTGCTGCCAAGTTCCCACACTAATACCATCTCAGCTTGGTGCACTGGATAAACTTTTCTGTAACCCGTATTTGTGGACCACAATTTACAAAAGCTGCTGACCCTTGTAGTAGGAGCCTCCCATAGAGATGCAAATACCAGAAAGGCAGTAGAACCTGCCTGTAGCTGAAGAGATTATTAGGAGGGATGTACTCCTGTCAAAGACTGCAATTTCCACCTTGTATGAACTTGAAGGAATGATAGATTGTGATATTTGTATCACCCTGGAACCTCCAAGATCAAGAACATTTTAAGAGCTTAAACCTATAGTCCCTACATATGGAAACAGGCCTCCAAGGTATTGAAAACTGGTATTCATCTTTCAGCTCTAGTTTCCCCTCTGTACAATATAGAGTAAGGATGAAACCAAGTACAATATAGAAGCTATTTTATAAGCCTTCAAAAGTTAAATATAAAAAAATATTCTTTCAGTGAACTTTTTAATGCTCCCATAAAACTCCATAGTAAAGCTACGTATTTTACCTCTATGAAAATATACAGAATTGTTTAAAAGTGTCCAATGCTTGAAGGTTATTTTCTATTAGTGATATTGACTTTTTGTTCAAGGAGGACTATCCAGGTTTATCCTCTCCTAACAAACTCTTGCACCCCATTTACAGACTTACAACACCTGGTATTGGCACATGTACATCCTGTTTTGTTCCATGTGAAGCAGAATGCTCAACTTACTTTTGTTTAGAAAGGGCAGATTCTTCATCCACATTCAGCTCCTTACGCATTGTCCCCTCAATCTCTGCTGCAAGAGATTCCTGAAGAGGAGAGGAAAGAAAGAAGGGGTTAAGGGGAGGGACAGCCAAAAGGGTTCTGAGCAATTTTGGAACTAAACATACTTTAAAAAAAGCTCTATTATCATCCATACATTACTAACTGATATTAGTACAAGATATACACTGTATAGCTGTAACAGCAAACCTGCATAGTAAAATTCAGGTTATCAGCTAAAAATGATTGTATTGGGGTAACCCACTGGTTCCATTAACAACAACACTGATGGTGTAACTGTTAAGTGTTGTGACTGTTTGTGGGAAGGGTTTACTGGTGTAGCAATATCCCTGCAAGAGAATAAACCCTTAAATCAACATTAGGCTCAGGGTTTTTTCACTGCTACTTCACTACAGAATAAATATTGCTGTTAAAAATGGCAGCATTTTCCCATACATCATCTTGTGTGGAATTACTGTGATCAGCCATTTCCTGAGAGCAACCATATAAAAGTACATTCCCCCAGGTTTCACTGGAACTTCTCAGTATAGCACGCTAGCAATTTTAATCACTGGAAAATAGCTAGATGCAGAGAAGTCCGGTTCATAAAATACTTGTTAAAAAATTAAAATCCTGTAAAGAATTATCATGGCATCATAATCAGTCTGGTATAAAACTTAGCTAAATTTATGCAGAGAGATGGTAAGGGAGTGAGGAAAGAAAAGGTTGTATCAATGCACGTGAAACCAAATCAGCAACGGGAACGTAGGAGACAAAGAAGGACATTTTAAAAGCCATTATACAGTGAATGAATGACTCGCGATGTGTATATGCTAAAGATAATTTCAGATTTTAGAAGAGCTGAAAAGTCATTAGATTGAATTAATCCTTTTGCCACCTAAAGGATAGTTTCTCTTGCAGTTCTAATAACAAAAATATGCAATTGTGGTTTGGTCCTTGTAGTTTCATATTACCAAGAACTGTTGTTACAGCCTTATGCCGCATCAGTATGACTACACAATGCAAGAAGAAACCCCTGGATTATTACCACAGGAAATGTTCCGCATGAGTGGGGTCGGCAAAGAGAAGCAGAGCTGGCTTTACTGCGCAGATACTTTACTTCTTCTTGCGATTCATGCAACATCCCCAGACACTCCGCATTCCGATCTTGTAACTCATGCAACTTTAACAGGAAACAAAAGTTATCAATATATCCAACAACACCTTACAGTCAAGAGAAGCAAGGCCATTATTACAATGACAACCCGCATTTACCCATCAGAAATCTATATAATTAAGAATTATTGCAACCCAGTATTTTTTCACACAAAGTAGAATACAGAAACAAGTGATCTGCAACCCTGTCAAGGTACTTTAGGAATACTGACATGTATGTGATAACTACATGAGTGTGACATCAGAACGATTGGACTGAGTTATTAAAAAATAATCTGTTCTCTTGCCTTCATTTGGCTCTGTCCACACTAGGATCTAACAACACAAACCCCCTTTTCTCTCTTCATTTCTTTTTTTCTCTCCCCCTATTTTAAAAAATAAATAAGTCTCCAATACCTCTGCTGTAAGCTGCCTCTGGGCATCTTTAGAAGCTTGCAGGTGAAGCTTCAGTTCTTCTTTTTCAATTACATGCTAAAGCAGAAGGGAAAAAAAAAGAAAAAACCCAAGGGTGTTCATATTTTCTCTTTTCCTTCTAGTGAGCGAGTTGAGTTTCATCTGAAATAACCATCCTCTTAAAGCTGTAACGTCTATCCTGTTACCCTGTCCATACTGTATGTACACACCTCTTTGAGTTTATGTTGAAGATCAACAATCTGAGACAAAAGGGATGAGATCTCTTCCTGGTAGCGAACCAACTCCTCACTCTTTTCCGATAACTCCTCTGTCATTCTAGCAATATGAACATTTGTTTCTCCTAAAACACAGAACAATAAGTCTTCAGAATGCCACATTCCTAGAAACACCAAAAACAGAAATTCCCCAGCAAAAAAAAGTGAACATATAAGCTTCAAAGGGAAAGTAATTCTGACAGAACCAACTCAGGCCTTAGATCAAGCACAGGATAGGACACTTGTGAAAACTTAAGAAACTTAAATATGCTGGATGACCCCTTACACCCAGTGCTGACATCCCACTGGTACATTGGTACCTAACAGTTCTGCAGGGATCACCATATCTACAATAAGTTGTTAGTTTTTTCTAAATGACATAACTACTCACGCAAGTCCACTTTGCTGTTTTAATAACTAGAATAAAGCATTAAACAACAATTAAGTAAAAACACTTTGAAAATACATGTTATTAAAATGAATTTTGGTAAATATTACTGGTCTCGACATGCTGAAGGGGAGAAACAGGTGTCCAAGACTCAGTGATACACAATCCCATGTAGCTCAACCACTTATCCAGATATGGATATAAGAGTAGAGGAATCATGAGCCATCTTAAGGCATATAAGACCAAGAAGGGGAAAGATGTACAAGTAGCCCCCATCATAGGGATGATTTTAGTGCATATAAAAGGTTCCTAGCATCAGATTTATGATTCTGTTTTTGGAAAGTTAAGGATGATGTATTAATAGATCTAAGCCATTGGAAATTAGCTTAACGTCTAGAGTTAGGATTCAAAATAATGTGGTAAGAAAGAGTAAAACTACTTCCCCTCCTGAAACACTTTTTCTGTGTCGTCTATATTGATTATAAATTCTTTGGGAATAAAATCATTTTATGAGTCTAAAGTTCCCAGCACGCCTTTGTGAACTATAAAACTAGACAAACAAACAAATACATTCCTCTTACTGGTCGTACAGTGGAAAGGTTATGCAAGACAACTTCCTCTCACTGAAAACTTCAAGGAGGATGCAATAAAGCAAGTAAGCACTCAAACAGGCACTGATCCAGAGTATTGTACTGTTATACAGAATAAAATGCAAATCAACAAGTTTTTATGGTGATTACATGGAATAAAATAAATCTCATAAGATAAGTACTTGTTTGTAGTGCATAGGCAAGGAGGCACGCACCACATCAGTACAAGTAAAAGTTAAAACCCACTAGATTACACAAAACAGCAAAGACATCAAATATGTTCTCTTGTATTCCATGCCCTATGTGCACATCTGTGTAAGGTAGTTATACTTGCAGATAGGTAACCTACAAAGAATAAAGGCATTACTGTTATAGACAGAGATTTTATTGCAGCTGCTGCTGCTTTTAAGTCTACTATGCATTTACGTAATGGGAGCTATGCTTATGGATCCAGGATGTTTAGAATGGGTACCCAAGAGACCATGTACTGATCAACTGAACACTATCAAAAACAGATGTAAAATCCACGATTCAGAATGACAAATGTGACAGTCTCAGACATCACCTTAACAGCTTCTATGAGCATTATTAGGCTTAGCTCTCTTTTTAAGATCACAGATGTCCGACAGGCATTCAGTCCATACTGAATACACACATTTTTATTTTTTGACACAATTCTGTCATGGTGAAGACTGTAGAAATAAATGTCCCCAACTCAAATACCATCCCGAATGGGCCAAAACAGCAAGACTCAAAACATTATTAAATAGCAACTTCTGAAAATAATTTCTAAACTTGAAGACCATAAATATACACATAGATTTATCTATGTGTGAGCATATAAATACATTTTTGTATACTGCTAGATCTCTAGAAGTACTGTAGAAACTGGGGAGAGGTGTTTGCTTCTATTAGGAGATACAACCTGGATACTCACGGAGCTCTTTAACACAGTCGCTGACTAGCTGCTGCTCCTTTTCTTCATATGTAATAGTTTCTGTCTTTAAATGGCAAGCCTTCAAGAAAATTATAGAGATTTAAACTTACAGATCATGCTTGCACCTGAAATAATTTACTATTACAAAGATTATTGCAATTAAAAGTTTTCTACCTTATTTTTCTTGTGCGACTAACATTAGCTGAGTTTGTTTTACTAAAGCCAGGTTTCCTTACCCGTGTGCATCTTGCACACAAAAGTAGAAGAGTGGCTATTTAAAAATAATGGGCAAGTTGTTGTCAAAAGGCACGAACCATGTTAGGGGAATTTAGGAATAAATGCAGCAGTTACAGCTAGGCTACTTGAGAATTAACTACCCATACAAATATTTTTCTAAGAAGGAACCCTTAGTCTGCCAACCGAATGGTAAGTTACCTATACCTACGAAAGCCACATAAGCCTTCAAATGCTCACAAAATAGGCAAGAATATTTCCCTCTGTCCCTCCAATCCTTCATCTGCCTCGTCATTTAGACTGCAAGCTCTCTCGGCCAACAATTTTCTCCTGCTACAGAATTTATACAGCATGGGATCTCCCTTTTCACTTGTGGTATCCTAGGTGCTTTCAGATAAATATAAAATCATCAACCATGACCTCTTTTTACCCAATAACCTTTCATTTGGTGCAATTTGCTGGTAATTGGTGATGACTTAATCAGAAAGGGAACAGCTGGCAAAATAATGCTAAGGGGCAACCAGCATGGGTTCATAGCTGGCAGATCCTGCCTGACTAACCTGGTTTCTTTTTATGACTGGGTCACAAAATGCTTGGATGAAGGAATATAGGTAGACCGTTATTTACTTTGATTTTAAAAGGCCTTTGACATAGTGTCGCACCCAATTCTTATAAATAAACTAAACAGTAGCAATGTGCACCCTGTCCAAGTTCGCAGATGACACCAAACTATGGGGGGAGGTAAACAAACTAGAGGGCAGGGAGCGAACCCCGGCAGACTTGGACAGGCTGGGGAAGTGGCCGGAACAGAATAGGATGCAGTTTCACAAAGCTAAGTGTCACGTGCTGCACCTGGGGAGGAAGAATCCTCAAGGTACCACTCTAAGCAGCACAACTGCAGAAAGGGATCCTGGAGTTGTAATAGACTCCAAAATGAACATGAGTCACCAGTGTGAGGAGGTAATAAGTAAAGCTAACTGCACCCTTTCTTGCATAAGCAGGTGCATCATAAACAGGTCTAGGGAGGTGATACTTCCCCTCTATGCAGCACTGATCAGGCCATAGCTGGACACAGTGAGCCTCAGTTAAAGGGCCCTTCTGTACTGACAGGGCAAGAATTCTTTTTTTTTTTCCTTCCTTTTTATTGTAGATGGGGGCTGGGAAAAAACCCCATTAAGGTTGTCTGACACTCGCTGTGAATTAGTTATTTCATCAAACTTTAGCTACTTAGGTTGCAATTTTCCATGTTGGATGTCTGCCTCTGGTTGAATTTTTTTGGAATAGTTTCTGCCAAAAAATGGTTTAGTGGCTTTAGAAAAAACAGGCTAGAGAAAAATATTATTTTGCTCACTGTGTCCAGCAAAATATTATTTTGCTCATTGTGTCCAGTTTTGGGTGCCACACTTCAGGAGGGATGTAGATAACCTAGAAAGGGTTCATAGGAGGGCTCCCGTCTACTTAAAGGCCTACAGAAAAAACCCTACAAAGACTGATTGAGGGACCTGAATCTCTTCAGCCAAGACAAAAGAAGGCTGAGGGGTTATCTTGTGGCCATCTGCAAACTCATCAGGGGGGCAGCAGGAAATAAGGGATATGATGTTTACCAGGGCACCCATTGGGGTAACTAGAAACAGCCACTATAAACTGAAGGACAGCAAATTTAGACTGGACATCTGGAAAAAATTATTTACAGTGAGGGTTGCCAAAATATGGAATATATTTCCAAGGGAGGTGGTGCTGTCCCCTTCCTTGGAGGTAATTAAGAGGAGATGGGACAAACACCTGGCTGGGGTCATCTGACCCCAGCACTCATTTCTGCCCAGGGCAGGGGCACAGACTATGATCTAACAGGTCTCTTCCAACCCTAAAATCTACGAAATCTATGAAAGTTCAGTGACTGGTTTTAAAAATTTATTCCAGTGAAAAGAACTGCAGATAAACGCACTTTAAATAGCTCTTGACAGTTTGTATGCAATTAAGCCAATCAACCCGTTTTATATGCCTGCTGCTATTTAATACAAACAACGGGAGTCACGTAACAAACCACAATAAAGCCATAACACAACCTCAGTTAAAGGGCCCTTCCATACTGGCAGGGCAAGAATTCTTTTTTTTTTTTTTCCTTCTTTTTATTGTAGATGGGGGCTGGGAAAAAACCCATTAAGGTTGTCTGACACTCACTGTGAGTTAGTTATTTCATCAAACTTTAGCCACTTAGGTTGCAATTTTCCATGTTGGATGTCTGCCTCTGGTTGAATTTTTTTGGAATAATTTCTGCCCAAAAAATGGTTTAGTGGCTTTAGAAAAAACAGGCTGGAGAAAAATATTATTTTGTTCACTAAAAAAATCCTGATCATGTTTTCTTGGAGAAGCTTTGGAGCAGAAAGATCACCACAGAGGCATATCCTATACAAAAGACTTCTAAGAAAATCTGCCCAAATCTGTCCAATTTATAAATCACTGAATAATCTCAGTTTGCATATGCTCTGTACAGATACATAGTGCTTATTTATAATTCCCAGTAGATTCTTGTCCAGGGTGGGAATGCTCCAGCTCAGTATTAAGAAAGACTTTCCTCCAGTTGCAGCTGTGGACTGCTGCAGAACATGCAGGATACTTAAGCGTAAGTGCAGGAAGTGGATCTCTCCAATGTTTTCACCCACAACCTGCTGGATCAGAGTACACAAAGAAAGAAAATACCTGCTACAAGTGGTGAGTGCAAATGGACCATCTTGAGAGGTAAGGGAAGCAGACTGGGATGAAGTTTGGAGGATGGGTGGAGAGGTATTGGGAATGGGAAGTTTGAAAAAGAGGAACTGGAACTAGCTGCTCTCAGATTTGTACCGATGACACTGGGGTCACTGCCTATGAACCTCAGGTCTTGCAGCAGTACACACCCATGAATTATGGGTGCCAGATAAGTTAGAGCAGGGAACAGTCACAATCAGAAAGAAAACACCTCTATAGCTTTGAAGCCTGATGAACCATTTTCCCCACAACCACAGGCTGTTGCTCTTTTCCCATCTAATTTTTATTCAAGAAAACCAGTTGAGGAGGAGGATTGAAAAAAAATGGGAAGGATGTGGCTAAAAAGCGGAAAAAGCTCTGTATTCCAATATACCCACTCTACCTCCAAATTCCAGCTTGCATCACAGCAATATTTTAGTGCCAAAACAGCTGCTGTAACATGCAACTTAAGCCTAACACTGACTGAGGCTTTTTATAGGATCTAAAGTGTTTTTAAATCCAGGGTTTGAGGCAATTTGGTATTTTAGAAGTCATGCTACATACTTCCAAACCTGAGATATGAAAGTTCCATTTCCCTGAGCTACTCAGAATCACTTGGCAAAAAACCAAATGTCTGACACAGACCTTTAAACTGTGAGGCATCTCACAGGAATGAGCAACCCACATAGCAGGTGGGAGAACTTTAAGGAAGTAGGAACGATTTAATTTTGATTCCTCTTTTCAACATTATCTGCATCTATAGATCTATAGATCTTATTTAGCCTATAAAGGTGCATCTCCACCCCGTCTTTCAACATTTTTAATGCCAAGCAATAAGAGCAGTAGAGCTGTACAGCACTAATTACTGTATATATACAAATGAATGGAGTCCCTTACAGTGAGGCACTGTTGATAGTTTTGTAGACAACTCTGGTTGCAGTGCTCTGCAGTCACATATGGCAGAAAAACGCTCAAGCCCATCAGAAGCTTTTGCACTACAGACAGTGATAACTCTCATGATGGAAGGCTATAATGGAGCACACAAAACTGTGTAACGCTTAAATAGGTTAATCATAAATAAAAGTATCTGTACATCTTATTTCCTGTAGCCCTTATATTTTGGTTCCACAAACACCATCATTCATTAAGAGTTTCGTTAAACTCTAGTTCCAGACCTCATAAAAACATACTATTTATATCTACAGATTAGATCTGTGCATTTGATTTGAAACACAAATGGTCTTATTTAAATTCATAGTGCTACTCTGTGCACATGGAGTTTAAAAGATTGGGCTCTTAGCTTATAAACTCCTCATCTAGAGGACAAGCTGATAAGCTGTAACTTTTTAATCATGTTGGCTCATTTGTATCATCAAAAAAGTATACCACAACTTGAATATGGGTTTAGATAATTATGCACCATGCAAATCATAAGGCCTAGGTAATTTTAGGTAGATGACTAACTTATTAAACTTATTTAATATCATATGCCATAAGGACACTGTGGTGCAGTTGGATGAAGCCACTCTACAAGCTGGGTATTATGAACTTTGAAGACAACTATGGACAAAGAGAGAAGTCTGAAGACAGCAGAGCTAGAGTCTACGTCTATAATTAGGTGCAGAGATCACTCATAATCCTATATTTTTACGACATGAAACGAACAGTTTGCTGTATACAGTAGAAGTTATGCATACCTTTGATCGGAGAGCTAGGTTCTCCTCCTCCAGTTCCCTGAGTTTATCCTGCAAAATATCCAGCTGCAAGAGACCATGTGACACACTGAAGGACTCATTGAACCGAAGTGGTGTTGAGCAACTGGAGTCCGTCTCACTTTCCTCAGAAGCAATTGAGACGATACGAAGCAATTCATCTTTCTTTGATAGTTCATGTTGCAACTGGTTAACCTATGTTCAGGAAATGCATTTGTTTACAAAAAGATTCAGGTTCCAAATGCTTCAGTTCAGTTTAAACTGTGGTAACCCCCTGCAAACTGTGCCCAGCATATTTATTTATTTAACACTGGAAGCTCAGATTCTGTTTAGTCTTGAAAACTGACTGCTATAGAACTAGTTAAACTATTTTTAAAGATGTCTGAAACAGACCATGCAAGAGGAGACAATGAAACCCATTTTACAGTAAAATTGAGTACGATTAGTTTTTCTCATTATTGATACTTTGAAAGGCAAACTGCACCTGAAAGGCATTATCTGTCTGTCAGGAAAAGAGGGGTGGAGGGTTCTGCCTTTGAAAAAATGTATTTGATGCAATGTATAAAAGTCAAGGAGAAAAGAAAACAAAAGATGCTCAGATGCTGAAAGTTAAGTGTGCTTTACTTTGCAAATCTAAGTGCTGATGCAAGTACACAAACCCACTTATGGTCTGGCCAGGTGTGAACTCACATTTTATATCAGCATGCTAGTTTACATGTGCAACTGCAAGCATTTAACTGAAAAAAATCTAGATTTGGAATGCACTTGTCATGGAAACAAGAGGGAAACTTTATAGTTGACAGGCTGCCAACATAATTTCATACTTTATTAGTTTCTCTAAAATGGCAACAAAGGTAAAATCAATTTGAACAAAGTAGGGGGAAAAAGGTAACAATGCTGAATAAGAAAAAGAGGTGGATTTGTGCTCAAAACCTAATAAAGTGAGACTCTAGAACAGAACCCAGGCCTCATGTCAGGCTTCTTGTGCAAGGTAAAGCAGATCAGTTCATCTCTGTGGCCATTTCCTCACTTGTAAAATGGTGATAGTGCCTCAAAAGAATCAGAAGCTGAATTCTTTGTTCAAAGTTCAATAAACTCCTTGGATTTATGCATAATAAGGCCAGGACGTTAGATCAGATTATCTGAAATCGTCCCCCTCCTGAAAGCACAATTTTATTCAGAACAACACCAAGCTACCCTCAGGTTCCCTTCACTGACTGCACTATTCAATTCTCATAGATATTCACTGGAATAATGCACCTAATAATTAGAATACATTCAAATGCAAATTTTAATCTATCTTTAGAATAGGTGCAGTTACCTGCCTCTATTGTAATAAAAACCCTTCTGCCTCATCTACTAAAACAGACGTCCCTCATCTTGCCATGTTAAAAAAAGGTCACTCACTTGGTCTAAGGTTTGTCCTAGCTGCTCTTCTAATGCTTCATTCTGTTCTGTCAGGAGATTGTTCCGCTTAAGAAGAGCTTGTCCAATCCGGGCTGCGAGCTCCAGGTCCCGATCCCTCTGCTCACAAAGAGAAGCGTTTTTGTTTTTAAAGACTACATTTAGAATGTAGCCAAATTAAACTTTCTTCAATATATTATCTAGCTCTTGATATCCTGCAATCCATTTTAAACAGTAAACTGTTAAAGCAAATGGTTCTCAACACTTTACTATTTGAGATGTAGATCACAATAGTGGCCCCGTTTCAGCCATTTGGACAGCCCTAAGTCACGGACACAAAGGAAAACTGATTATACGGCTAGACTTCTTATTTTGGGGTAAGTGGCTTGATTGGGGTGGTACAAGTTCTGTTGAAGGACCATTTTGAGAAACTGTATGCAACCTTTTGCAGTGCCGTTTCCACTAGAACAGACTGTTGTACTGCAAAGAAACAGTGGTGCTGGGAGGAGGGGGAAAGATAGGGCAGAGCAGAGGTAGCAGAAAGATGGGAGGCAAATCCTCTGCTTCCTCCCTTTCATCAACTCCCAACAAGGTGTGAAAGATTCTGCTAAAATGTTTTTTCTTCTCAGCTGGTACTGCCTACTAAGTACCCTCTTACAACCCACTTGTGTGTCAGACCCCATTGTCTGGGTAGTGTTATGCTATTTTAAGTGAGATCTAAGAGATACTAGGCATTTACTTTTCTCTCTCACATGCAGACAGCTGAATTAGTTTTTGGTAATTTTTGAAAGAGAAGTTGCATCCATATAGGCTACCACCAGAATACAAACAAACAGAAAAATAAGTGAGGATTACTGTACCTCAGCTAACAGATGTTTAAGCAGGTCAACATCACTGTATGTTTTTGTTATCTGCTCTTCATTGTCTGTGCCCAGAACTGAAAGGGAAAATAAAAATACTTAAAAGATTAATTGTCAGAAAACAAGGCGGCTAGCTTTAAATCTCAAATGGGAGATGGCCAATCCTCTCAAATATTCTTATACTGAATAAAAGCTAGGTCAAGAGGCTACAAATATCTTAGAAAGCACCAGAGGAAGTTATTTGGGGTCTGATTTAGGGAGGTGCCAAGCACCCACAACCTTCACTGAGGTTATCTGGTATTGAAGGTACCAAACCTAAATAAGGAAAGAGTTTCCTCCAGGGATCAAATTTCTGAATGAAACTAAATTATGGCAGATCTGGACTAGAGGGAGGAGAAAGCAGGAGTCTTGAATACCAACACATAGCTGAAATATCTGCAGATACTGCCTCTGAAATGCAATGGAGTTGTGATAGTTGCAAGCAAGAAAGAAAACCCATAAAGCATTAAGACTGAGTATGTTTGCAGGAATTTGCATTATGCCGACATGAAACGAGACAAAAATATCTATTTGCACTTCAAAGTGCCCTAGCACAAACTACTTGTGGTGGTAACTCAAAAGGCATTTGCCCCTTAACATGCTTTTAGTATTTATTATTTTCATAGTTCTTAACAGTACCCAAGAGTAAATACATTGTTAGAATATTTTAAAAAACCCAACAAAGGTTAAGTTGGGAAGAAATCCAACTGACCAGATAGGAATTAATTATGATTAAAGCTTAATAATCAAAACCATGAGGTACCAACCCCTACCATTTCCTGGCTTTTCAAGAAAAAGACAGGAGGGTTTCTCTTCCATCAAATTACCTTGTGAAAATGTGTGAGGTCCAGCTAAAGAGGAGGGGGGAAGTTCGGGAAGAGCTAGGACAAGAAGAAAAGGAAGACAGGAGAAAGTGCACAAGGGAGGAAAAAAATTAGAATATAAGACTGCCAACAGCGTATCTCCATTATCCAATTACTTTAGTGGATGCATGCATACAATGCTTATAATTTAAAGAAAGAAATTTCACAGTACTACAAATGGTCTAGCAACAGATCTTACAAAAAACGAATCAATCATTTTAATACGCTATACATAAACCCAGCTCTCCACACAGTTGACTTAAGTTATTAAGACAGTGCAAGAAGCGTATGATGGAAAACAAGTATTTCCTTGTGCAGTCCAATGCCATTCAGTCTCAATGTTCACTACATGGACATACATTCAGGTGGACTTGGGATTTTTACCCTACTCGCAAATATTAGTAGCCTGATAAAAGAAAAGTTATGGGGAAGACAACATCTCTGTTTTGCGCCAGCCCCATTATTTCCAGACTGTCACACAGTCTATAACACTTTATAGGTGCACACATGCTCCCTTCACTCACCTTGTAGAGTACAAGCTGCAAGCAACTCTTCAATTTGATTAATGTCATTGTTATCTACTGCTCTGTCTTGGTCCGTCATGTGCGGAGTAGTTGTAAAGATGTTTTGCAGTCAAGGATTGCTGACCTACCATTTACTACTGCAGCAGAGTATCCCTGCATCTCACCAAGAAGCACGACTGGGTGCTCCATTCTGTTACAAACATTCTTTCAAGCAACAGTTGCCAAAAGAGGAGGAGGAGCTGAACAGCAATAATCTAAGGACGCTCCCTAGATTAATGTATAACGTGAGACATTATAGCTCTGTTTTGATTCTGGGACACTATCTCAAATACCATCCAGGTCATAATCATTCCCTTATATTTACTTTGCTCTTGGTTAGTGTGCTCTTTGGGTGGAGGTCTAGAAACTACTAATAAATATCTTTAGTCCTGGCACATAAAAAGCAAAAAGATAGATATTTACTGTGAAATAGTACGTTGTACCCAAACACAAAAAGTCAGCCTCTGTTACGCCATTTTCTTTTAGCTACTTGTGAGAAGTAATTTGACTTTCTTGATGGAAATGCATTCCTTACTCTGCTCCTAACTCAAAGTTTTTAAACATTCTCCTACTTGCACATTCAAACCTTTTCAATCAATTACAATAGCAACTTCTCCAGAAAGCTCTTTAACTGGCCTATCATCTCTCAAAAGCAGTCAGTTTTACTACTAGGACTGACAGGAATATAAACAATTGATCGCTCCCATAGTTGCCTGCAATTTTCATGTGCTGGAGCAGACAGTAATAAATCAATGCTGATCCAGGCAGTCAGAGAGCAGTAGTGCTGGACGGGACCTCCACAAGTCATCTAGTCTAAACCCCTGCCTGAGGCAGGATCTTCTCTATCCAAACCATCCCATACAACCAAAATCTAAACTCTATATCAGATTATTTCTCAACCCTGACACAACATAGAACTAATCCCCCAACCTGCCCCAGGTAAACCATGGCAGCCAAAGTCCTGCTTTATAAAAATCCTGTCAATATACATGCAGGAGGTCCCAGGCAGGGGGCCATGCCCCCCACTGAAGGAGGAAGGGAAACCCCCCCCAAGTGTCCATGCCAATCTAAGGATAGGGTAAAATTCCTTTCTGACCTCAAATATGGCAATCAGTCTGACTGAGCAGATGAGCAAGACCCTCTAACCAGGAACCTCTGGCTTTGCTCCTACCAACAGAATCTGCACACCCCAGATTAAGTCCCCAGCCTTAGTTGCAGCCAACACCCAGTGCTTTTGGGGACCTTAAAAACACCCTGACATATTACTAAATTTTTGACCTTCAGCATAACTTCTCACCACAAAAAATCTTCACAAACTTCTGAACATGAATGAAAAAGAATAGATCATGCTCAACATCTTGCAGCATCAAGTCACAAAACCACTGAACAAAACATCAATGAAAAGACCTTGGGGCTGAAGACTAACAATGAAGCCCTCACAATATAACAGCCAAGGAAATTTTGGTGAAGAGACAGTAAGGCAAACCCTTTTCCCCAATAAAAGGGCTAAGGAGCAACACCTCTGACTTTGGAAGCCTTAATATCTGTGGTCAAAAATTTAGTAATATGTCAGGATGTTTTTAAGGTCCCCAAAAGCACTGGGTGTTGGCTGCAACTAAGGCTGGGGACTTAATCTGGGGTGTGCAGATTCTGTTGGTAGGAGCAAAGCCAGAGGTTCCTGGTTAGAGGGTCTTGCTCATCTGCTCAGTCAGACTGATTGCCATATTTGAGGTCAGAAAGGAATTTTACCCTATCCTTAGATTGGCATGGACACTTGGGGGGGTTTCCCTTCCTCCTTCAGTGGGGGGCATGGCCCCCTGCCTGGGACCTCCTGCATGTATATTGACAGGATTTTTAGATTTCCAATGCCAATAAGCGATTTTTTAATCTTAAATCTTTCTTTATAGTATTTGCAACCCAAAACTCTAAGCATTAGAGCCAAAGTGATAGTGGTCAGAGGCTGAGGTGAAACGAATGAATCAGTTTTCATGGTTTAAGCCAGAGGTGCTCAGACCCCAGCCCATGGGCCAAATGTGGCTGGCAGAGTCATAGCATCTGGCCTCCAAGGCTCCTCACAGGTTGGGAAATTTGATGGCAGTGGAGCAGTGGCACTCAATACTGCCACTCCTCCCCCTCTATCAAATTTCCAGGACCCCCTCAGCCAGATCAGGGCCAGACCATTCCCCCCGCGTGGCTAGACTGGAGCTGAGCCACACCCATTTCCCCTTAAATGGCTGGATCAGGGCCTGCCCTGGAAGCCAGACTGGGCCCACCAGCCAGATCCAGCCTGCAGACAGATCTGGCACCGCCATCTGGCCTGCGGGGCAAAAAGACTGAGCACCACTGGTCTATGATGAACAAAAGATGGACCCCTCCCACCAAAACAACAAATCAATCCCCCACCAAAACCCCCCCCACAAATAACCCAAAAACCCCAATTAGCATTATCGGTTAAATTGTTTCCATAAGCTATGAGGTTATCGATAAAACTTCAACAAAAAGTTTCCGTAAACCACTACAACTGTCATCTTGATAGCATCTCCTTATATTGTTTGAGCCAATTCCTTTACAAAGCACTTCGATTTTTATTTAAATAATTTTTTAAAGATAAAAGGCCAGTTATATGTTGCTTTCCTCATCTCTTCCCATTTTTGGAGAGACAGTCATTATTTTAAAGCAAATAGAATCAAACTGTGCAAGTACACTGCACTGCTATACTTTCATTTTGTTATTTGCACACCTATGGAATCATTGTTTCCTTATAGTTGAAGCTTAAATGGCTTCAACTACAATACAGGACATGACTCCACGACTCCTAGAGCATAACTGAAGGGCCTTTAACTAAACATACAGATTCCATGACTGTAAAAGTGAATGATGAATACTTCCACTAAACACAACTATAGTTTTGCTTGCATTGGCAATGTTTTGCAGCTTTCTAAAATCTTTCAATTACCTTATACGTATAAGTTCTTCATTTCAACTTGGGCAAAAACCTCTTCACTGCATGACCAGATACTCACACATGTAACGAAAGGTCTCCTCAGCATGAACTGGAGAGATGGTCTCAGGCACGTGGGTAGGACAGGCTGGGGACTGGATCCAATCTTGGTTCTCATACAGATACAGAGAGTCCACTCGTAGCTTATACTCTGGTAACTGTTCTTCTAGCATGCTCACTAACTCTATTTCACGAACATCCTCACTGGAGCAGGCATCTAAAAGGTAAGCAGATAAAAACCCACAACAGGTTTGTGGAAAATTATTCTATGGTGGAAAAGTTGCACAAGGATAACTTCAATTTGCACTAGCAGCTTGTTATAGTATTTTCACATGCAATCAAGGGGCAGGCTGTCAAAAAACTAATTCAGCAGCAGCATTGGTTATATGAAGGGAAATTTATCAAGTAGAATTCTTGTTTTCACTGGAGAACAAGGGGTGCACAAAGCCACTCTTGTAAAGGACTGTGGACTGCAAGGCAGAATATATGCATGAAAATTCTATATTTGCAACCTCCTTATTCCCAGGGAGGTGGGAGTTCAAGAAGAGTGGTTGCTTCTCAAGGAAGCGATCCTCAATGTACAAGCTAAATCTATTCCAACACGGAAGAAAGGCAGCAAGAAGGTGCAGCAGCCCTCCTGGCTCTCCAGGGACCTAGCGGACGTCCTGTGGCTAAAAAGGAAAGCCTACAAAGGATGGAGGACAGGATTCACCTCCAAGGAGAATTATTCTGCACTGGTCCGGTCCTGCAGGGAGCAAACCAGGAAAGCCAAGGCTACAACTGAACTCCAACTAGCTTCAGGCATCAAGGACAACAAAAAGTCCTTTTTCAGATATGTGGGGAGCCGGAGGAAAAGAAGGGCAACGTTGGACCCCTGCTAAACCAGATGGGGCAACTGACAACTGACGCCCAGGAAAAAGCCAACCTATTAAATAGGTACTTTGCGTCAGTCTTTCATCAGTCCCATGGGACGCCCATGCCTGCTATGGGACAGGGAGATCCAGGTGATGGGGATCCCCTACCCTCCATAAATGCTGACCTTGTGAAGGAACACCTTGAGAAGCTGGATACCTTCAAGTCAGCCGGCCCTGACAATCTGCACCCCAGGGTACTCAAGGAGCTGGCGAGCGTCATAGCCCAGCCCCTGGCACGGGTCTTTGAAAACTCCTGGCGCTCTGGTGTAGTGCCCGAAGACTGGAAGAAGGCCAATGTGGTGCTAATCTTCAAGAAAAGGAGGAGAGTGAATCCGGCTAACTACAGGCCCATTAGCCTGACTTCTATCCTGGGGAAGATCTTAGAAAAGTTTATTAAGGAGGCCATCCTTGAGGGACTGGCCCAGGCTAACATTCTAAGGGATAGCCAGCACAGGTTTGTTGCGGGTAGGTCTTGTTTGACCAATCTCATTTCCTTCTATGACCAGGTGACCTATCACCTGGACAAGGGAGAAGAGATTGATGTCATATATCTTGACTTCAAAAAAGCTTTTGAACTGGTATCCCATGATCACCTCTTGGCCAAACTGCCCAGTTGTGGCCTTGGCTCCACCACGATCCGCTGGCTGGGAAACTGGCTCCGTGGTCGGACCCAGAGGGTTGTAATTGACGGCAGTCACTCATCGTGGTGCCCTGTGACCAGTGGGGTCCCTCAAGGCTCTGTCCTTGGACCCATACTGTTCAACATCTTCATTAACGATGTGGACATTGGAGTCAGGAGTGGACTGGCCAAGTTCGCCGATGACACCAAACTTTGGGGCAAAGCATCCACCCCAGAAGATAGGCGGGTGATCCAGGCTGACCTGGACAAGCTCAGCAAATGGGCAGACGAGAACCTCATGGTGTTTAACACCGAAAAAAGCAAGGTTCTCCACCTTGGGAGGAAAAACCTGCAGCACCCTTATAGGCTCGGCAGTGCTACGTTGGTTAGCACTACAGAAGAAAGAGACTTGGGGGTCATCATTGACCACAAGATGAACATGAGCCTGCAATGCGATGCTGCGGCTAATAAAGCGACCAAAACGCTGGCTTGCATCCATAGATGCTTCTCAAGCAAATCCCGGGACGTCATTCTCCCCTTGTACTTGGCCTTGGTGAGGCCGCAGCTGGAGTACTGCGTCCAGTTTTGGGCTCCGCAATTCAAAAAGGATGTGGAGAAGCTTGAGAGAGTCCAGAGGAGAGCCACGCGCATGATCAGAGGTCAGGAAAACAGATCTTACGATGATAGGCTGAGAGACATGGGACTCTTCAGCCTGGAAAAGCGTAGGCTCAGGGTGATCTGATGGCCACCTATAAGTTTATGAGAGGTGACCACCAGGATCTGGGGGAACATTTGTTCACCAGAGCGCCCCAAGGGAGGACTAGGTTGAACGGTCACAAACTCCTGCAAGACCATTTCAGGCTGGACATAAGGAAGAATTTCTTTACTGTCCGAGCCCCCAAGGTCTGGAACAGTCTGCCAGCGGAGGTGGTTCAAGCGCCTACATTGAACACCTTCAAGAGTAAATTGGATGCTTATCTTGCTGGGATCCTATGACCCCAGCTGACTTCCTGCCCTTTGGGCAGGGGGCTGGACTCGATGATCTCCTGAGGTCCCTTCCAGCCCTGATGTCTATGAAATCTATGAAATCTTTAACTAATCGTACAAGTCTAACTGAATACCGATTCTCCCATAGGTTATGTCCTGAATCCAGCATTCTTAAGGACTCTGTCTTAACACCTTTGAGTATATCATAGACCTCCTAATTTCTGTCCTACATTTTTATCTGTTACAGGTTTTACAAACACAATAAAGCCACAGAGGAGCAGCCTTCTTGTAAGGAAAATCAAGATGAACAGTTTTATCCTGTAGCACCTTTCAACTTAACCACATTTCTTACCTTCCTATTTCTTTTTAATAACTTGCATATTGTGTGACCTTCATATTAAAAGCACCATGTTTGGCGTTCAAATTCTTAAAATACATTTTTATAAAAAGTTTCTATAAAGTTACTTTCCCCAAATGCAATTAATTTTCCAAAATAAAAATGAATATATTTTAGCACAGTAAAATTTGGTTAATTAGTCATTGGGATTATTCATCAAAATTATCTTACTAGTGGGTATATTGACTGCTGTCAATTCCTGCTAGTCTTGTTGATTTATACACAAGACATTTTAGCTAATTTGTCATCTCTTAATGTGTATTTAATCATTTCCAAGTGCAGACACATATTAAACAACTACATTTGATTCCGATTATTCACTGGCTTAAAAGGTACCAATCTATGCTCTCTATGACACCTATCAAAACAGTTGATGTGCCTAGAATAATGAATACTCGTCAGTTTTTCCTGACTCAACAATACAGACAATCATCTGTTCCATTTTGCAGAACTATCTTCTATTTTCACGATGAGTGCATGTAAGAGTGCAAAGCAAAAATTGTTGATTAGTTACTCACCCATAATCATGTAATTTTTCTGTAGCAAGCACTTAATTTTTGCAGTAAGAAACTGTATGCAAATATTTATACATATGATCTCACAAACAAGAGTCCATCATACCTGTATTTGGAATTTTGGTAATATATATATATTTTTTTTTAATCATCACAAGGGTAAAATGCCCTCCTTTATTTTAATATTGCTTGAAAAATGGCATGGGAAAAAAATCTCAAAGGGTTGAGAAGAGATACCTACTGATAATGAGTTACTCATGTAATTAATTAATCACCATCATAAATTCCAATGGAGGGACATATTAACTAGATTTTACTATACTTTATAAACCAACTGTTCCAGATAAATAGAGGTCAAAATTAAAGCCACCGTACTTAAGCCAAGGGATTTAATATAACTTAAAAAATTTAGAATTTATTCATTGGAGAAAACGGTTTTCTCCCCTGTACCGTGCTTCCTTCCCCCTATTGAAGGCTTTGAGGACAAGCTAGTTTGGCTTACTATGTAGAGGATCCAACACTTGTTTGTAGCACAGAACTAGTATTACAAATGAACAACCTTGAGTTAAGAACAGTCTTTAAACTAGCTGCTCTGCAAAGGACTCTGTAGGTTAAGTTCTAGTGAGTGCTACCTTTCCAACTTACCAGTGATGCTCTCTGAATCTCTGTGGTTGAAATTCATTAGGCTTCCAGTCACACTTTAGCTATTCGGAAATGATATTCCATAGTCAAGTCATGCAGTGTCCTCTTTTTTTTTTCCTCCTGCTTTGATTGAATAATAACTTTGGTTTGAAGTCCAAATTAATTTAGAGCCATCAGGTTATCAGAGCATCCACTAATTCAATTTTGTCAACTCACTTCTGCAGACCGGATAATACTTTGGGTCTACTGTTGTCTTGCTTGGCACTTGTACCTATCTACCTATCTATTTCCAAATCCAACTATATTTATCTAACTATCTATCTAATCCATCTATATCTTTCTATTACATTTATAATGCCATGAGATGAGATGAGAACTTGAAGTGGAGGTCTCTCTTCAATCATCTATTATCTAGAAGCCAAAGACACAGAATATGTTAGTTTCGTAGATGTCACTAAGTTTAAACCCTAAAAAGGAACATTCAGTCAATATATTTAGCTTGATCTGTATAACGAGGTATTTCATCCATAAATCATTAGGTTCAGCCCAGAAACTTTACTTAGACAAAAACAATTCAGGTCTCAAACAGTTATTTTGCAATATTACATAAAAAAAATTAGTAAAAGCTGAACCACTCCCTCCTCTACTAAGCAAGCAACTCATTCCCTTTCCACCCGGAAAATATTTAAGGCATCATGGATGTGTTCAATATCACAGGACATTCTCCTTTGCCCTAAAGTTTTATTCAGTGAAAGAGTCCCCGTAAGATCACATACGGAGATTTTAAATGACTTCATAGTATAGGATTTTGGGTCTGCTTTACAAAAAAAAAAAAAATAATAATAATAATAAATGATGACAAGACATGTTGATCTTTATTTCTTCCTGTTATAAAGTCCAATAAAGATCTTGCCCAAACAGAGAAGTTATTTTATCCAAGTCTCACATACTAGGTTACATCTCATTTGCTGCACACATCTGAAATAGAAACGAAGCTTCCATCTGAGATTGGAGTGAATAGCCAGGATGTTTCCAGGAGCACTTTTCCCATCTTTTGGGCAGAACTGAGAGTCTTTAATATAAACTACAAAAGATAGACAATAAATGGCAGATTTTGACTCGAAGAGCCAGGTACAGAGGCCTCCCCAGATAAGCTTTTTAGGCAACTAAACTTCAAGAAAACTTCAGATTGCTGAAGATTAGTTTAAAATATTATTTTAGTGGGAGACCCTGGGGAAAAATCTAACAGTCACAATGAGCACAAATTTCGACTTTCATCCTTTCAAACCTAGAAGAAAATATCAGCATCAAGATAAAGGAGGCCATGCTTCCAGTACTACCATGGAAGTATATCGTAGTGTTTTGCATTCTTGGTTTTTATTTAAAGAAAGAAATCCAGGAATTTTTCAAGGTTACTTTCAAAACAAAAACTGGGATGAAAATCGGCATAAAAGAAAGAGAAGGGAAAAAACTGGTTTAAATCAGGGGAAAACTGGCAGGGAGGAAGGGAGAGAGTAAGGCTGGGACTAGGGAAGGGGTGGGGGGAGCAGCGCGGCACACTCCATCCAGCAAGGAACAAAGCCGTGGAAGTTGTCAGTGGGTGGGGGGCGCAGTTCTTGTTGCTACATGCCCCTCTGGAGGACTCCAGGCTGGGGGACTGTGATGGGCTTTTCCTGGGGGAGGGCACATGCCCCTGGATCTGCGCTAGGGACGAGAGCAGGCTGCCACCTTCCCTGAGCACCAGGCTTTTCCCGGTGCTCGGGGCAGACAGCAGCCTGCTCTCACTGCAGTCTGCTGCCACTGCAGGCTGGGGCTGGCAGCGGGCTCTTCCTAGTGCTAGGGGTGGGTGGCAGCACCAGGAAAAAGGGGGACCTGACCCCAACCCTGGTGCCTCCTGCCATGCCTGGGGTCAGAGCTGGTAGCCCTGTGGCCCTGGGCAGCAGCTCCAACCTTGTGGGCCCGTGCCGAGCATCTGGGTGCAGCCCCCTGCTACTGGGAGTGGGGCCAGGCTCTTCTGCCTGCCCCACCTGGTGGGGCTCAGGGCACGGCTGAAACCAGAGCCACTGGGGTGCAGGTGGGACCCACCCACCCTAGGAGCAATTCCAGTGGCCCACCCTGCCTGGGGTCAGGGCTGGGCACTCCACGCCCCCAGGCAGCAGCTCCAGCCTCCCTCCTCCGGTCACCCCCCAACTTCTGGCCAGAAAACTGTCTCTCAGGTAATCAGCACTGCGGCACTTTTAGCTTACCAGCACCACTCATGCCGGTCAACAGGGATTTGAACTGAAAGGCAGGTATAAAAATCAGTAAGAAAAATGAACAACTTAAAATAAATAAATAAAAATCAGGGGATTTATCAGTGGGGGGGGAACCAAACTGGTAAAAAAAAAAAAAAAAAAAATTGAGAATGCGGAACACTATTCATCTGTATACAACTCCACTTTTTACATGTCCTCTCTCTACAGCATCATTTGCCAGCACAGGCACATACAACTCTTTTATTGTCTCATTACATGTGTGTGCGTGTATGTGTGGGCGTGTGTGCATATATATGTCGCGGGCACAATCGGATGAATGGCCAGGCCGCGTTATAAGTCGGCAGTGTGCTAGGCCTCAACACAAAGGCCTCTGGACGAGTGGTGTCTGCTACCCTCATGTAGCAGAAGACCACCTGCCTTGAAACTGCCTGACAAACAAAAGAACTGGGAGATGGACTCGGAGCTTGCTGCATCCACTCCACGCATCGGCTTGGTATCGCAAGGTAATAATAGCTGGCACGAGTCGAAACAAAACACTGCAGCCCAAAGTCTTAATATGACGCACAACTGGTCACCGGGAACGAATTGCTGAGGGAAAAGACGACTGATTTTCACGAGAAATAAAATGCTACAGCCTAACACTATAAAAGCAGTCGCGGGAAAACCCCTGACGAGGGAAGTTCGGATCGAAACTTCAAACGTCAAAGGGCCCACGGACTGATCACCCACCAGGGCTGCCCCATCCCAAGCGCCATCTCAGGTCAGTTTTTGAGGCCTCTGCAAAGTGACTAGCGTTCCCCAGCCATGAAGCCGCTCCTGTTTGCCTTTGTGGTAAGCATGCAAGCCTAACTGTTAAATAGCCTCTTGAAATCTATGAGCCGTTGACCAGGTCTGGGACTAGAACTAAACTCAGCCGCCCCAAGACTACTCACAGGGTAGTTTTGAACGCAAGGGAGTTTAGTTTGAACCTCGTGACCCAGCGGACCGACCGGAAGAAATCTACGAGCCGTTGACCAGGTCTGAGACTAGGGCCCTGGCCAGCCCACACCAAGACCAAGGGGCCTTGTCCTGAACCTCCTGACCCAACGGACACAATCCCCCGTTGTTAACTATTTGTAATGGTTTTATTTGTTTATATATGTAAGTCATTGAGATTAGTGTGGGAAGTAGTCGTAACAAAATGCACAAAATACTTTGCTTAGTAGAAATAAAAAGTTTGTATAACTCAAGCCACGTCCTTGTCAGTGCCTACCCCACTGGCCCAGCCACGCCTGGGCATCTCCAACCTAGTGCGACAATATATATTTTTATTTTTTTTCTCTTCCATCAAAATTCTGATGAAAAGAGACAAGCCTTCTAATAGCTTCACTGAGTGGGAAAGTTTATGAAGATGACTGGCTTCCAAAACTGTGACCCATCACATACTGACAATGACAAGCCATGAATAATAATTATAAGAACAAACGTGAGAGGCAAGGATTTTCGTGGGTGATATCTTTCATTGGACCATATGTATAGCTAGAAGGGACATAGACAGGCCAAGAACGAACTAATAAAAGAAGTAGCCACAGCTACTGATATACAGAGGCTGTTAACAAGTCTGATTGGAGTTACAAGTCAATGAGAATCATGGCAACACTTTTTTTATGAATGGATTTGTCAAAAGCTGACAAATTTGACAAATCTGAGTTTCCCTTTACAATGATCACACAGTGCATATCATTTGTAAATTGCAGTTATCAGAAGTGTTAGTAGGAGTATAAGCTTCATTGTTGGATTATGTCCCAGAAAAAACACCGCAAGAAGAAACGCACAGAATACTCACTTATATATGCTAGTATAAATCTCCATATGCTCTAGAAAAGCTAGAATACCTCAACAGATATTCTCACAAGCTGGTCTCATCATATTAAGCAGACTTAGTGCTTTGGTTTAAATGCCAAACACACAAGCAGTTGTCACTTCTAGAGCAAACAGGTAAGTGTGTGCGACAGTGACACCCAGAGGAGGTCACTAGGTCTCATTTATCTTAAATAAATGAGCTCTAGCCTTTAAAGCAGTGTTTAGCAACCTTTTTAGACTCAAAGCATCCATTGGAAAAAAACGTTGCTTAATTTTCACTAATTTTTTGACTACAGGGAGAGAAAAAGAGCATTTGTTTTGTTGTATGTGGGTGCTCGATCATGTGGCCTGAAGAAAGCCATTCCCCATTCCAGAAAGCCCTTGCAGCTTCCTGGCCTTCATACAAATGTTAAATTCTGCATTATCCAGAAGGACAGCAGGAAACCCATCAGCAGAGCCCTGAAAATTGTTAAAATAACAATGCCATTGCAGAATAAAGTGCAATTCAATGTACTAAAAACTTAACTTTTTATCATTAACCTCCTGTTTTACAAGTTTTAAAACTGCTCTTATGCTACTGTTTTCAACAGAATGTTTTAAAAGAAGTGTAAATGAGATGTGGGGATTGGATGTTCAAGGCAGATACTCAATACTCATTCTTCTAAAAGCATATATCATTAAGCAGAACTGCTACTTTAATGTATTTATGCAAAAGAGTTACATTTAATTTGTTATAATATTTAATCCAAATCTTGAAAGTAATTGAAAAGTTTAAATTTACCCTTATAAATCAACAAAAATGCAGGTGTGGTGCACCTGCAGGAAAATGCAGCTGTTGGTGCTTCCTATTAAATCAGTTCCTTTGCCTTCACCTTACTCTGTCTAGTAATTAGGGAGAAAAATCAGACAGGATGCTGTTTTTCAAGTACCACCTGGCTTTCTGGAAAACTTATCCTTAAAACAGCTGCTCCAGCAGATCTGGAATAACTATATCTCTTTGTCACACTGGTGAAGAGCTGTTGTAATGCCTGTTATGTACATAATTCTTAACAAAATATTAATCTTATGATTTTTTTTTTTGCACATTGCCCTTCCTGATTAATGTCAGTTTTGTGACATTAGAAGGACTGATTCCCTTTGCACAGATAGGGTTTCTGTCCGTAAGGAAGCCAGTTTCAGGGATGACTAAATCTCACACTTTTTCCTTACACACACACACGGAAAAAGGAAAAATAGTGTTTTATATATATAACACTATTTCCTATATATATAGGAAAACCTTGCTCCAGTAGTAGCATAATGTATTAACAAAAAAGTAAAAGTTGAGGCCTCCATGCTCTTCTTAGATTCCCCCACTTCCAAAATAGGAAAATAAGGAATGTAAAAAATAGGTGAAAACCCCCTAGAATTGCCCATGAAGCCTGAAAGGGGGAAGAGCAGGATACTGTTGCAGCTATCCTCAGGCAGAGAAGGTTTTAAAGCAGGGGTGGACAAAATATGGCCTGTGGGTTGGATCTGGCCTGCAAGGCCATTCTATCCAGCCTGCAGGGCCCCTAAAATTTTTTGAAAATTAATATTTCTCTCTCTTTGGCTCCTGTCAAAAGTGACAGGAACCAGGGGCAGTAGGACCCAGGGAAAGCCCGGTGGGCTCCCGCAACAGCAGGGCCCACACAACCCGGCCCCCCCAGTCGGAGGCCCCAGCAGGGGCTTCTGACATGGGACCATGCGACTGCCCTGGTATAGAAACCTCAGGTAAGCGGGGGAGGAAGGAGCTGGTGCAGAGCATGGGGAAAAGCAGCCCCTCACCAGCCCTGTGACTGGTGCTCCCTGCTGCAGCTGCTCGCAGCCTGCGTGAGGATGTCCCAAGTAGGCACAGGCAGCCTCATGCGGGATGCAAGCGGCTGCAGTGCGGGATGTTGGGCAGGGGGCAGGCAAGGGGCCGCTTTTCCCTGCACTCAGCACCAGCTTGTAACCCACCCCCACTGCCAGCCTGGGCCCCGCGTGGCTCCAGGCTCGCTTGTCAGGGCTGTGCACATTGACAGCAGCTGCGACCTTCCCACTTGCCACACCGGCCAGTGTTGGCTGCTGCTGCCCACCCAGAGCTCACATGCTGAGCAGTCCAGAGGTGGTAGTGGCAAATGCTGTCCAGTGTGGCAAGTGGAGGGGGCTTCAGCTGCTGCCGCCGTGCACAGCCCCAACAGGAGAGCCCAGAGCCGGCATGGGGCCCAGGCTGGCAGCCGGAGCGCATTACAAGCTCGTGCTGAGCACGGGGAAAAGCAGCCCCTCCCCCACCCCGTAGCCAGTGCTTCATGCTGCAGCTGCTTGCAGCCCACTTGGGGCTGCCTGTGTCTGCGCAAAACAAAATGAGGACAGGATGCCCTGCTTGTGCCCCTGTCCCCAAGCCCTGATGCCCCTTGCCCCACACTCAAAGCCCCTGCCCTCCAGCCCAGGATCCATAGCTGTCAGCAGCTAAACAAAACCAGGGCCAGCTGCAAACACTTGCTGCCTCTCTGCCCTGGCCCCCACCTGTGCCGGCTCAGGACAGACCTGTGCAGGCTGTGAGTGGCTGTAGCAAGGAACACTGGCCATGGGGTTGGGCAGGAGTCACTTTTCCCGAGCTCAGCACCAGCTCCTTTCCTGCAGGGGATCGGAGCAGGGTGTCAGGGCTGCATGCTGCCCCCCCACGTGTACCACAGGGCTAGGGGGACACTGGGAGTAAGCAGGTGCACGGGGCCAAACCAGTGTCTCGGGGCCAGTGCCGGTGGTGCCCAGAGCAGGGCAGCAAGAGTACAGGGTCCCAGCTGGCAGGGGCTCTACAGACCCAAGCTAGCTCCCCCTTGCCCTGCTGGTGCAGCCCAGCCCAGCTTCACAGACCCCCATCAGCCTGCACCGTGCTCTGGGCCCCCCTACGCTGGCCCCGAGACATTGGAGCTTGCCAAAACTGGGTAAGCAGCCCTCTGCCCAAAATAACTGCTCGCCCCTGTTCTAAAGAGTGCTAGAAGCTGCAGAAGTGATGGTGCAAAGGAAAGGGCTCATATGGTTGTGGAATAATATTTTTTTTTCTGGGGAGGGAGTTATGGAGATGAAAACATTTGGGGCAGGGACCAAAAATCACCTTAATTTGGGCACGATGACAAACTCTGACACACTGGGGAAATAAATCATAAACAGACCACCCATGGTCAAAAAGTTGGGTACCAACCAGAAGAATCTATCTGCCCAGGGTGCCCGGTATTTAAATAATGTGCATCACCCAAGTGACAAATCCCTGATGAAGTTTATCAGTGGGTCACATGACAAAGGAACCAACCTGTTATAAAAGAAAGATTTTTAGAAAGCCTTGAAGAGCTATTTTCAGGATCTGAAAACAAGCTAAGTGTGTGGGTGCACGGGGGGGTGCTGCGGACATAAGAGGGAAATCCTGGTTACCACAGAGGATTCTACCCAAAACCCCAAAATTGCTCAAAAGCAGCAAAGAACATGAGGCGGAGATAACATATAGATGTTTTATGGTGTTATTAGGACACTATTCATACCAAGGAAAACTTGAAAGTGTGCAGGTCCCATATAACAGCCTGGTACATGTCCAGCTAAACGATTTTACAAAACTGAGAATCAGAAGACACCAGAATCCACTGGAGGACGAACAGTTAGAAGTGAAAAGAGGAAGGGAAAAAGTGTTTGAAGAAATCCAAAGAGGAAATTGAAGGGTTAAGTAGTCCAGTAAGCAGTGGTAAAATGCCATAATTAAAGTAGAAAATAAAGAAATGAGTAGTCTGATAACTTCTGGCATTTGCCAGCCTGTGAGTTTATCATAGCAGCAAAAAACAAAGATACATTTCTCATGCCACATGACAAAAGCTTGATTAATTTCTTCTTCCAAGTCAGCTGAATTACTATTAATAGAAGCTATTTAGAAAAGGCAAAAATTAGTTAGATGCAAGGGATTATAGGAAAGGCTTCGTAAATCTCTACTCCCAGACTGTGTTGGGAGAATTTCATCTAAGCACAACAATGACAGTTGCATCATCTTATTCTGGAAATTTGAAACTCTTTTTCTAATGCATTTCCATTAGTCCATTTTTTAAATTAAACATAAGGAAGCTAAAATGAGCAGTGTCTACAGCTGGGATTCACAAGGGCAAGTCCTCAGCGGTATGCAGGAGAGAAATGAAGGCTGTTGTATGTTGTTTCCTGTTTACCGAGCCATTTTTTTCCCCCCCAAATACATTAATTCATTTGACAACAGCTTCCAATTTGCTGTTGGTCAGCATTAGCCTGTTGTTCACTCAGTTTGCCACATGAAGAGAAAAATCAAACTTCTAAGCACTTGGGAAACATCATCAGGCATAGTACCCTGGTGGCTGGTTACAGGATTCAAGACCAAAAATATAAAAACCTAGAAACAGCGTGAAACTGGGACAATGTGATATTGATTTTCCAAACAGAAGCCAGATAAGCAGAGTTAATAGATCCCAGGAACACCAAATATTTCTACAATGTTAGTAGGTGATCTAAAACAAATGCATTTCTGTGTCACCAAGTCTTTAAAAAGCTATTTATCAGTTATTATTATAGCTACAGTTGTGACTGTTAAACTGGATACCCATGACAGTAGTAATTACCTCTACATTTTTTTAAAATCTAAGTTAATGAAAGGTTTAAAATGCCTCATCTCAAACCAAATGCAGCCATGTGAGTCACTTCCAAAGTGTCCTTGTGAATGATGTTCAGACAGGGAAGGCAGACATTCAAATGCTATTTAACAGGACATAAAGGGGCAAGCAATCAACTGGACACAGCAGAATGGATATTTGGATACTGGACTCTGCTCATCACTGAACATTTAATTACACGCCTAATGTAAAAGCTATTTTCAAGCCTGGTGCTTGACTATGGACATTTAGCTTACTTACTGCTTATAGAAGTTCTTCTCTGAAACTACTTCTTCAAAAGAGAGACCAAGAGACACTGAGCCCACCAATCTGAGGTGTGCTACTTATTAATATTTAACAAGTACCTCCACATAAAATTAGTTACTGAGATAGGGATGGGCTTTTTTCCCCACTGCTGTTGGCCTGAAACAGTACTGGTAAGCTCCAAGCAAACTCTAGCTCCTGACACAAGAAGAACCAGGGACAAAAAAGGACCTCTTCCAAAAATGCTGGTGAACAAGCAACCCAGTGAAGCGAAAAACAGGACATTAGATGCCAAGTAGGTGAAGCTGACTGCTCTTGCATACAACTGATACTTTTTTGGGATTTGGTTAAAAATAATTAAAATTGGGATATTTTTTCACTTAGTACTACTGTTGCTCTCCTCCATCAGCAGTTTAGAATGAAGCTTTCTTTGCGAGTAGCCAAGCCATGTCTGTATTATACTGTTACCCTCCCTGGCATGTTTGTTTACATATACAGCATGCTATTTTTTATTTGCATTTTAATTTTATATATTGCATTCATATGCAAGAATGGAAAGCTCCACAACCTGGCAATCTTCACTAACAGCTTATATGCTGAAGTGCTGAGACCGACCTAACCCCATACTGCTTGATAATTAAGATTAAGCCTGTGAAGTCTTTATGTTTGTAAATGTTCTACAGTATGAGCATAATCACCAGAATACTTTTTACTATGAAAGATGCAAAAACTCAGTCATACAGAACACTTTAATTAAAGGCTAAACTTTTTACTTTTAGAAATAATAAAGCCTAACGCAGGAGTGTCAAACTTATCTAGCCCTGCAAGCCCCGAACAGCCCTGAGATGCTCAGCAGGCTGGATCAGGACTGAGCCCCCCACGGAACTGTTGCAGCGCTGGTCTAACCTGCACATGCAAGCAGCACACGCCACCCCCCTGGGCCAGCACAGAGTGCATTCTGCCGTGATATACGGGCTAGACTAGGTACTGGAGGCTCTGGGTCTGACAGGGCTTTGCATGGATTGTGCATCCCCTGCCAGCTCTGAGCCGAGTGCAACACACATGGTAGGCTCATGCCCACACAGAGCATGAGCCAACCCCACAGCCTATTGTGCATGCGGCCTCTGGAGCCAGTACTACAGGGCTGGAGCACAGATGGAGTCTGTTGGCACTGAAGCAAGGGTAACCAGTAAGGGACAAGGAAAAGGAGACAAGAGGCGAGGGCAGGGGGGAGCAGGCACAAGGGTGGTAAGAGGGTGGGGGTAGAGACAGGGGGAAAGCTGCCTGCTCCCTCCCCCCCCACAACTGCTTTTCCTGCTGAAGTGATGGGGATAAATTTAAGATGATCCTCCAATAATTAGATTGTACATATGGAAAATTATGACAAATGTATCATTTATCTAATTATTAAGTAATCTTAAATTCAGGATCATCTTGGATTTGGGTATATATGATATTAATATGCTTCAAAGTAGCTTATTTTACTCAATGTTTATTACTGCCATGCAGAAACGACTGCAAACAGAAACATAAATTGATGGGGGGCTGTTGTATTTTTGTCAACATCTCTATGGAAATGCTATTTTGTAACTTCTTGGAACAATGCTCATTAGTGAATCACACATCCCTTTCCATAGAGACAGCCATTCTGCTGTGTATTAGTCTCATTCACAAGCCCTCTCTTTATGATGGATGTAACTACTACCTCAGAAGAGGTGGTGTTACACAAGACCTCTAATCACATCAGGCCAAGGCTTTATAAATATACAACAGAAATTTAAAACTAGTTATATGGCATAGCCATGATGGTAAATGGGAAATCAGTACTTCATATACTGGGAGTTATATTTTGAGTTTACCTGAAAAATTTGTTATTACTAGAAAGAATACAGGAAAGAAGTAGCAATACAAGACGCTATAAATATGCCAATAAATGTGAGAACAAAATAAAATAGATTTATGGCCAACTGAATTTCATTACTGATGCATCACTACAGCATCATTTAAAAACAGGTCATAAAACAAAACATAGAAACTTAGGGGCTGAGCACTGAAAGATATTTAAAGGGGCAAGAAACAAGAGATGTGCTAATTATGAAGGACGTTAAATGATGTGGTAAATACAAAATCCTTATTCACTAATTGTTTAACTTAGCATTACCCATCCACCCCAGAACTGTCCCAAAATATAGAGTATTTTTCCAACAAAGAAGCTTCTTGTTTGTTCTGTAATTTTATTCAGATGCCTGAACACATTACAGTAATGCATTTGTAGCTAGATGACATCAGCAACTGGTAGCAACAAGAATGAATGAAACAGATACCACTGAGCACTGCTTCTTGATCCATTTATCATTTTCATTCTGTGCACAGCCCATAATATTAGTAGAGCCTTAATAAAAGGGTTACTAGATGAAATCCTCCCATTTAACCCAAAGCACAGAAAGTCGAAATCTTTATGCATGATTAAAAAAAGAGAGAGATTGCATTTACAATTGGAACTGTAGATGCTGAAAGCATTTATTTCCTTTTCTTCTGTAGAATTCAAAATTAACTCTACAAACAGGGATCAATCCTTACAACATCCCTGCAACAGATGCGTTTAAGAATTATAATCTATCAAATGAGTAGTTTTAACTCAAAAGAAAATTAAGTTCAGTTTAAAAAAGGAATGCCCAAAAGTGCCTTGACAATAGGTTTACAATAGTAAATATGCAAATGTACTGCTACCAAATACGAGCTTTTAACCAGAAAAGTCTTATAGAAGTGCAATGATAGAGATTTTTTGGGACCAATACCAATGGCCAATTTTTAATGAGCCATATCGGCCAATACTGATCCAATTGCTGATACGAGGCCCGGCAGCATAAAGAGTGGTAAGTCTGTTGTGGGGGAAGGGGCAGATTGAGGCCCCATAGAGAGAGAGAGAGAGAGCGCGCGAGCAGGGCAGGGACAGGCGCTGCCCAGCCGGGATGGGGGAGCATGGGACAGAGCTGCAACTCTTCGGGAGGCTCCCGCTGCTGCGCACACCCACGAGGGCATGGAGGCAGGGGTGTGCTGCCCGGATCTGTGTGTGAGGTGGGGGCAGGTTGTTGCTGTGGGTGGTGCCAGGCTGTTCCCAGCTGGGGGGGTCTGGACTGGGCTATGCTTGAGGCAGGCAGCAACAGCACTGCTACAAAGTGGGGAGGCAAATTTTGGGGTGGCTGCAGCCCACCTGTAGTCTCCCTCTTAGCAATACTTTTGACTACGCTGAGTGCAGCCCCGGCCCAGCCCCTCTATCACGAAGAGCCCGGCACCGGCACCGGTCCCAGCCCCAGCCCCAGCAGCATCCCACCCTTACCCCACTTCCCATGCCCTCCTGGGGCATGCACAGCAGCAAGTGCCACCCCTCCTCCCGCATCTCCTAGACGAGCAACTCACGGCACCATTTGGTGCTCCACCCTGGATGTGTAGCACCTGTCCCTGTCCTTGCCCCAGCCCCACTCCCTCCCTCACTGCAGGGGCCTCAATCTGCTCCCCCTCCACACCCCTTCCTTCCCCCACAACAGACTTACCAGCTGGATGCTGCTTTCCATGCCGCCTGTGCTCTGCTGCAGCTGCGTGCATGCAGGCAGCATTTATTAGTGACATTATTGACCACATCAGCCAAAAAAAGCTGATTGCCAATAAAAGTAAAATTGACATTATCAGTACAGATATGATATGGGACCAATGCATCAGTGCACCTCTATGCTCTCATGAAATCATGGTGCCTCTATGCCAGTGGTCTCCAAAGTGGGGTACATGCACCCCAGGGGTGTGCAAGACAATGCATTGGGGTGCAGGAAGAAAATATTAGAACTTCTATTTCTATATATATAAATATACATATATGGGGGGGTGCACGCTCAAAAATTTTTTATTGATAGGGGGTGCGTGCTCAAAAATTTCACTGATAGGGGTGCATGATCAAAAAAGTTTGGAGACCACTGCTCTGTGCAACTGACCAACACGTGTGTCAGGAGAAGCAAACTATGGATCATTTCCCAAGATGCCCTGTAGCACTGCAACGCACCCCACCAGATCCGGCAACACCAACACCAGAGGCAGTGGCCTGTGCAGAATACTGGGAACAGACCACATCGGAACGTTGGACTGGAGACATGACAAAGAAGAGCAGAAAAACAAAACAAAACAAAACAAAACATAAACGAAGATAACTATAGACCCCGTCTACATACAATTCTTTTCATCCTATGATAACGTAATTGTGTGCGCATTGTGCGTGGGGGAACAGGAGAAAGTCATTCACCAACCTGTACCCTGGAACAACTTCTTCCTACCCCATCATTTTATTCAACCCAAACTTCTGCAGAGTCTCAGAGGAACTTCAATTTCAGGCCATTTCTAAAGGGTCCCCTCTACTGCAGTACCTGCTCATCCACTAATGCACAGAGACTTTTGAACAACAAAACATTATGCTGAAGAACTTCTGAAACCAACACTTTTTTTTGGCTACTGTATGCTAAATCATTGAAAGCTTTCAAACACATACATACATTTAAGAAAGCAACTTTTATACCAAATTTCAACTCAAATAATCCAGGAGAAAGCACGCACACATTCAGATAGCCAATTCTACCAAGATATTGCTGAGGAGCTAATGCGACTTCGTAAGGAAAGAAGTGTTGCAAAACCTGGTGCAGCCGGAACCTCTTGGGCACCGGATGTGCAGGCGGCCGCAACAGAAAGGGGTCGGTAGCGTCGGCCCCGGTAGCCGACGCACAACATCCCGGCAGGACGCTCCGGGGAGGGGGCTTCTTCCCCGCGCGCAAGCGACCTTGATGAGGAGCTAAAGGACGCCCCGGGCAGAGGCGGAGGGCGCGAACAGCCCAGCTGCTGGGAGCAACGGCCTCATCTCCAAGCCACGGGTACCCCGGGGGGACCGGAGGGAACTCGCGCGGCCCCTCCCTCTACAGCCCCCGCCCCTGACAGGCACAGCCCCACCCCTCGCAGGCCTCGGCCCGCTCAGCACCACTGGGCTACCGCAGGGGGCGGCGCTGAGGCCGTGAGGGAGGCGGGAGGATGAGGGCCGCTTACCGCTCCGGTCCGGCTCGCTGCCCGCAGCTGGGCGGAAAGAGGCGCGGCGCCGGCTGTTTGCGTCATCAGGTGGCACCAGGAGGGGCGGGGCTCGGGCTCCCTTGCCCGCCCACCCGCCTAGCTATCGCTTCGCGGAGGCTGTCCCTGGCACTGTCCCCTTCACTTCGCTTTCGCCTCGATCCGCCCCGCAGCCTCTGGTGAGATGAGGGGAACTGCTCCTTAGCCCTTGGGACGGGGGCGGCCCCATTGCGACAGGAGGGGGGTGCTTGTAACGCGTCCCGCTCGCGCGTGGGGCGCACGACCCTTGTCGGGCGGAGCGGGGCGGGGTGGCCGTTAACTGCGCCTTCGGGCGTCCAGCATAGTCGGGGGTGTCTGAGCCGTGTCCGGGCCTCTTGCTGTTACCTGAAGGCGGCCCGGAGAGGAGAGGCTTGTGGCTGTCCCAGGCCTCCAGGAGCCGAGGAGCGGCTACAAGCCAGGGCAAGTGCCCACGGGTTCTTGCCCGGCCGCCAGGTGTTGGTGGGGCTCGTTCTGGCCTGAGCTGCGGGAGGGTGTTTTTGGTCCCCAGGGTGCGACAGGCTGGGCTGGGCTGTGTAGGTCAAAACCAGCACCTCTGGTTGCACCTGGGAGCCCTGCAGCTTAGATGGGCCCGGGCTCTTGCTGGGGAGGCGCTGCCGTGGGGGCGGCAAGCCAAGTGCCTGGGGTCTGCATCCAGTGCTGAGCCCTGGGGGAAGTGGGCACTAGTGACTGATCCCTAAGGAGACCAGGTCTCTCAGGGTCTCCTTGTAGCTCTGCCATTGACGAGGTTGTATGCCTTCTTTTAGTCTCTTTGCCCCATATAAAAGGACTCCACTGCTCCTGAAGGAAGAACTAACCTGCGAGGGCTTCAGTGTTCATTTCCTGGAAGAGAAAATAAGGAAAGAAGCCGATTGAGCCCCCAAGGAATTTCCTGTTTCTGCTGCCTCTCTTTACCTCACAGCGTGCCAGTTAAGTTGGTATGAGACACATGCCTGTCGTTCTCCATAGAGCTGCAAACCTTATCCCAGAGGTTTCCCCTGAGGCTGTGGATCTCCAGATTGGCTATGGAGAGAATCACAGCCCTCTGGAGAAATCCTAGCAGGATTGGCTGACTTTCTAATTATATGGGCAGTTACATGCTGGGACCAGGTATCCAGGAAAGTGGTAGACTCACTGTCCCTGGAAGCTTTGAAGCTCCAGTATTGGTCTGGGATGGCCCATACAGAAAGTGTTCTGCCTCGAGCAGAGGATAGGAATAGACAACTTCCTGAGGTGTCCTCCAGCCTTATTTTAATATGATTGCATGATATTCCTCAATTCCCCACCTCATAGACAGGTGCAGCCAATCAGCCCTTTGATCTGTCATGAAACACCCTGGTTCTCTGAAGCCCCCATCTCCATGGAGAAAGCAGCATCTTAAAAACCTCTAGAAGGCAAACTGCACTGGAGGAATGATAAATGCAGCATCAAACACAATAGAGGTCAGAGGAAAAGCTAGTGAGAAAGGGTCAGCAGGGACCCTAACAAGAGCCATTTCAGGCGGGTGGGTCTTTGGGAGCCGCAGCAGAGCAGTCTAGGGTGGATCAGGGGGGAGTTTAATCCATGTACTGTAGATGGCCCCTTGAGCAAACATTGAGGTGGAGGGAAGGAGAGAGATGGGGGGCAGTATCAGGACAGACCTGGCATCTGAGCATAGGTGAGACCAAAGAGGTTGGTATTGGACCAGTGGAGGTGGGTAGGTATATGGGAAAATATACCCCTGTGGGATCCACTCCATCTCTCCTCCCCCTTCTCTGTCCACTCCATCTCCTCCTTCCCCTGCTCTATCCACTTCCTCTCCTCCACTGCCATCTTGATTGTTTTCCTCCATCTCCCAGGCAGCATCCTGCTCTTCCATCTTCATGGCAACTGCCATCGTTATGACACAGCAAGCTTCCAAATGGTCAGGTCAGCTCCAACAGCCCCATTGACAGGTGGCAGGTTTGGTTTTGCCAAGCTTGTGGTACAATTGAGAAGATTCTCCCTTTTCCCACAAATTTTAAGAGACTGTTTGTCAGGGAGGGAATCTGCCTTCCTTGAGCCCCAGCTGGCTCTGGGATTTGGGAGATGACCAAAACATTAAATTTTAGACTGCTGCAAATTGTGACTTGGTCCATGGTAGCGTGTGTTAGCCCCAGCGTTAGGGGAGCAGAGAATTAGATTAGAACTCCCTGTTACTGCCTCCTGTTACAGGCACAGTGCAGTCTACATGGTCCTCATACAAATCAAATCTTTCACCCCCAGTTTGCCCACGTGATTTTCCTGCCATGGCCTGACATTATCAGTGAGTAGGTTCAGTGGTGACATGTAGGGTTACATGGGGGTGCACATGCACCCCCTGAGAGTGTTAGTGCACCCCTTGATGGGTAGCCCCTCATGCAAGTGCTGGCTGGGGAGTAGCTGCCCCAGGTGAAGAATTGCTGGCACTTTTGGTTGGTGTGATAGGCTGTGGGGGACCCCTCCCCCCCCTACTCGATGAGATTAGTCACAGGGACTCGGTTAGCCCTCCCCCTCGGTTGGCAAGATTGGCCATAGGAGGCACATGACCCCCTGAGTCAGGTGGCACCAGTTGCCCATGAGCAAGTCAATGGTAGTGGGGAGGGCAGGGTGAAGGAGCCTTGTTGACAAGGTATAGCACCCCTCAGAGCCCAGATCCTTGTGGTCTCTACAATGTTCTTTAGGGTTTGCTACCTATCCTTACAGGACTCATTCCCATCTATTGTATTCCTTCAGTCTCTGCCCAGGTCCTTCTCTGTACCAGCCATTATCCAAACCTCCCTTTACCCATAATTACAATATAAAAGGATGGCATAATCAAATTCAATGAATAGTTTGTGTCAAAAGAAGTGGAAAGCATTTTGGAAAAGTCCAAATGTTTCATCTTGACACAGTTATGTAAATATTTCCAATTTTGTTTAAAATTCACATTTAGGTAATATGTTATTAAACTGCCAGTCTCACCCCAAACAAAATGTTTCATTTGAACCAAATATGATGCTTTGGGATCCTGGTCACCATACTGAAAAATCAGTTATTTACCCAACTCTAATAGCAGGATCAGTGGTTCTCAACTGGGGAATTATAAGAACTCCGTGAGCCTTGGTGAAACTTTCCTGTACGTCTCACTTTTCAGGAAGCATGCTGAAGTCAAACCAAGAAGAGTTGAACGGGCAAGTTTCACCTGGCTGCAATGATACCAAAGCAGCTTGGAGATAGAGGCTACTGCTGTGGTATGGCAGCAGGGTGAAACTTCCTGTGTGTCTTGGGTTCCAGGAGGAACATCAGAGCTGAATTAAGGAGCAGGGACCAGCTTTGACAGAAACTGGTGATCCTGCTTCCATTGTGTTTATCTAATAACGGTAATGCAAGCAGGAGTGCTTTGTGGTCCAGCCCCTTACATACTTCCTAGGAGCAGGCATGCAGGATAGTTCTACCTGGTGATGCCACTGGCAGCAGCAGCATCTATCTCCAGGCTGCCGTGCCACCTCTTCTGCCAAGTGGAATTTTCCAGGAAGTGCATGTGGACCTGGACTAGCAAGGGCTGCAGCATGAGGGCACTTTTGCCTGCATTAGGGTTGTCACCAGGCTTGTCCCATGCTGTTTTCCTACACATGCCTGGGTCCCTGCCCCCTTTATAGAACAGATGATACTGACTCAGTCCTGAATGAAACCCCAGTTTGCTGACTTGCCCACTTCTGCCCATCTCTTAAGAACCCTGTGGGACTTCTGGAGTCAAATCAGGGAGATAGTTGGCAGGTTAGGTTGGTTTAAGGAGGTGCCCAATACTCATCTCTACTGGCAGTGTGCCAGGGCAAGGGCTGTCTCCCTCTCTGGCTGTAGCTGACTTAACAGACAAGTTTGTTATAAAGAAACAAAGATGATGACCCATTTAGTGAAAATATAAAGAAGAATGAATCTGTGCATTCAGAAACAGATAAATCTGAAACAAGTCAAGTAGGCAACTGTCTATCCTCTGGATCATAGTGTACGCATAAGAGGTCTAGTTAGGTGCCTGATGAGAATGTGCTTATATGGAGTCCTGCAACCATCATACCAAGTCCTTCAATGCGTACGCATAGGCAAGTGTATGGAGGAGTGGAGGCTGCCCAAAACCTACCATCCCCCCTGTAGACCACTGAAACAGAATCCAAAGGCCAGACATTCAGTGCCTTGATTGTAGGTTCTGCCAGAGAGCAACAGATAACTTCCTCTGACTGCCTGATACCTTAGTGAGGGTGTGTTTCTGTCAGGATGATGTCCATTAGCCTTTCTCCAGCCAAGACGTACCCACAAAACAGTGGGTTTTGATACTCCCTATACTTGCCTTACTCTGGAGGTTGCAACACATTGTGGTATTTTATAGGTATTATCCCACCACAAGTAGCCCCACCATGTTGCCACCAGGCCCTCCAGCTGGATGCAGTTTACAGTCATACCCCAGACAAAGTACAAGTTCAAGTAGTGCTTTTAAAAAGAGACTGAAAGTAGATAAGTTGTTTAGTCATAGGATTTACTTGGACCAGAGATGAGCATTATCCCCAACCTGAATGCATCGTGTGCAGTGACAAGTTATTTATGGTAAAAAATTATCTATGATCCCTAGTCAGTTGAAATGCCATTTCTCTATGAAGCATGGACATGTAGAAAATAAGAGCCTGAAGTATTTTAAAAGACTTGTAAAATCTCTAAAAGAACAGACTTCAGACTGTAAAAAGGTAAAACTTTCTGACAAAGCATAAGCGGCTACTTACAGAGGTGCAGAGTTGATTGCTAAACAAAAAAGATCCCACAGTAGGCAAGATACTGATACTTTCTCCTTGGAAAGAAATAGGAAAAAGCATGTTTTGGTAATGACGCTGAAAAAGAAATGGACTAAATTCCACTGTCTAATGATCCTATTGGGAGATGTGTACATGACATGTCAGAGGATATTGAAAAAAATATAGGATAAAGTTAAAATGGCTATTATCTTCAGTCTTTAGGTGGATAAATCAACAGATATAAGTGGAAAATGGCAGCTCTTAGCTTTCTGTTGTTTTGCTGACGATGGAAAAATTATAGAGCGATTCTCCTGCTGCAAAGAACTCAGTGAGTCTACAAGCAGTCAGGATGTTTTTGACACAATGGATTCCATTTTGAAACGTGTGGCTTTATTTTGGGAATTGTGTAGGTGTTTGCACAGATGGTAGTCCCAGTATGATTGGGTCAATACGAGGATTTGTTTTAGTTGTGAAGAAACAGAATCTTAATGTTATTACAACATCTGGTTTCATTTATCGAGCAGCTCTTGTTGCAAAGAACTATATGCGTGGCATTAATAGTTCTGCTTGACCAACTTGTAAAAAGGGTCGATTACATTAAAAGTTGGCCACTGAAGTCTCATCTTTTTGCAAGATTGTGCAAGACAATGGAATCTGAACATGCCGGTAAGATGTTTATTGAGGGACAAGGTTTTGTCCTGAGTTCACAAGTTGAAAGAAGAAATGTTAACATTTTTTTACACTCAAGAACTCAATCTGACTTTTGTGATTTGTTGAGCAATGATAGTTGGTGCTTTCAACTAGCATAACTTGCTGACATATATTTCAGCATTCAAATAAAGTGAATTCCAGCATGCAAGGTCCAAATGAGAATATTTAAACTTATCTGATAAACTTTGTGCCCTACTAGATAACATTAGGTTCTAGAAGGCTTGAGTTACTGTCTGATAGCCAGAAATGTTCCTCTGCACAACTACATTAAAAACAGAGATATCAGATCAAATTGTTAGAAAATTCAAAAATACTTCTCAGATTTAGGTGTTGCAAGTATGACTAGGTTATAAAACCCTTTACCTAAACCTCAAGAATCAGGGGATTCAGTCTTCAGGCAGAAGAACTTGCCAATATATGCAATGATTGGACCCAACACTAAAACATGATAGTGTGCTTTTGGATAAATTCTGGTATTAGTTTTCAACATTGTATTTATGCAAGTTGGACTTGTGTACTTTAATTAACTAAAAAATGAGAGAGAGCCTTCTTTCAGTGGAAGCGGAAATGTGTGTATGTTTCCGATTTGGCCATAAATTCAACATATTTACCAGAATTGCCAGTCTCAAATATCTCATTAATTATAATATGGTTATTAATGCATACTGTTTCCAGTTTGATTAAAAAGATGATCACTGTAATAAATACCTTCATTTTTTAAATGGGGTGCCACTAAATTTAGAAAAGTTATGGAGGGATGCTGAATCTAGAAAGGTTGAGAATTACTTGATTTGGGTGTACTTTCTTACAGATAAACTATAGGGAAGATTTTGATTATCAAATGGAAGTTAAAAGTCTTCTCTGGTGATGTATCTAGAATGCTGTATTAAATCTGTGGCATCAGCATAAGAATACAAAGCCAGATAACTGATACTTCTTTCTTCAGGTAATTCCTGTCACGCTAAACTGCTTTCAAAAGAGGGTTCCCAGCAAACAAGGAAATTCAGGAGTTAAAACTGACTGTACATAGTTTTAAATACCTGGATAGTCCCAACAAACCATGCAATATACAACCCTAGACAGCAAGTGTAAACAAAAGAGAAAAATGGGGCCAGCATCTTCAAATAAGGAGCATGAGATCTTTGGCCTCTCAAAGTGTTTTCTGCTTAGTAAATATTAAGACTTGTGAGCAAGTCTTTATCTTTCTAGTTTTTGCTGGAGATCTCCTGGGGGACCCAGAGCACAGGACAAGGGCAGAAGTAGCAGGGGTTTCCTCATCGAGCATCCTTCTTCCTAGCCTCAGTCACGGTGGCAGCAGAGCAGCGAAAGCATCTCACTACAGAAGTGTAAGTTTAAAGTCCTGTTCCAGAGATGCACCTTAGCAGGTCTAACAAACCTTCAGGTCCTCTTTTCTGTATTTGTGACCCATAATCTTACTAGGTCTCCAGTTATCTACAGTTTTCCAAGGCAAGTGGACAAGATTACATTTCTAACACTAAAAATTAGAGCAGCAAAAACAGACACCTGTCCCTTTGAGGCACACTTCATATGTATGGAGGAGTGACCAAAAATCAGAAAACCCCTTCTTCCCTGTCTGTAGATAACTTTAAGGATTCTGTCATGAAATGCTTTGTGACTTTTGTCTGTCTGAATTACTGTGACCAGAGAGGCAAAGTGGGCTGAAGTTCTTGTGAGGAGCACTTTAGGAGGCTCAGCCTGGCGCATTTTGCAGTAAACTGTCACTGTAAATCATTTCATAGGTAGAACATCTAGATGCCCTTTTCACCCTAGGGAAAATGGTAGTAGGCTACAGAGACTGCTCTCTGATAGGTTTCCCATAAGGTTTCATTTAATTGGATGAATTAGTTGCTGTGTTAATACTGTAATTTTGTAACAGTTTTGTTGCCAGCCTGGCTAGCTGCCTGAGGAGAAGAGAGGCCCTGAGGGAGCTGGAGAGGAAAACCTGAATCTGAGGGAGGGCAGAGGGAATGGTGCTGGCACAATAAAGACTTTGTTTGGAGCTGAGCAGTCTTCTGTGCTGTTTGCGATGTGGCATTCTGATTTCTCCCCCTGCCCCCGGTCTGAAGAGGAAACCCCCCCCCCTTCCCAGCAGGTGAGCAAAGAAGGAACTCTCTGAGGTGGGAGTGGTATGGATGGCTGTGAAAGCCAGGGACAGAGAAGAGTCAAGGTCTTGAAGCCACAGACTTGCCCCTTGAGAAGCCGTCAGAGCTAAATTCAAGGGGTCCTTCAGGAGAGGGAGAGGGAGCCTTATTAGGGAGTCCCAAAGCAGAGCTTTTCCTCAAAGATGGCATGATCCAAGGTTGCATGTGTCATCCCTCTTTTTTAAAAAGTTTTAAATATCCTTAAGAACATCTTCACATAAAAATTTAAAAATATAAACCCAATTTCTTCCGAGTCTGTGCATCTTGTTATCAAATGTTCCTTTCCTAGATCTGCAAGCAGTGCTATATATTAAAGCTATACAAACATTTCCATTAAAGTGAAAAAATAGAAAGGGAGACCTTGATCTTGAAAGGTGGAAAAAACTTAAGGTAGGAATGGAAATAGCAGGGTAGAGAAAATAGAAGATGCTATTGCCACAGCAACAGTCTTCAGTACATTTGTACACAAGGAAGGAGGAAGACACCATTAGAATATTTTACCTGCTTAATTTGGAAAGACAAGAGCCTGAAGTGGAAGACAAATTTACAACTCTTATTATATTGCAGGAAGAGCTGCAGTACTCAAAAAAAAAAAACCCAACAAAACCATGGCTTCATCTAGTTTGGGAGGCAACTTTTATTTAAATGTACTGAGGACATTATAGATGTAGGTAACTTGGAATTTGTCACAATAACTATGGAAAATTTGAGGCCAAAGGACAAGAAGTTGAGTAATAAAACTATAGAATTATTGCCAGGTTAAACTTCAATCTGTTATTTCTGGTATCCCAATATTTTAGGTATTTTCTTTTTAATATCACTATAATTAATTGAAAGGGAGGGTGCAGTTAGTGTGGAAGTCCTAAAAGCACTATGCTTATTAAGAGAATGGGAAGATCATGGGTCTGCTGAATACTTATTACCATTCAAGGCACTGTGCTCTGGGAAACCACAGCTAGGAGGATGCATCAGAGGCACTTCACATACAATTGAGGCTCTTGTATGATGGGATGGAGAGGAGGAAGTTTCCTGTCAACTAAGTCACTTCAGCTACTTTTACCACTACACACTATGTAACTTATGCATGACATAAACAGTTTGTTTTTAGGGGTGTTTTAACAATTTATTAATGGCACGAACAGGCCACATTTTTAGCATGTGTTATTAGATCCCAGGTTTGTATAATCCAGTAGTTGACCACTATTTGCTCATTACTATGTAAGCAACTGCATAAGTACTCATGTAAAGAGCCTTGTTGGCATCAGCATTTATCTCAGGTGGTTCATCACTAGTTGGTTATTTGGGGAGAAAGTCTGTAATTGGGGAGAAATACTGTAATTTCCTGTCGTGATCCTACCATGAGTAGGATTGGATAAGATGGACTTCCTAAGGGCAGGTTCCAACCTTGCTTTTCTATGATTCTACCTCTAGGTTTGTTTGAATACAAAAGGCTTCAGTGA
The DNA here is from genome assembly GCF_052110815.1 of Crocodylus siamensis. Taxonomy (NCBI): domain Eukaryota; kingdom Metazoa; phylum Chordata; order Crocodylia; family Crocodylidae; genus Crocodylus; species Crocodylus siamensis. The sequence goes on along the minus strand of NC_143398.1, from coordinate 182,715,210 downwards.
CAATTTGGAAATTTCAGTAGGTATAATCTTAGCCCAATGTGCTTTGAAAAGAGGCATTGATGGATCCTACCTCAGTATTAGTCAGTTGTCTTCTGTTAGAGACAACACTGGGGATGGTGGAGTACAGACAATAGTTGATGGTGCTGTAGCTGAGAAAACATTAAAAAGGATTTCATAAGAGTAACTGAGTGATGATCTAAGGAAAATTAGATCCAAGTTTCAGGTGCTAATGCTAGAATGCAAGATCCACTACAGCAGTCTTAAACTAGATATAGTCTAGCCAAAGCTGAAGGTAGTATAGTGCAACTGTCTTGGTGCAGGGCTATCCATGGACTAACCAGTTCTGAGAGGCATGCTAATTAGCCAGATGCAGTACAGCATATATTGTTACTGTTATACTGCTTTCAGTTTGGATGCTAGTTATGGGCTACCTCCTGAATCACATGACTTGAAGTCCAGAATACTCTGTTGAAGTACATAGTTTCAGGTCTGAATAAGTGCTATACTGTTATCCAAACTTATTATAAACAGTCAGTGCTCCTTAAGTACACAACATTATCAGTGCCATAATATTTACACCCCCAGCTCCCCACATTTTCAAGGCTTCTAATAGGAGCTCTGCAAGTGACTGTTAACTTGAGAATGACAGAGGCTAGTCCATTTCCAAGCTTCTAATAGCACAATGCTGACAGGTTGGTGTACTTAAAAAGCCTATACTGCTGTCAGTATTGTGGTATTAGCAACCAGGAAAAGCTGACTAGCTCCTGTCATTTTCAAGGCTTCTAAAACAACCGTTTGACAGCTCCATTTACTCTTTCTCATGCAGGCTGCACACCATACACACATGCAGGTGGGTGGCTGCACTCCCACCTCTGTACTTTAGGGTTGTTGGTTGTAGCAGTGTTGATTTAAGAACCATGTCTGCCTATGTCCTTTGGGTAAATGATATCACGTTTACCCAAAGAACCTCATCTACTTCTATGTACTGCATGTGGGTAGAAGGGTGCTCTACCACCCTGCTGGATGGGAGCAGACACTCCCAACAATCATCCCCTTGTGACTCTGTGCACTGCCTCACCTGGAGCTCCTGACTTTTTCTGTGGCCCCATGCTGCACAAATGCTTCAGGCTGCTGGCTCACCTGGTGCTGTGAGTTGTTTCTGTGCTATGCTGCTCCATCCCACCCTCTGGGAATGGATCAGACAGCAGAAGCTGAGGGAGGGTGCGGGAGCCCCAAGACCCTGGCTACTGCTACAGTCAGAGCAATGGGGGCAGAATCAGCTAGGTAGGAGCCTGGGGGTTGCATGTTTCATAGTTGTTAGGGGTTGGAAGGGACCTTACAGATCATCAGGTCCAGCCCCCTACACTTGGGCAGGAAAGACCTCTCACATGCCACCGTTTGAACAGCTGTGCTCCAAGGAAACAATGGAGATTTGTTGAAGCCATTCTAAGTGTCAATCAGTGAGCTGTAGCCGACTGTTAGGAACAATGGATTAGAGTGTATGTTGAAGAGATTTGGATCACAGAAGGACTTGTGTTTTTAGAGCCTTTACATGTATTGGATTTCCCAGGGACTTCTTATGACATGCAGATGTGATTTTCTTTTCACTTGATTGCTACATTTGTGTTTGAGACACCAGGACTCATTGAGCTTGACACTTGAATCTATTTGCTCAGCACTCCCACACAATCTACAGTTCAGAGGAAAGTTAAGACCAAAGCCCCTAGATCAGTGGTTCTCAACTGGGGTGCCATGAGGTCCCCTCAGGGATGCTGCAGCAGCTAGCCAGGGGTGGGCAAAATATGTCCCGCAGGCTGGATCCAGCGCTCCAGGCCATTCTACCTGGCCTGTAGGGCCCCTAAAAAATTCAAAAAATATTTATCTGCTCCTGGCTGCCTGTCAAAGATGACAAGAGCCAGAGGCAGTAGGACCCAGGGGGAGCCATCAGCAGGATACAGCAGCCCAGCCCAGCCCCGCCCTGCCCCAGCCATTTCCCTGTCTTGGCACTGCTCCAGCACCATGTAGATCCTGGCTGCATCACCGGACCACAGGAGCACAGGGCTGCGCCAGTATGGGGTGTGCGTGTTCATAGGGTTAGTCCCACAGGTGCATCCCACCATACACATGCACCCACACCCCCCCCTGCATTGCCATACATAGACCCCCACACCCCTTCACACACCCCAGATACCCTCTCCCTACGTACAACTCCCCACAAACCCCATATCCACCCCCACCCCACATATCCACATCCATATCCCCTCACACACCCCATCCACTCTCCCTCCACACACATTCCCCACACCTATCCACCCCACCCCCTCCCCCACAAAATTATACCCCCCCACAATATACAAGAGTAAGACTTCATTTTAAGCTAGTATATACTATCACTTCTATGTACATTATACATGTAAACCAGGACAAAAATATTTTTTGAAATCAAATTAATTAGTGTTTTAAATGATCACTTTTTAAAATATATTTTGGTATTTTTCTGTTTCTGAGATGACAAAACCCCTTGCTGAAAGGAGTACTTCTAGGGGTAAGGGAGGGACTCTGGTGGCAGAGGTCAGGGGTTGGGGGCGTGGGCCTTCTGGTCACAAGATGGTGACTGGGGTTGGGCACCTGTCAAGGGATGGGGCTACCCATGCAACCCTCAACAGCTTGCCAAAACTCAGTAAGTGGCCCTCCCCCCAAGATAATTGCCCACCCCTGAGCTAGGTAAAACTACCCCATGATTCCCCTGCATTAGAGCTCTAATCAGTCTAAAGCAGACAGCAAAGATGCTCCCTGCTGTACAGCCCTTTCTGAACCAGTGCTCCCTGTGCTCCTCTCAGGAACAAGGAGGGGTGAAACTCTCTCATCCACTTATGTTTCCAAGAAGAACGTAGGGGGTGCTGGATAAGGAAGGGCTACACAGCAGGAGCTAGCTGCTGCCTGTTTTAGGCTGATCAGAGAGCCCTAATGCAGGAGTACACATGTGTAACTGCCCTTCTCAGGCTGGCTGTGTAGCAGGTGCTGGGGGCAGTTTCATCTGGAGGCAGCAGAATCCAGCTGAGAAGCCCTGAGCTAAGATGAAGTAGCACCAACAGTGGTTCTCACTCAGGGCTGCTGCCACATTCAAAGAAGTTGATGCTGCAACTCTGCAAAGGTTGAGAACCACTGGCCTAAATGTAGAAACAGAAAAAAGAAAAATTGAAAATTAAGAATGAAGAATGGAATGGTGGTGTAATCCAAAACACAACAGAAAATAAACTTTAAAGTGATAGAAGAACACAAAGAGGATGTAAATTGAAAAATCTTACTAGTATTGAGTTACCTGCTCAGCAAACTTGGATTATGGCCAGCCATGTTAATAATATGCACCTTTGTCAGATGCAGATTGTCTCAGCAGTAAACTTCCTTTAGGACCTTATTTTGATTACTAATGACTTCATTTTTTAAAATATATCCTTTTTTATTTCACGTTGCAAACTCTAGGAGAGTTTGTCTGAGATCATCTTCCCACCGAATAGGAATGATCTTGTGGTTAGTTTGCAGAAATGAGACTTGGGAGATGGTTGCTCGCTACCTGCTCCGCTTCCTGTGTGGCCTTCGATAAATCACCCAGGCCCAAATCCTCAAAAGTATTAGATTCTTAAGAAGTAGGTAAGCATATAAGTGCCTTTTGGGGGTCTGTGCTTTAATTTCTTTCTTCCTCATGTAAAGACCATAAATAGCTCTTTCTTAACATACAGGTGTTAAGGATTAATTTATTAAGATTGTGAGGTGCTCAGATAGTGAGAAATGGGGTACCTTTAAACCCCTCCTATCTAGATCAAATGCTATATATGCAGTAAAAGCAAGGACCTTTATAAAGTGGCCAGTTGATATTCATGTATGACATGTGTTTCTTCAACACTTTTATGTTGGGTTTTGCTGCTATGGTTTATTTCTACGTGGGATCAGAATATATGCCAGGTAGGTAGGTAGTACAGTTTTACTACAAGCTTGGCAGCCAAGGTCAAGCAGAGGCTTTGTAAATTCCTGTCAGAGTAAATAGTTAATAAAAGAAAAGCCAGCGGTAAATGGTCCAGAATATGACAGGAGAAGGACCAGCTACGGATTAGAAAAATCAAAATATAATCCTAGGTGTTAAGTTGGAGATAAATTCAAGATGCCCTCTGTCTTTCATGACTGCAGATACTCGTTATAAAATATAACTTAGAATTGGATGTGTCTGTAGAAAATATAGGATCATTCCTTAAGCATTTTTGAGAAGGTTAAAGGATTTATCAAAAACTCCTCACCCAATACCAAAATACTCAAGATTACTTTGCTAGTACCTCTTTGACAGCATTTCATGGATCCAGCTTGATTACAAGTTGGAGATTGAGGCGCAAGATCAGTTTGTTTAGTTCGTGATAACTGTAGAAAACTGACTAGGTGTTTGCCTATAATCTTTCAAACAATCATTGTCCATTTATTAAATGTTAAAATGGAACTGGGTCCCCTGGCAGACTTTAAAATCATGAAGAATTTAATGCCTTGTCCCAAAAATCACACATCCTGCTATATCAGACATGCTGAGCATTGGGTGGGTTATCTTCTCTTGTATACTTCATTTCCCCCTCTGTACATCATTAATGTTGTGTAGGTACACAACTTCTTTATCATTGATGCTTTCTAGGTCCTCATCCTGGGTATGTGAGTGTGCTGTACATATGAGGAGGTGGTCAGCAGTCTGTGGTGCATCACCTCACTCGCATATTGGACTGTCCTTTAAGCCAATCTTATAGAGTGTGGCATTAAAGCATCCAGCTGCAGAGCAATTCCTGTTTAGTTTAATCCAGTGGTTCCCAAACTCTGACACATGGTGCATTGTCAATTTAAAACGATACAACCTTGAGTACCACTAGCAAATTTTTGTCATATAAAGTAATTATAATAAATCTGTTAATGTGTACCACTGACAGGTTGTCTGTTTACCACTGGTGGTACGCATACCACAGATTGGGAACTGCTGTAATCCATAAATTGTGGGGGAGCTCGTACCCAGGTGGATAGGGTGTTGCGTTGCTTATGAACCGCTTGAGATAAAAATCAGTCTCGTCCCGCTTTGTGGTGGTGTTCAAGTGCTCATAGGGTGCTGCTCCTACCTCATACTGTTACAACAGAAGAAAAGAAGACGACCCTCTATCCCTCCTTCTCCAATCCCTGAGATTGATCTGGGTGTGGTCACAGGTCTCAAACTGGTCCTTGCAAACTATGCCTCCTGAATCCCTCTCGTCTTCATCACCATCCCGGCTCTCAGATAGCTGATTTAATCTCTCTGCCTGATCAGAAAGTTGTTTCGAGAGCTCCAAGCTCAGAATGTGGAAAGCCTTACTTAAAAGGTAGTGGTCAAATAATAGTGATAAATTTTGCTATATACTGAAGTCACCTGAAGAAGGACATTTGATGCTCCAAAACCAGTCCAAGTGTTCTCCCAACTATACGGTTAATCCAATAAAAGATATCACTACAAATCTTTGCCTGTTATAGGTGTCCTGGAATACCACAGTGACAACACTTTAACCTTGCTATAGGCTGGTGCACAGAGACTTCAGTAAAATTGGGCAAAGTCACAGCAGTACTAGCAGTTATCACCATTACGTAGTTAGTAACAGCATTATTAGGAGGGGAGCTCCTCAAATTTCTGAGTTGGAGGAGAGGCTGATATTCTTAGTTGGGAGAGTGTTGAAATACTGGGTTGTGCTGATCTTATAACAATATTTCTGTTTTTTCAGATAAATGGGCATGATTTTTCTTCTGGTATAAAACGGTTCCATGTCTTGTTTGGTAAGTTTAAATTTAATATTGCTTATTTTCTGCCATATGTCTTTAACAGTTTCACTTTATTATCCAGTCAGGTATCTAAAAATTAAGTAAAGATTTTGGTGAAGTTCCTTGCTATTTGACATGGAAAAACTCAGCTTCTGGAACCCCAACAGTAAACCACTATTTAAATCTTTAATGGTGAAGGAGTGTACTGTTCCAGCATCCCAGAATAGTACAGAGAAAGGTCCGGCCTGTTTGTCATTAGTTACTGCTGTTAAAGTAGGGCATACTAAATTAGGAAGGAAGAAAATCCCTCAAATGGCTTAGGGCTTTTCTCTGTTCACCAGGAAAGGTATATCCTGGGAAAAGAGAACATGGTATGGAAGAGGGAAGCCACCTCTGGGCCTGAAAATGCTAGTGTTCCCTGCCAATGGCCTGATCAGGCAAATATTATGCTCATATTTGATTTTTATATTATAATAATATAATTAGCAATCATTTAATTATTAATATAATTATAGTGTTTATATTCTGATATTTGTACTATATTTCTATTAATTTTTGGAATGGGATACTGTTAAATTCTCAAAAGTTATAGAGAGGTGCCTTGAGTCTAAAAGGCCGTGAACCATCCATCTGGATGATGAAGTGATAAGTGAGGACTTAAATCATTATTTCTTGGGTTCATTTCAGGTTCAGATGCACTTAGTCGGTTCAGGTTCAGTTCTGATTCAAGCCACCAAAAAAAGAAACAGTATCTCAGTTACCATTTTGAACTGGTTTACATAAAATTTCTTTCATGCTTGTGTGTAACTCAGATTCCCTGGTTTGACCATAAGAAAAGACACTATGTTCTTAGAGATTGTTTGGTGAGGTTGCCAGATAGAATGTGGTTTTGGATAATATATTGTTAGTACTACGTATAGATCATTGACTCCATTTATTAATACGTATTTCAAGGATTGTTCCTGTATTCTGCGTACGAGAGTTGAATCAATCAGACCAGAGAAACAGTCTGAAAGCAACATCCATCAGTATTTGGTAAGAATAAATCCAAATCTGTTAAGATTTAACTAGTAAAATTAAGTGCAAAATGGTTGAGAGACAGTCCTGTGAAATAAGGGCTTGGCAAAGATTAAGGCTTCTACTGCAACATTAATTAGTGAAGTTGAGTGTAGCATGGGCTGGATTTTCTATTTGCATTTTTCTCAGAAAGTATAAACTCTTAAGGGTGCCTATACATATGCTCCAACATGTTAATTGAGCGTGTTGGAGCATTCTAATTAGAACACTCCAGTGTGTTGCAGCATCTCATGTATTCAGCATCCCATGTTTAAAAATGCAGGGGGAGGGAGGGCAAATGGTGGGCTTTAACTAAAGCTTGTTGAATGAGATTTAGTTGAGGCGCTCCTGGCATTTTGAAATGTGGGACTCTGAATACACAAGACACTGAGGTGTTTTAATTAGAGCTGCTTTAATTAAAAGCCCCCCCCCAACACACCCCAGAGCACATGTATAGATACCCTAATGTATTATCCTTAACTTTATACTAGAACAATTCTGGATGGATAATGAGGACAGGTTCAACTGTGATAGAAACTTTAATTTGACTTTTATGATTTTTTAGTTTGAACTTTATTAATATTGCATTAACATTAGTTTATTAATCCATTTTTAGAAATACACATGTAGGTACTAATATTTTTACTTCTAGGCAGATGAACCTGACCTACTCTGGATTCCTCCATCTCCAGGAGGGCATGAAATCACATTTTGCTCTTCCAATGTCTCTCATTATGAACTCCAAGTGGAAATAGGTAATATGCCTTGTCTGTTTAAATACCTTTCTGTAAACATGTTACTGTTGGAGAAAAAATGATACCCGTTAAATAGAAAACTAGAAACTGAGAAATATAAATGCTGTCCTTGATAGTCCCATCCAAGACTATGTTCCCAGATCACCCTGAATGTTTGCACCATAATATTATCTAATTTCTCATGTTGTGAATGTTACTTATTAAAAATAAATATAATAGAAATGAATAAAGCTATGCACAAGCCCAACTGATTTTGATGTCTCTATTCATACTCCCAGATGAAAAAATAAAAAACTCCTATTGCTGCACTTTGTATCTGACCACTCTAAAATTGGAAGCAAGACTGGTAAAATGTCAAATTAGCACTGCTACTTTTGAATACTTGGTAGGTCTGAACTGTTCACCAGTTTGCAAGGTGTGTATAGGTTCTTCTGAAGAGGTTTCTTTTGCCTTGATGTCACTTTCTCTGCTTAGGTAAAGACCAGTGGTGGCATTTTTTATACTGAACATGCACAAAATAATTAGTATTTGTAAGACATTTTATTGGCAGAGAGCAATACAAGTTGTTTAAATAATCTTCCTTGGATTTAAATAACCTTCCATGGTTGAACTGGCTTATCGGCCAACATTAATTTTAAGCAAGTTCTGTTATTTGCATTCTCAAAGCAGTAGATTTGCTACAGTTAATTTCAGTCTCAAGTATTTTAGATTTCCTTGATCACTATGTAAGGAAGAAATGTTGTGGACTTTTTAGGTGACTTTTTACAAAGTTAACAAAAGCAGTCAGATTAATTTTGGTTACAGGAAGAGGATTCAACAACTTAACTTCAGTCTACCTTGCACGACATATGCCTACAGGATCTCAAGTTGCTGTAAGGATCACAGACCTGGAACGCTGCTCTGAAGACCATTTAAAAGCTTTGCAGGTAAAAGAGTGAGACATCTGTAAAAGTCTGATGGGTGCATTGTACTGAGTGTGTATAACAGATGCACTGTACCAGAGACAGCCTCATTATATTAATTGGTACAAACTAAGTTACGCTGCTTCTTTATTACATGCCAGAGAATAAACTTGAGGATTTCTCTCAAAGTATTTTTTATCTAGTCATGCAGGAATCCTAACTGAAAACATGAGGCATTTATACATATAATTTTTTTCCAGTGACGCACCAGAGATCTGCTGCTTTGGAGCAGACTCGATTAATCAATTAATCAGGCAGACTCAATTAATCACACAACTTGATTAATCAATTAATTGCACAGACTCGTGCATGTGAGCTGAGGTAAACTGCACTGTGCCACGTGCAGTTATACAAGTGGTGAAATGTGTGCTAGCACACAGAAAATGGTAGCGGTGCACTTTTGACCTAGTTATGCAGGAATCCTAATTTTTGGTTTAAAAGGGGCGTTTATATACATGGGGCATTTATACACATAATTTTTTTCCAGCAATGCACCAGAGATCTGCTGCTTTGAAGCAGACTCAATTAATTGATTAATCGCGTGGATTCGATTAATTGTGCTGTTCAAGTAATTAATTGCGCAGACTCGATTTATCATGCAGACTTGATTAATCGATTAATCGCGTAAACTTTGAGGTGCTTTAGTTCAAAAGGGCACCACCGTCATTTTCTCAGTGCTGATGCCACTCAGTGCTGATTTCACCACTTGTACAACTGCACGCGTTACAGAGCTGGGCACTTTTCAAAGCACGCGGAGCTGCGATGTATACAAGTGTAAAAATGCCCACTAATTCTATATTCTGCACTAGCAGGTGAAGTCTGAGCTTCTGCTATGAACAGATTATGTTTGATAGATACTGATACCTAGAGCTAGCTGTATACATTTTCTTTGCAGGTTGTGTAAATTATGTGTAACATACAGTGGACATATGGTCATACAGTGGACTTCCAAATTTTTAGGTGGCCAGCTTGCATGTAAAGGACAAACTTTAAGGATACCAGGGACCTATATTGTTAAGACTTCTGTCTAGAGGGTTGTCTTCTAAATAACTTGTTTAATTTTCTAGAATGAGGTGGTGCTATCCCACTTTTTCCAGCACCCCAACGTAATGACACTTTGGACAGTGTTTACTGCTGGAAGCTTGCTTTGGGTCATCTCTCCTTTCATGGCCTATAGTAAGTATTGTAATAGCAAGTGTAAAATATGTATGCTACTTAAGTAATTTTGGACAGTGTCTATGCAAGGCCTTTGGCTCTGGAAGAGACAGAAGGGATGTGATGAAAGAAGACATGTCCTTATTGGACATGTACTACGTAGCTTAGATAGACCTGTGCATTTTGCTTTTTAAGAAAAGTAATGTGGATTGGCTATAAATGCAAGACAGCAGTTAATGGAAACGACATAAATTGAGGAGGCTTCATGATCTTTCTCTATTGATCTTCCAGACTAATGACTTTACTTTGCGGTGACTTTTTTCTTCACTGGAAGTTTTTCCACTGTATCATAGTCATTGTAAAGAATGTAGAGTTTTCTTCTTGGGATAATTACTCAATGCCTTGCGCACAGTGTTTAATTGCAGGTTTTGTAGTTATTGTGTCTCTAACCTACTTGCATGCTTTTTTAGCTATGTTTTTCTCTTTCAGGTTCTGCTAGTCACCTATTGAAGAATTATTTTCCTCAAGGAATGAGTGAAGCTTTGATAAGAAACATTCTGTTTGGTGCTGTTAGAGGGTTAAATTACATGCACCAAAATGGCTTCATTCACAGGTATGAAAGACAATGCCATGTGTAAGAATTAGATTATAGTAAACAGAAGCTTGTGGCTAATCATTGTTCTATTTAGTTTACCAGCAGCCTAGTAGCTTACATCAGATTCTTTGAAAAGAAGAGGAACCCCCCTCGCTTTTTTTTTATAAATGGAACCCCATTTCTAGCATTTCTTACCAACTGTTAAGTGCTGTAAAGAAGTAGAGTGCTTACTGTAGTCATTTTTTTCCAGCCCTAAGGAAACAGGTATGCTACTTCATGTTCTCTGGCCCAATTTGTGTGTGTCTACAGATGCTGTTGCTGTTGTTCTGTTGCTATAAAAAATACATTGTTAAATTTCCTAAACCACTTCCTTCAAGGGTGTTCTGCATTGTAAATTGTAGGGGTTGCCCTATAAAACATTCTTTACGTGTTGCTATTTGATTTAATTCAATGTTTTCTTATTCTTTTTTGGGCTTAGATGAATGGGAGCAGCTGCATGCTTTTCATTAGACTATATATTAATGTTGTCCATTACTTACAAGGTATGAAGCACTGAAAGCTAAAAGGGATTACATTTTCCTGGCTTCCAGAAGGAATTACCAGCCCTGAGTTAGTTGTTAAGCTTTCTATATATTACAAGAGGAATGTTGGAAAAGTTGCACAGGGGGGTTGGCTTAAATCCTGCCCTTTTTGGGGAAGATTAGGGGCATAGGTACCTACAACAGATTTGGTTTCACAGCTTCAGACTCTTCTCAAGTTGGGACTTATGTTGTCCCTTCAGCAATAGACCAGGGGTTGCTTTTTTCTTTTACAACTTTGCTGGAAGAGGTATATTACAGAAAAATAGGGCAGGGATGGATCTCAAGAGGCATTCTAGGCCTCTTGACTCAGGGGTTGGCAACCTTTTAGCACCACAAGCTGGTGCTTGTAACCCAGCTCCTTGCCATGGCCTGGAAATTGTCACCGTTCCTTTCCCCTCTGGTGATAGAAAGTATTTGATTTGGAGTGCCAAAGGAACAGAGGAGGAAGGGCTGGAAAGTTAGCAGATGCTGCAGCAGGTGAACATGGCAGATGATAGGACCTTAAGGACACTACCTCTGCTATCCAGGCTGCTGCAGGCAGATGAAATAGATCAGTAGCTCTCACCCTTTGGGGGCTTGCAGGACCCCTCCATAACTTTGGCATCTTAACCCTTGAGTAGATTTCACTGAAATGTCTCCATCCCACCTTTTGGATCCCATAAGCCAAATATTTCTCATTTACCCTTCTGAATACACGTTTGAAGCCCCAGTGTATTTTCCTCCTTTTCCCTTCCTCTATAGCTCTGAGAACATCTTTAATTCATTGATGCCAGTGTGTACAGAGTCCTTACATTCTGCACACATGGTAGTTCTAGTCTCAACATGGAAATATTTGACTCAAGTGGGTAAAAGTTATTCGAATGTAATACTTGTAACCTGATTTAAACAGATGCTGAATAGAATGTAATTCAACCCTCTAACAATAGGAATACAATTCTGGTGGCATATAGAACTATAGCTTTGATTCCTGACCTTTCAAATGCTGTGTTTCTCAAATTGTTTTGATGGGACACTTCTCATATATTGGGGAAGTGTGGAAGGTAAGGGTGCAACAGCAAGGTTGTAATAAAATCAGTAGGGTTAGCATAACCACTAACTTTGGATATAAGATTCAGTGTTTGACCTAACTATATGTATAAATATACCCCATCTCTCCAGCATGCTGATCTTCCAGGTGGTCTGTAAGTAAATGGCTTACTTGGTGAAGCCATTTCAGAAATATTTTATTGAATGGATGAAAGAAAGGATTTGAGTGATTCTTATAACTGAGTTTCATTACTTTGTGTTTCAGGAATATTAAAGCTAGCCACATTCTGATTTCAGGGGATGGTCTGGTTTCTCTTTCTGGTTTAAACAACCTCTACAGTTTAGTTAACAGTGGACAGAGGTCAAAGATTGTATATGATTTCCCTCAGTTTAATACATCAGTGCTTCCTTGGCTGAGTCCTGAACTGTTGAGACAGGTGAGTGTAAATTATGCTTCATTTTGCCTTTCCAGGGTCTCAGGATATAGTAGTCTCTTTTTTAAAAGTTATGTTTGTTAGGCTTACAAAAGAGCAGTAGAGACTGCATGTTTCAATCTTTAATATTATATTTCAAGGTATGCAACTTTGCCTCATATAAAAATATATATTTTAAAAGTGGAGCTGGCTATCTCTACCCCTCCTTGTTTGTTGCTTCTTGAGGAAATGATCCTAATGGAAATAGTTGTTTCATGGCAACCTGAAATTTACTACATTCATACTAAGATTTTCTTCAATACAGATGTCTGAACTCTGAAACCTATTAACAATGGATAGACACATTTAAAATGCTATTGGTCAGAGAGCCTGATTCAGTGTAACCTAGTCACAACTTGTTGGCTACTGGGTATTGGAACTGAGTCTTGAAACTGTATTGTATGCATAGATATTTACATTGCATGCTTTCTGCAGCGTGGTCTTTAGGTTCTAAAGAAATGATATAATGCTTGTTCTGTCCCATAGGATTTATATGGGTATAACGTGAAGTCTGACATTTACAGCGTGGGGATTACAGCATGTGAATTAGCCAATGGACATGTTCCATTTCAGGATATGCCTTGCACACAGGTAAAATGCTGAATACTCCTAAATCTTTCTCAAAACTTTGTGGAACCTTTTTGTTTCTTAAAGGAACTAGCAACATTACTACAGAATATGATAAAAAAAATGGTGGTTTTATTTTTGTGATTTCAAGCTTTCATGCTGCTTTGTAGAACAAAAGAATTTTCTACTCCTGACTTTTCTGAAGTTGAGACAACCATGGGAGTCTGTTATAGGGCCTTTCCTGGCTAGTAGATGCTGCAGTAGCTGAAAGGTTCCTTTTATTCCTCTTGGGCCATGGAAGTCTGTTATAGTGCCTTTCCTTTCTACTAGATGCTGCTGCAAAAGCTGAAAGGTTCCTCTTATTGCTCTTGGGATATAAATACCTTCCCCCATGGGGAATCCAGGATGAAGAATTCCCGATCATGCATTGATTCTGGAATTGGTGAAAGCATGACGCACACAATGACTAGTGAGAGACTGCATGTTCCATTCTCAAAAACATTTTCCCCTGCTTTCCACAATTTGGTAGAACTCTGTTTGCAACAGGACCCTGAAAAAAGGTAATTTGTCTGTGAACAATACCATATTCGCTGTCACTTCAACATAAAATGTGACAATACATTCACTGTTACAAATTAAATGTGTTCTCTATGTGTAGGGACCTAGCTAATTAATTATTTTGCAGTGTTTGTGGAAACTGAGAATTTGGTAGGTCCCCCATGAAAAATCCAGGTCCCCATTAGGGTTTCCAACCCTCCTGGATTGGCTGGGAGTCTACCAGAATCAGCATTGATCCCCCGGTGACTATTGAAAGCAATCCGGGAGATTGATATGGTGAACAGGTTGAACAGTACAATTAATGACATTATGCCATGCTGGGAAAAAAGTCTCCTGGAATAGCTTCAGTCAGACTTGGTTATTTCATGGGAACCCAGGGAGGGACAGGAGAGGCCCCCACACTACTGATTGGTTGAGGGGCCCCAGAAGCCCCACCCCTCCCTGGAGATTGACAGTTGGCATCTGTCAATCTCCAGGGAAGAACAGGACGCCCCTTAGCCAATCAGAGGCATGGTGTGGGGGGTGTTGTTCTCCACTGCAGAAATAGTGCCTGACACTTTATGGACTCCTATAAAGGCTGAGAATTACACGGCCATGAAATGTGAACATATTGCCTGTCTCAAATGAAAATTGAGATGTAGAAATAGGACAGAGAGCTCATCTTTCTCTTCTTATACTTCATTTTTCCTTTGGATAAATAACCCTAAGGCCTAGCATGCACTCTCCACAGACAATACTGCTTAATTTTCAAACCATAATGCAGATTTTTTTTCTTTGTTATGACCCAGGCCATCAGCAAGCAGTTTGCTGTCCCACACTTTCTTCAGACAGGTGAGCTAAATACATTTGTATTATTGTGAGAGGAGCTAACTGCAGCCTAAGTAAATGGCAAAATATTATAAAGTTTGGTTACAGATAAGTAAAAGAAAAAGCAGCTGAAACCTTAAAGACACCATATAGTAGTAGGGGGCCTCCAAGCAGTTCTTGGATGAAATATCATAGGATTTTATACCATCAGCATGTTGTGTGTTGCACCACACCATGATCCCATTCCTGTGTTAAACTGAGTCTGAAAACGATGATTATTTAATAATGACTACATTCAAGGTAAAGTGAGCTTAACTTCTGAGATATTTGGAAGTAAAAACTTCAATTGCAAATCAGGCTAATCGCTTCACTAGCATTAACTGTTACAGTCCCGTCTACTCTGGAATGAGGGAAGCTGGTCATAAACTCTGCCTTCTCTAGTCTGATAATGCAGAAAGGGGCTGCTTTACTGTTTTATGCAGCTTTAGGGGAGATGTGCACAATGTTTAAGTGAACTTGTATATACCGCGCTGTTCTGTTCATCCTGGTTTCTTCTCCTCCTCAGGTAAAAGAACAAACAAAGAGTTCATTACTTTCACTGTTGCCACCTCCTGCCCAATACAATAAATCACAGTTCCTGGCACTGCCCTCAGCAGAAGTTGGGACTGAGCCTGGATGCATTTCCCAAAATGAGAGAGTCACAGAGTGGGAATTCTAAAATGATGCCAAACTGTCATACCTCCTTCATACTTCAAAGAAAGAAAATGTGATTTCGACTTGCTGCTTTTCTCTGTATTGATTTAAATACAAACAGCAGACATATTTGAACACACAGCTGTGGTGAAGAGACAAACTGACCTGAAAAATTCTGTTCTTAATCTGGTCTTACAGCAGTGCAGTAGGCCTCACTTTCCTGACTGCAAGGAAACCATCATAGTAAGGGTGTGTTCATGCCCTGTCCTCATTCCTAGCCATCTTTACGTGATATCACAAAGCAAGGCTGCTGCTGTACTCTCCTCTGGTACTGCACTTCATCAAATTTCCAACTAATGCTATGGCGGTCAACTACATTCTTGAATGCAGATTCATGTTGAGCCTTCTCCAGTCACTTTATTATGGTCAAGGAACTGGTTCGTCTTGGTACAAAGTCTGACGATAATGCAGCATAGGAGCTCAGTCACTGGGTGGTAACTTTCTTTCATAGCATGCAATTGATTTGCTTGATTATACAAGTGAATGTTAGACATTTTATACATATGCAATGGCAGGGTTTTGTGCTTCTCCTCACCTGTAGTGTCTTATCCACTTGTTCCAGCTGAAGGATGTTTTTTCACCCTGGGCTGGTGTTGTCAAGCCATTTAGACAGTTGTATACTGTTGTACAGAGAAGTCTACCCACTTTGCATCTCTCATTCTTTCATTATATCAATGTTTTTGCCTTGGTGGTCTTATCCCAGACTTTATTTCATCACCCTAAAAATAAAGGACCTAACATGATGCCTGGTAAAACTCAGCTTGTAACCTTTAACTTAAGTTGTCTGTTTCTTCTGAAACACGCATTTTAAATACTTTAAATACTTTTAATAATACAAAGATCTTAGGTTGGACAGTAAAAGTAATTTACCTATCCAAAAGTCCAGAAACCACAACTGTGCATGTTTTCTTAAAGAAATGTTCCATTAAAAAAAATTACCGGCTCACAAGGTTGAAAGAACTGACCTGTGCCTTTGAAGTTCAATGCTACGTATCTGCAGGCTGGAGCCTTTTGCACAATGCTGAGTTTTCTAGTTTAAGTGTTGAATTAAGATTCAGCCCTGGCAAGAGAAATTTCACTTACCCAGGGTCTGTAGGAGCCTTTAAGCATGTTTTGTTTTTTTCACATGTTAGATCATAACATTGTTACGTGGAGGATAATTTAATAAATCAACATTACTTAATATTATTACAGATAATGATTCACAGTAGACTGGGAGAGGATTAAGCAAGACAACTGAGCAAGGCAAAGAGAGCCCAAATTTAACTTGAGCCATATGTTATCTCAGAAAATCAAGACTATAGCAAATATTACTAACACCATAATTTTAATTTAGGCATGAATATCTATGTAAGGTTTCAAGTATAAAACACTAAGTTTGTGTTTAATAACTTTATTTCAGTTACATGCATTATGTTCTGAAAAGAGATGAGGCTGTATGCAGAAAGTGTGTACTTCTGCTTTGCCAGTAGGGCCAGACCACTGCAAAGAAGACTGACTTAGGAAAAAATATGCAAGCCTGGCAGAAGTGGAAAATACAGGGGCAAATGTAAATCACTGCATAAGGAAAAATATTAACAGATGATGATGGTTATTCCTTCACTATTTATGTGCTTAAAGGATCTTTGTTTTCTCCTACCTCACTCTGAAATATAAATTGTAAAACCTGCCAATAAACTCAACTTCTTACCTTTTATTCTAAATCTGTTGCATTGTGTGTAGGGTAGAAATTGCACTGAATTGGTTCTTAACCAGGGTGCTGTGAAATCTTTTTTAAGGGTGCCTAGTGGCTGTATTAGCACTTGCACACAGTTGACAAGATAAACTCAGCGATTTCAACTAGGACTCCACAGAGTCAAAAACGTTTCAACCTGTTGTGGCCTTCCTGAGTTCTTTACAATGGAAGAATTGCTCTATCATTTTTCTATTAAGAAATGTATGAAAGCTAAGAGCTGCCACTTGCTGAGGGATGCCCTGAGTCTAGTAAGGTGCCTTGAATCTAAAATACTTGAGAATCATTGCACTGTACCTTAAGTATGCTACATGTTGTGTTCTAAGTACAGAGCAGCTACAGTGAGGAGTAGCAGTAGCCACCTCTTGCTATGCCTCATTACCCCTTTTGCTTAAACTGTCTTTGAAAAGTCTCCTCAAGCTCCCTGGGATTAGCTTTATTTTGTTAATATCAGCAATTCCACAGATGGTCCATCCACAGCATGTCCATAGCTCATGTGGAACTGGGGACCAGTGGCACAACCAATTCTTTGGCTAGGGACAGAAGTTACACATAAACCGGTTTAAGTGATCAGAAACTGGTTTAAACCTATAACAGAACAGAAGCTCAGTGCACATAAACCAGTTTCAAAATGGCTGAAACTGGTTTAAAATACACCTGGTTGAATGTAGTCAGATCAACACCTCACATCAAGGGAGAGGTTGGGACCAGGGCTACCCAGCTGGGGCGGGGGGGCATGGGACATAGGCACAGCTCGCTCTAGGCAGGCACAGCAGTGCTGGGAGCAGGAGCTGTGCCCTGCTGCTGCCCGCCTAGCTGCCCAGACAAGCAGTGCGCAGTGGTGGGAGCCACTCCAGCCTCCCCATGCCTCCTGGACAACCCACGGCTTTGCCCCACCCCACCCTGGCTGGGCAAGCAGTGGCAGGGCATGGTGGGGGCATGTGCCCTGGATCTGTGCGGGGTGGCCAGGGCCAGGGCTCCACTGGGCTGTGCTCTGGGCAGCGGGTGGGGGCTATGGGGAATTTTAGGGTGGCTGCAGCCCCCACCATTAAGCCATGCACCGCCGCCTGCCCCACACAGATCTGGGGCACACACTCCCGCTACGCCCTGCCACTGCCACCGCTCGCCCAGGAGGCTGGAGTGGCTTCCGCTGCTGCATGCCACTTCTCTGAGGCAGTGCAGCGCCCCTTTCCTGCGCCTATGAATGAGCATGCTATATTCTGCAAATGGACTATAATTTTCCTGTGTTAATATTGGCATTCAAAAGAGGAAATAAGACAAAAGTTGAAGTCCTCTCCCTCACATAAGTAAGCAAGCAGGGCCTCAGCCAGTGTTCGCTCTGTCCCAAGGCCAGAGCTGCCATCAGGCACTTG
Organism: Crocodylus siamensis; assembly: GCF_052110815.1. NCBI lineage: Eukaryota > Metazoa > Chordata > Crocodylia > Crocodylidae > Crocodylus > Crocodylus siamensis. The sequence goes on along the minus strand of NC_143398.1, from coordinate 182,697,009 downwards.
AAGCCACTCTTCTTCCCCCAGGGGTCACCCTCTGTTGCAATCTGTAATGAAAAGGGAAGGCACCCAGGGTAAAGGCAGATTAGGGGGCTGGAGGGAAACTTTTTCTGGGAGTGTTTTACTCTGTGGTAAGGATTTTCAGAGGCCTTTTAATACTACTGAGTGTTCCTGAAGAAAAAAAGTAAAAAAGACTGACAATGAAAATCTCCCTGTATACGTTTCCCTCAATTTATATGGGTTCTGTGTGAATTCGCTCTTATGTGATGAGCATATTTAGACCCATAATTCATTATATGTGAGGTAAATTCACCCTTTTTTGATCAATATGGATGCTCCCCTGCCCAAGCAGGTAAATCTGTGGGGGGAGGGGAAAGGACCTTGACCTCACTCACCCCAGTCCCAGCTGCAGCAGCTCCTGGAGCAGCTGGAGCCAGTGGCCTGCAGCCACTGAGCTGCACCATGCTTCGCCTGTCTCCCCACGCCTGGGCTCCACTTGTCCCTACTCATGGCTGCGCCATGCCCTGGTGCAGGCAGCTGGTGTTGGCTGCTCCTGGGGCCACTCCAGCACAGGCTGGGGTGAGTGCCATGCCCTGTGCTGCCCAGGGCTGCAGTTGTCCACAATCACCCCAGCCCATGCTGGAGCAGCCAACACCAGCTGCCTGCACTAGAGCATGGCACAGCCCAGGAGCAGAGGTGAATGGGGACAAGCAGATCATCTTGCCTGAAACTTAATTTTTTCTGAACAGGGATGACAAACTAAGAGTGATGTAAAGCAAAAGGAGGAGAGTAGTGCAAGCATCTTGACCAGCCGCTGGCAGATGTAGGAGAAGTGGGTCAAAGAATATTGCCAAAGGACCTTGGAGTACCTTCATCTACTGCTAATTTATTATGTTCCCCAAGTAATAGTTAACCATGTTTCCCCTTTTCCCTAGCAAATTTCTATCGAGTTTCATAGTTGGTAGAGTTGGAAAGGACCTGAGCAAGTCCGACCCCCGCCATGGCAGGAAAGAGTACTGGGGTCAAATGGCTCTGGCAAGGTGTTCATCCAGCCTCCTTTTAAAGACCCCCAGGGTAGGAGCCAGCACCACTTCTCTTGGAAATTGGTTCCAGATCCTAGCCGCCCCAACTGTGAAGTAGCGCCTCCTGATATCTAACCTAAATCTACCCTCTGACAGCTTGTGACTGTTATTTCTTGTCACTCCTGGTAGTGCACGGGGGAACAGGGACTCCCCCAATGCCTGCTGGTCCCCCCTGACCAGTTTGTAAACAGCCACTAGGTCTCCCCTCAGCCTTCTCTTGTGGAGGCTGAACAGGTTCAGGTCCCGTAGCCTCTCCTCGTAGGGCCTGCCCTGCTGACCCCTGATCATGTGGGTGGCCCTCCTCTGCACCCTCTCCATGTTGTCCACATCCCTTCTGAAGTGTGGCACCCAGAACTGGACGCAGTACTCCAGCTGTGGCCTGACCAGCGTCACATAGAGGGGGAGGATCACCTCCCTGGACCTGCTCGAGATGCATCTGTGGATGCACGACAAGGTGTGGTTGGCCTTCCTGACTGCCTCCCCCCACTGCCGGCCCATGTTCATTCTGGCATCGACGATGACTCCAAGATCCTTTTCTGCCCCTGCACTGACGAGAAGGGAGTTCCCCAGCCTGTAGGTATGGTGCTGGTTCTTCCTCCCCAGGTGCATCACCTTGCACTTGTCAGCATTGAAACCCATCTTGTTCTCATCTGCCCACCCCTGTAACCTGTCTAGGTCCGATTGCAACTTATTTCTCCCTTCTGGCATGCCTACTTCTCCCCACATCTTAGTGTCATCTGTGAATTTGAACAGGTGCTTTTTACACCCTCATCCAAGTCGCTGATGAAGATGTTGAACAGTGCAGGCCCGAGGACCGAGCCCTGTGACCCCACTGCCCGCATCCCTCCAGGTTGAAAATGACCCGTCCACCACCACTCTCTGGGTGCAGCCCTCCAGGCAACTAGTGACCCATTTGACCATGTAGGTATCGACACCACAGTCCCCTAGTTTTTTAATGGGAACGGGGTGAGAGACAATGTTGAAGGCCTTCCTAAAGTCCAGAAAGACTACGTCCACTGCTACCCCTGCATCTAAGGATTTTGTGACCTGGTCATAGAAAGCCACCAGGTTGGTCTGACAGGATCTGCCTCTAATGAACCCGTGTTGGTTGCCCCTAAGCATAATCTCCCCTGCTAGCCCCTCGCAGACATGCATCAGGATAACAGTCTCAAAAAGCTTACTTAAGACTGAGGTAAGACTGACTGGCCTATAGTCTCCTGGGTCCTCCTTGCTCCCTTTTTTGAAAATGGGAACCACAGTGGCCCTTTTCCAGTCCTCTGGCACCACACCAGAGCACCATGAGTGCTCATAAAGCTGTGCTAGGGGTCCCGCTATGACCTCTGCTAATTCCCTCAGCACTCTGGAGTGGAGATCATCAGGACCTGCTGATTTAAAAAGTGTCCAGTCCTTCCAGAAGTTCCCCGACTAGATCCTCACTGACCCTAGGCCTGGGTGTGCCTCCCCTGGGACCTACAGGGGTCCCAGTGTGGGGGGGTGATCAGGTCCCTGCTCAGAAAAATGGAGGCAAAGAAATCGTTAAATAAGTTAGCTTTTCTGTCTGGTGTGACAACCAGATTTGCTAGTGTGTCCTGCAGAGGCCCCACATTACCCGGTACCTTCTTTTTACCCCCTATGTATTTAAAAAAGAACTTCTTGTTGTCCTTGATCTGGTAAGCTAGTCCCAGTTCCATCTCCGCCTTGGCCTTCCTGACTGCCCCCCTGCAGCCCCGAGCAACCGTAGTATAGTTCTCCCTGGTGATGGCCTCTCCCTTCCATTGCGTGTATGCCTCCCTTTTAGCCAGGAGACGTTCCCATGTGCTTTTGGTGAGCCATGAGGGTTTTTGCGCCCTCTTGCCCCCTTTGATTCTCATTGGGATTACCTGCCTTTGGGCTTGGAGGATCGTCTCCTTAAGAAACGACCACTCTTCCTGGACACATGGCTCCCTTCCCCTCTGGGACCTCAGCGCCTCCCCGATTACTCTCCTTACCTTATTGAAATCTGCCCTCTTGAAGTCCAGGGCTGCTGCTTTGCTGTAGGCCTTTGCCACCTTGTGCTGGATGGTGAATTCCAGCAGGCAATGATTGCTATCGTCCAGGTGGTTGAGCACCCGCAGCCCCCTCACCAGATGGTTGCCTGTGGCCAGGACCAGATCCAACAAGGCGTCTCCCCTGGTGAGGCTGTGCACCTCCTGGGTTAGATGGAGGTCCTGTCTCTCAGCTAGGAACCTACGTGAGTAGTCAGACCTGGCTGACTGCTCTTCCCAGATGTCTGGAAAGTTCAGGTCACCTATGATGACCACGTCCTTTGGCCTAACTACCTGTGAGCTGACTTAAGAATTCCTGGTCCAGCTCTTCCCCTTGGTTGGGTGGTCTGTAGTAGACCCCCACTGTTAAGTCCCTTTCCCTTCAACTTCCTTGTATTCTAACCCAGAGCACTTCACTGTGCCCCTCCTCTGACCTAGTGCCATTCATTGAGGATGGTTATTTCTCCTTAACGTAGAATACCACACACCACCTCTCCTCCCTGTCCTATCCTTCCTGTACAGCCTATAACCCTTGATATTCACCGCCCAGTCGTGCGTTGGGCCCCACCACATTTCAGTGAGCCCCACTATGTCTGGGTTGGTGTTAGCTAGCAGGAAGGTGAGTTCTTCCTGCTTGTTCCCTATACTACGAGCATTAGTACAGAGGCATTTGAGGCCTCTGTAGATGCATGCACTGGCCCCCTAATTTCAGTGTTACCCAGGCCCCTGTTGCTTACCTGGGTATTTGTTCCGCTCGTCAGTCTAGTCAGGGATGTTCTTGTGGGTGACACTTAGTTTAGTTGTCCAAGGCTTCCTCCGCCCTCATTTTCCCCTTCCCCCAACGAGCCTAATCCTAGTTAAACACTGGGACTAATTGTTTGTGAGGGGGGAAATGCTGGTTATCATGGCTAAGTACAGACGGTCAAAAAGCCTAAGGTTGAATTGATTCAATCTTCACAGGTTAGTTTAAGATGTATAGATTGAACGATAAGCAAGTGAACAGGCATTCACTTTTGATTCCAGATATTCAGCCACATGCCTGCAGTGGCCCCTGCCAGAAGCCAGGGGGTGGGGGCACTAAAGCATGCCTCCCTGCTCAGCTGGAGCAGACAGCTTGGGCCAGGGCTAGCCCATCCACTCTAGGAGGGGGGCTTGTAAAGCATCCTGGGATACCGGGGGACTGTGAATTAACTTGAACCTGGAGGGAATTTGGAAAAGAAGTTCAACAAACTGATTTAACCTAAACCAGTTAAGTCTGATTACTACATCCATCCAGATTTGTCTTAAACAGGTTTCAGCCATTTTAAGAGGGGTTTATGTGCACTGAACTTCTGTTGTTACAGATTTGAACCAGTTCCTTATCACTGATACCAGTTTATGTATAAGTTCTGTCCCTAGCCTATGAGTAGCCAGAAGGTTTAAGTCAGTTTTCCCACATTTTGGGATGAGAAACTGAAGCCTATCTAATCTGAGGCTGTTAACTGGAACTCCTTGAAACTGAACCTGGCCCTTGTTACTGCCAAAAGATTCTTGACAGAAGGGTTGCAGAGAGATTACCCCAAATTTTTCCAGTGTTTGCTATAGAATCTTGGAGACCTGAAAATAAAATGTTTGTGCCTTCTCTCCTTTCATTTCAGCAACTGTTTATTTCCACATGGACATAAGTGTTTGAATGGAGCTCAAGTGAAAGCTGAGTTTTAATGGTAATAGGCTAAATGTGCATATGCCTTGGCATCAGAGGAGATTATCCCTTGTTTGAGATACCTTATTTGCTGATAACTGCTACTGCAAGGCTAGCTGGATAGGAAGGGGGCCTTAACAGTCCTAAGAAATACTTGTTCATGACCAATTTCAAGAATCTAAACAGAATTTTAAAATAAGAAATACACTTAAAGAGCAGGTCATCTGGTGACTGCCAAGTGCAGCTCTACTCTGAACTTCATAAATGTACCAGTGGACCTGCTCCTGCATACAGCACTGGCCATTAAAATAACCATTCCATTACTTGTCTAATGAGTCAGCTTAGCCTGGTGTCATGGAGAGAGAAGAAACATGCAACCTTTCTTACGGAGTTGACGTCTGAAGTGGAATTACATTTTAAGGTGGTGTAAGTTAAATCATAGGGTGTTTATCTACATAGTTTTCTGTCGCATGACACGCTGGAGATTCACTGCTTCAGAGCAGACTCAATCAAATCTGTTCCTCATGCGAGCTGAGACAAACTGCGCTGTGCCACATGTAGTTGTATAAGTGGTGAAATGTGCATCCATGCACAGAAAATGGCAGTGGTGCACTTTTGAACTAAAGCACCTTCTATATGTTTTAGTCCAAAAGCATGCTGCTGCCATTTTCTCAGTGCTGATGCATGTTTTGCTGTTTATACAACTGCAAGCATTGCAGCTCTGGGCGCTTTTTAAAGTGCCGGGCACTGCAGTACTTGCATATGTAAAAATGCCCTTAGGATTTAACCTTCATTTGCATAATGTCTGTCAATGAAGAAGGACAATGTCTGGGGCAACAGTTGGGGGAAAACTTAGGACAGCAGCCAGGGGAAGCAAAATCATCCTGTGGCAACTGCATGCAATTTGCAGAAGCTCTCTGGAGTAAAAACTATAAACCATAATGGCCAAGCAAACCTTATCACATTTCACTTCAAAATGTGCCTGGCTTAACATTCATGTGAACCATCAGAAGGGGATTCGGATGTAGCCTCATATCTTCCATAAGGAAATTTACCATATGATTCATGCATCTGAAAGAAAACAAGCTAAATACACCACGGTTTTGTTAAAAATATTATTAGAAATGGATAATGAATAGAGTGTTGTTAGAACTGCACAGTTTGCATCTCGTACCTGATAAGTAGAAATACTACGAAGGACCTTTTGTGCTAAAAATCACTCCCTTTTCTTCTCTCCCCCTGACTTTCACATGCAGATTACAGAAGCTGGAATTCAACTGACTGTGTCCTTGAAAGGGGGGGGGGGCAGATTTCAACTCTTGGTGACCTAGAGAGCTTTCTGAGCGTGCGTAATTAGCTGATGCATATATGCCTATCCGCCCCGCATACTTAAGTAGTTAATTATAATATACATGTGATGGATGAAGTGACGTAATCACATGTATGTTTGTATGAACCGGAAGTGAGTTGTAAGAGTTCCTGTTTCTGCACACATGCCCAGGAGGGAAGAGATAAAAGCCAGCTAAGAATTTCCTCAGAGGGCGGAGTAATCTGAGATTTTCTGTCTCTGCTCTGACCCTATTTGCAAATACACCTTTTGTGCTGCTAATAGTGTGTGCCTGAGAATTATTTGCGAGCCTCCAAAGGAAACAAACCGCTTTTTGCGTCAGTTTAGCAAGAACTCCCTGAACTCACTCCCATTTCTTGTCTCTCAAAAGCTTTTGTGGGCTTCTGAAGGTTTCAATGACACTTATAAAGCCACAGCAAGCAGCTGTTTTGGAAGGTTACTATGCAAAGAAATATACCTACAGCATGGTTCAAACAAGTGAAAACAAGCATTTGTTCCCGGTTCCTCATGAATCATGGAAAGACTTTATAATGATCTTCTAGAAGGCTGAAGATAATTTTTTCCACTATATTTCATAGACATTAGGGTTGGAAGGGACCTCGAAAGATCATTGAGTCCAGCCCCCTGCCCCAGGAGTGGGAAGTCAGCTGGGGTCATAGGATCCCAGCAAGATAAGCATCCAATTTGCTCTTGAAGGTGTTCAGTGTAGGAGCTTGAATCACCTCCGATGGCAGGCTGTTCCAGACCTTGGGGGGTCAGACAGTAAAGAAATTCTTCCTTATGTCCAGCCTGAAACGGTCTTGTAGTAGTACATGAAAGCCTTTTATATCATTAGGCCATGGTTTCGACCAGAGGTGCTCAACCTTCTGGTCCTGTAGCCTAAATGACTGGTGTGGGCCTGATCTACTGTGGGGTCAGTGTGTGTAGTCGGTCTGCAGGCGTGATCCAGCGCACTGGCCTGGCCCTGTGCTCTGGATCCTGGCATGGAGCAACTCTGCACTGTGGTGTGATCTGGCACACAGGGCCATGTCATTTAGCCTGTGGGACTTCACCCAGGTCCAGAAAGTTTCATAGATTCACAGACATTAGGGGCTGGAAGGGACCTCATGAGATCATTGAGTTCAGCCCCCCCACCACATAGGCAGGAAGTCAGCTGGGATCAAGTGATCTCAGCAAGAAAAATATCCAGATGTTTTCTGAAAGAGTCCAGAGTAGGTGCTTGCACCACCTCTGGGGCAGTCTGTTCCAGACCCTGAACACTCACACTCTAAAGAACTTTTTTCTTATGTCTAGTCTAAATCGGCCTTCTTGGAGTTTATGGCCATTAGACCTTGTTATCCCTTGGGGAGCTCTGGTGAACAGCTGTTCTCCCAGGTCCTGATGTACCCCTCTTAGGTAATTGTAGGCTGCTACCAAGTTCCCCCTGAGCCTTCTCTTTTCCAGACTTAAGAGTCCCAGATCCCTCAGCCTGTCCTCATACAGCCTGCCCTCCAGGCCTTGGATCATACAAGTGGCTCTCCTCTGGACTCACTCAAGCTTTTTCACATCCCTCCTGAAGTAGGGGGGCCCAAAACTGGATGCAGTACTGCAGCTGTGGCCTTATCAAGGCTGAGTAAAGTGGGAAGATGACATCCCTGGTTTTGCTTGAGATGCATGCCAGAGTTTGGTTTGCTTTGCCAGCCACAGTATCTTATTGTTGACTCATATTCATCTTGTGGTCAATCAGGACCCCCAAGTCTCCTTTGGTCATGGTGCTAGTGCGCATAGTACTGCTGAGCTTGTAAGTGTGTTGAGGGTTGTTCCTACTTAGGTGCAGCACCTGACACTTCTCAGCATTGAAGACCATGCGATTTTGATCAACCCACCTTGAGAGCATGTCCAAGTCAGCCTGTATCTCCAGCCTGTCCTGTGGTGTGACTGCCCCCCACCCTCCATAATTTGGAGTCATCTGCAAACTTTGCCAGTTCGTATCCGACTCCCAATTCCAGATTGTTAATGAAGATAAAAAGTACCGGCCCAGGTACTGAGTCCTGCAGGGACTCCACTGGTCACCCTGTGCCACGTTGATTTGGTCCTGTCAGCTAGTACTCCTTGGGTTTGACCCCATAGCCAGTTACCTAGCGATTGGACCATAAGATGATCAAGGCCACAGTTCCCCAGCTTAGCCATGAGGACATCATGGGGAACCAGGTCAAAGGCTTTCTTGAAATCCAGATATATGACTTGGCAGTGGAGAAGCAGTGGCTGGAATGGTGTCTCACTGCTCAGAGCTGGATTCAGTCCGTGGACTGGACGTTGACCCACTCATGTGGTTTTTGATAGTGGAGGACTTTTCCAGTCAGTCAGCAGAGGCAAAAGAAGCTTCAGTTCAAATCAAGTCAATTCAATTCCATTCCAATCCAAATCCAATTCAACTTAATTCAAATTCAACTCAAATCCAGTTTGATTCCAGTTCAAATTTCAAATTCAATTCCAAACTCAAATTAAATTTGAATTCAATTCCAAATATAGATTCAAATTATATCCCAAATTCTAATTTAATTCTAAATTCAATCCCAATTTCTAATTATATTATGTTCTGAATCCAAGTCAATTCCAATTCAAATTAAATTCTAAATTCAAATTCAAACAACTGCATATTGAGCTAGAACACTTCTTCCTTGAATGCATTGATCTAGTTTAATAGGAGTATGTGGCAGGACGACCTAGGGATGCTGTGACCTCCCCCAGCACCCCTACCTACCGTGCCAAAGATGGTGCATTCAAGGCGCAATATCTCACCCGCCACATCTTGTTGGTATATCATTAATGGGAGGCTGCCTTCCTTGGCACAGGGTCTTACTGTACCGGAGCTGCGCTCTCATGGGTATCCCTTCGCTTCTCCCACAGCCCCTGCTGCACCGGGGTCTATCTCCCGTGTCCTTGTAACCTGCGCCAGGGCCTTGCCCTTCTACCGCCGCCCCCACTGGGACCTGTCCTGATAGTCACCCACACTGGGGCTGGGACACCCCAAAACACAGTGCCCTCTCTGGCACTAGCAACTCCCCTTCTACTGGGGAGCTCCCTTGAGGCCTCTTCCACCCCTACAGCCTCGCCCGGTCCTCCGGTGTAACAATAACCATAACCAAACAAAACACAAAGCCCCACCGGCCATAACATAAACCTTAAGCCAAACTGGTTGTCCTTTGATCGTATCTATCAGGGTTCTCTCCACCTTGTACTGCCATACCAACACCGCTCAAGCCATCGGCTTCCTTACTGGGTTTGCCCTGCTTGCTCTGGCAGAGCTCCCGCTCCTCAAGCTGCCAGGGAGAGGATGGACTAACTCTAGCCTCAGCCTTCTCTGTTTATAAAGGCCAGGCCCTGCCCCCTTCTGGTCAGCTGACCCAATCTGGTTGCCCCAGCAACCTGCACCTGTGCTGCCCTGGTGACTGGCAGCTGAGCTCAAAGTACCCTATCAGTAGCAGGCACCTTGGTGCCCTGCTACAGAGTCTGTGGGTAAAATAAGCAAGGAAGCAAAACAACTGTAAGTTAGCAACATTTGGGAACAATTACAGGGATAATGCCAAACTGTCAGGCTAAACAGATTCAGCTGTTGTGCCAGGCTAAGTGCTGTCTTGTTCAGATGGTCATAAAGCCCTTTTTGGGAGAGAAGGTTGCAGGGTTAGTCATCAGTTGCTGTTCCTGGTGAAAGAAAAATGATCTGGAAGAGAGATGCAGGTTCTCTAGCATGGCTGAAAGCAACTGAGGACTTCCTCTGACCCAGGGAGTGGCTAACTCAGGGGCGGGTGATTATTTTGGCTGGAAGGCCACTTAATGAGTTTTGGTGAGCTGTTGAGGGCTAGCCCTGCCCCTTGACAGGTGCTCGACACCCTGGTTGCCATCTTGGGACTGGAACTCCCACCTCTGACCCCTGACCTTTGCCACCAGAAGTCTCTCCCTTGCTCTGGAAGTACACCATTTGGTAGGGAGGGTGCTACTATCTTGAAACTGGAAAAAAACCCAAACCATATACTAAAACATAAAATATCTGCTATAACGTATTTTAATTTTATTTTAAAATATTTTTGTTCTTATTTATATGCGTTTGCATAGTGTATCTAGAGGCAATTGCATAATAACTTAATATACAGTTCTACTCTTGTATATTGTGGAAACTTGGATAATATCAGATGGAGGCAGGCCTTGCTGCTCCACCGCCAGGTCCTGCTACTGCTGGGTGCCGCTGCCAGCTCCTCCTGGGTCCTGCTGCTGCTGACACCTCATTATCTTTGACAGGCAGATAATAATTAATTTTCTAAATTTTTAGGGGCCCCATGGGCCAGATAGAAAGGCCTGGTGGGCCAGACGTGGCCCACTGGCCATATTTTGCCCACCCCTGAGCTAGCCCAAGAGAAAGGTAGGCACGCATGTAAGTTGGTTTTATTGCGTTAAGATCTGTTTTATCTGGAATTCTTTTGTTATAAATAAATAATACTTTGCTCTAAGGACACTGTTTAGTCAGTGATTACCACTGTTAATAGATCTGCCTGGGTTTAAAGATAAGTCAACCCTACTGAGGCAATTCCAGTTAGTACCAGTGACCTGTTGCTCAAGACCCAGCCTGCAAGTGAGAGAACTAAGGAATTTCCAGCACACCAAGGAAGACTTCCAGTAACTGGCACCATTCCCTGCATGCACCACACTACTGTCCTCTCCCTTGCATGTGACACTGGAACATCACTACATGACTGTGCCCCTTACAGTGCTAATGCCCGGGTGTATTAGGTCTGCAGAGGCAGACAGGTTGTCACTGTCCAAAATGTCCACCAGGTGTCCCCTTCCATCCACCATCATCTAGCCATCACCACCTGCTTCTCAGGCTGCTTTGTGTACTAGGGCAGCAGGGGCAGGCATGCTGCAAATTAGTCTTTCCCCCTCCCCAACAGCCACTTGCACCCCTTTCCCCTGCCTCATCTGCTGTTCTACTTTCTGCGCCCAGTTCTTTTCTCCCTGCTTGATTTGCTCTGCTTTCAGCTTCTTGCCCTATTGGCTGCTGTGCTGCCTGTCCCTTCCCTGTGCCACTTGTGGCACTCATACCACAGGTTTGCCACCCCCATGCTAGGGGAAGGTACCAAAGGGTTACCTCCTCTCAAGAGATTTGCTACTAGTTAGTTATTACCTTGGTTTTGCACAGCAGCAGGGAGAGGAGCAGATGTGATTGGTGCACCCTGTTCATGGTTCTTGGCCCTGCTTGTGTTTGCAGCAAAGTGTGCACTGTATCTGAGCAGAGGTGCCCTGTGAGCCACATGCCACCTCCCCGGGTTAGAGATGCTTAATGACCTCAGTTTTCCTTACTTCAGTAAGTAATGTTCAAGCTCTCTTCATTGCAGAGGCAGTACTAACCAATCAATGAGCTTGGAAATGTGTTTGATAAAATGCACAGGTTACTTAATAGTGCCTCCAACTCTGCCCAGGGCTGTCATGAAACCCCTGACTTTGTCAGTGTTATTTCAAAGGAAATCCACACAAGGTGCTACTGATGTTTCTACAGCTTTCAGGCCTGCTGCTGGCCATATACCTCTAAGATTATAGCTGTACACGAAACTTTCTCCAGCTGCCATTCCGGCTATGCCAGCTAAGTGCTGCTAATGGAGTGCAGGAAGAGGCAATAGTGAGCTTTGCTGCCATGGGAGGTGAGAGTGTGGTTATCTCCATTTTACAAGTGGGGGCTCAGGCACATAGACATAATATATACTACAAGGTGTCCAATTTAAGATGTGTAGGACTTGCTCTTTCAAAGTACTTAGCATTACATGTCATTTTGACTGTTCAAAGCATTGTTCCCACTGGCTGCTTATGCAGCTGAGAATTTGGCACTTCTGCAAATCAGACTCCAGGATTTCAAGTCAGGTACCCAAACAATGAAGAACATACAAAGTAGTGACCATCTAGGGTAGAAAACGATGGACTTGCATGCCAACTTCCAGCTGCTTTTCAAGTCCCCCCTCTCAAGTGTGAAAACACTAGATTTTCTTAAGTAGGTCACCAGAAATTTAATAAGGAGAAGATTGATTGATAATAATAAGAAGAAGCAGAAGCAGACAACGAAGAAGCAGATGAAGTAGAAGAAGAAGCAGACAAAGCAGCAGATGAAGCAGCAAAGGCAGAAGAAGCAGCAGAAACAGAAGCAGCAGAAGCAGATGAAGCAGAAGATGAAGAAGCAGAAGCAGATGAAGCAGATGATTATTAGAAATGGAGTATTGTTAGAAATGCACAGCTTGCATCTTGCACCTGATAAGAAAGAAACACTGCCAAGGACTTTTTTTCCTTGGCCAGCCTTGCCACAGCTCTTCGTATACTAAATCACAGACTCTCCCCCAGTTTCTCCCTAGCCTTTCTCATGCAGATTACAGAAGCTGGAATTCAACTGACTGTGTCCTTGAAAGGGGGGGGGGAGTTTAAACTCTTGGTGACCTATAGTACTTTCTGAGCATGCTCAATTAGCTGATGCATATTTACCTCTCCGCCCTGCATACTTAAGTAGTTAATTATAATGTACATGCGATGGATGTAGTGATGTAACCACATGTATGTTTGTATGAAACGGAAATGAGCTGTAAGAGTTCCTGTTTCTGCACACGTGCCTAGGAGGAAAAAGATAAATACAGCCTGCAAAAATTCCCTGGTGGGTTCAGAGTAATCTGAGTTTTTGACTCTGCTCTGACCCTATTTGCAAATACACCTTTTGTGCTGCTAAATGACTGTGTGTCTGAGATTCTTTGCGAGCCTCCAAGAAACAAACCACAATCTTTTGCATCATGATGAAGAAGCAGAAGCAGATGGAAAAGCAGAAACAGCAGAAGCAGAAGCAGATGAAGAAGTAGACGACGGAAAAGCAGAAGCAGATGAAGCCGCAGAAGCAGATGATGGAGAAGCAGCAGAAGCAGAAGCAGATGATGAAGAACCAGAAGCAGATGAAGCCGCAGAAGCAGATGATGGAGAAGCAGCAGAAGCAGAAGCAGATGAAGCAGATGACGAAGAAGCAGATGAAGCAGAAGGAGCAGAAGCAGAAGCAGATGAAGCAGCAGAATCAGATGATGAAGAAGCAGATGAAGCAGAAGAAGCAGAAGCAGAAGCAGATGAAGCAGCAGAAGCAGACGACGGAGAAGCAGAAGCAGATGAAGCCGCAGAAGCAGATGATGGAGAAGCAGCAGAAGCAGAAGCAGACGATGAAGAAGCAGAAGCAGACGAAGAAGCAGAAGCAGATGAAGCAGATGACGAAGAAGCAGATGAAGCAGAAGAAGCAGCAGAAGCAGCAGAAGTGGAAGCAGAAGCAGCAGAAGTGGAAGCAGACGACGCAGAAGCAGAAGCAGATGAAGCCGCAGAAGCAGATGATGGAGAAGCAGCAGAAGCAGAAGCAGACGAAGCAGCAGAAGCAGAAGCAGATGAAGCAGCAGAAGCAGACGACGGAAAAGCAGAAGCAGCAGAAGTGGAAGCAGAAGCAGCAGAAGCAGACGACAGAGAAGTGGAAGCAGACAACGAAGCAGCAGAAGCAGCAGAAGTGGAAGCAGACGACGAAGAAGCAGAAGCAGCAGAAGTGGAAGCAGACGACGAAGAAGCAGAAGCAGCAGAAGTGGAAGCAGACAATGAAAAATAAGAAGCAGAAGAAGCAGAAGCAGAAGCAGCAGAAACAGAAGCAGACAATGAAGAGTAAGAAGCAGGAGAAGCAGACAAAGCAGCAGAGGAAGCAGAAGCAGACAATGAAGAAGCAGCAGCAGAAGCAGATGAAGCAGCAGAAGTGGAAGCAGACGACGAAGAAGCAGAAGCAGCAGAAGTGGAAGCAGACGACGAAGAAGCAGAAGCAGCAGAAGTGGAAGCAGACACGAAGAAGCAGAAGCAGCAGAAGTGAAAAATAAGAAGCAGAAGAAGCAGAAGCAGCAGAAACAGAAGCAGACAATGAAGAGTAAGAAGCAGGAGAAGCAGACAAAGCAGCAGAGGAAGCAGAAGCAGACAATGAAGAAGCAGCAGCAGAAGCAGATGAAGCAGCAGAAGTGGAAGCAGACGACGAAGCAGCAGAAGTGGAAGCAGACGACGAAGAAGCAGAAGCAGCAGAAGTGGAAGCAGACAATGAAGAGTAAGAAGCAGGAGAAGCAGACAAAGCAGCAGAGGAAGCAGAAGCCGACAATGAAGAAGCAGCAGCAGAAGCAGATGAAGCAGCAGAAGAAGACAACAAAGCAGAAGCTTTTTTCTTCCTGTAAAGAAATTCAGTTCTGACAGATATTCTATTTCTTGTAAATGAAATAATCCTTCCTCTTCCCTAATAAAGGCTGGAATCTAACAAAAAAAAAGAAGCAGCAGAAGAAACAGACAAAGCAGAGGCAGATGAAACAGCAGAAGAAGCAGCAGAAGCAGAAGCTGTACAAGGCACACGCTGTACAAGGTGCCCACCTCCAAGAAGACCAGCGACCTCCAGTGGAAATTGGTGCGTGGCTTCCTGGCCACTGGCACCTTTGTGTGCCACCTGAATCCGGTGGCCTTGGCGGCCTGCCCCTTCTGCCCAGTGGTGCCTTCCATGCCTTCCTTGACTGCCCCCGGCTCCAGCCACTCTTTGCTGCCCTCAGGACGCTGCTTCAGGCACTGGGCCGGGGATTCTCAGAGGAAACCTACATCTACTCCTTCCTGTACCGGGCGGCTGAGCAGGCTGCAGTCAGCCTGGCCAACTTTCTGGTGGGCCAGGCCAAGATGGCCACCCTGAAGAGCCGGCGAAACCGGCTCACCAGGACTGGGATGCATGACTCCCTGCAGCTCTTCCACATGCTGGTACGGGCCCACCTCTCTCTTGAATTCAAGCATGCAGTCCTCCAGCGGATGGTGTCCACGTCTGAGGAACGCTGGGCTGTCAAGGGGGCACTGTGCCGAGTCGAGGCAGTGTTAGAAATATTATTAAAAATGCATTATCAATAGCAGATTTAGGGGAAAAAAAAACAAACAAAACACAGCTGCTACCCCTCCTTGTCTCCTTAATGGGAGAGGGAAGGGGGGGTTGGAAATTGATGGGAAAAACCACCAAAAGCCCATTGTACTAAGGTATCACTCCCTCTCTGTCCTGCAAATTTACTATCTCTTTGTTACACTAAATCACACTTTCTTTCATGACCCCACATTCCTAAGGCTAAGATAAGAGCAAATGCCATTTTTGCCTTCAGGTTGAACCTTGAGTAACCTTGGGTTCCATCCACGCACGCGTGATAGCCTAATGCATATTAAGCCTACCCGCCCCGCATACTTAAGTAGTTAATTATAATGCACATGGGACGTATGAAGCGACATGTTTACTTATATGTTTGTATGAACCGGAAATGAGTTGTAAAAATTCCTCCTTCTACACACGTGGTCAGGAGAGGGGGGATAAAAGCCTGCTAATAATTGTGCTCGGGGGCAGAGTGATTGATCTTTTGTCTCTCTCTCTGACCCTATTTGCAAATATATACCTTTTGTGTTGCTAATAGAGTGTGTCTGTGAAGGTCTTTTTCCACCTCCCGAGAAACGAACCACGATTTTTATATCAGCAGGACGCCTGCTCCGTGCCCTGTGGCACCACCAGCTCCTCAAGGTGCAGAGGCGCACCCAGCGAACTGAGACCTTGGGCTTTGGCCAGGCGGGCTGACCCCTGATGTCCTGAGGCCCTCCCTGGGTGTCCCTACTGGCAAGAACTGTATATATGTAAATACTTATTTTGTTCTTTGTGTTTTTGTTTTTTTGTCTAAAGTGTGTAGGCAGGCCTTGCAGGCCATGAGTCTATGCCTTGTCCTCGAGGCCCAGATCCTTGGACCAACCTGTACATGATGTCTACTGCCCCACATTTGTCACTCTCCCTGGAATAAATGTCTTTAAAAGTCAAAAGCAGAAGAAGCAGCAGACAATGGCAACGGTGACCAGTATATTTTCCCCTATTTTTATTCTTGGAAACAGCCAAGCCATTTTTGGGTAAAATTTTCTAAGGAAGTCAGCCTGACTCTGTCACCTAGCATGGAAAAATTCAGCCCCAAAGCTGACAGTTCGGTGAAGCTATAAGCAACTGAAAAAAAATCAAGTCTTATTATGCAAGTGTAGCAAGTGACTGCCTGTGTCTGGCTTTACGCAGCAAAAAACAGTCCTTGAACTGAAGCAGAGTCCTATAGCCTGACTCCGCCCAGCTCAAGTCAGTCTTTGAACCTTTTATTCTTCTCCTTTAACCTGATCCATGCAACATAGTCTTTCCTTGGGCCCAGAAAAACAGGATGTACTGTAAATCCCTGGGTCCTTCTGCTTCCCAGGATTCAACTGACAGCAAAACAACTCAAATAAACACTCACAAGCAAGGGCTACTTATCACCCACAGTCTTCCTTCAGCACCGCCCCCCCATCCTTTTATATCTGGTTAACCAGTGAAGTTCCCCTCATTATTGCTGCCAGCTGAGGCCCCTTCCACAGGCAGCTTGTTGCCAGCTGGTTAATTGATCAAGGCTGCCACCTGCAGCCTGTTGCAGGGGCTAGGGACAGACATTCAAAAAGCCTGAGTCTGAATTGGTTCAATCTTTGCAGTTTAGTCTAACCTGCAGAAATTGAACCGATTTGCAAGTGGATAGACATTCTCTTTTCACTCCAGGAATACAGGCACATGCCTGCAATGGCTCAGGCTAGAAGCCCAGGAGTGCTGAACCAGCCCTCCCTTCCCTTCTGCAGGGAAGCTGAGCTGAGGTGGGGCCCGGCCAGGCCTCAGCAGGCTTGAGCATGACTGAGGAGGGGTGTAAATCCCCACCTTGGCTGCCAGGCATGGAGGAAGAGGGAGCATAGCCAGACCCTTGTGTTGGTGGGGGAGGAGGAGGGGGGGAGCTCTGCCCCCTGAGGAAGTTCCCTGACAGCAGGGAGCAATCCAGGCACACAGCTCTGCTGCTTGGCCCTGGAGGGGGACTCTTCCTCCTCCTCCCTTCCCACCCACCACCCTTGCCACAGGGTGGGGAGGGGGGATCTGGGAGACTCTTCCCCCTTTTCCTTCCCCTTCCCCTGCCACAGAGTGGGAAGGGGGGCTCTGTGTGGCACTTCTTGGCTTCAGAGGGGGACTCTCGTCCCTCCCCCCCACACCATGGGGCAGAGAAGGGGGCTCTTCTCCCTCCTCTCTCCCACACCACAGGGTGGGGAAGGGGGCTCTGTGCAGTGCTGGAGGGGCACTCTTTCCCCCTCCCCCTCCTCCTCCTCCCTCCCCATTGCCGCAGGGTGGGGATGGAGAGGCTCTGTGCAGTGCTTCTTGGCTTCAAAGGGGGACTTTTCCCCCTCCCACTCCTCCTCCTCTCCCTCTGCTGCTGCCAGAGGGTGCGGAGGGGTGGCGCTGTGTGGTGCTGGAGGGGGAATCTCCCCACACCCCCGACACTGTGGGGAGGGGAAGCTCTGTATGGTACTGCCCAGCCCAGCCTGGGTGCCTGGAGCAGCTGTCACTGAGCCGCAGCTGCTGGGGATGCCTTGCCTCTGCATCCCGGACCAGCCCTGGCCGAGGCAGCCACATGGTGGGGCCGAGCTGTGGGGGCAGTGCCCTCCCCAGTGGCTGCAGCTCAGTGACGGGGAGGCTGAGCCCTGTCAGTCTGCAAATCCAGCCTGGGCACCCTGATAAAGCCTGCTGTCCCTCCCCATCCCCTCACTGCTCCAGCGGTGGGGGTATGGCCAGATGCCCATTAAGGCAAAGGGGGTAGGGAGGAGCTTCACTCCTCTCTCTATCCCTTCTGCCTCCGGGGACTGAGCGGCCACCCCTCCACCTCCAAGGCTCACCCACAGATGGGCAGACCCTGGCTTCATTTGCGGGAAGGGAAGGAGGGAAGAATTAACCCCCTCCCTGCCCACTTTGCCTTAATGAGGCCATGCTGGGATGCCTCTGGTCACATCCTTGGGTCCACCGTGATCCGCTGCCTGAGAAATTGGCTCCACGGTCAGACTCAGAGGGTTGTAATTGATGGCAGTCACTCGTCATGGTATCCTGTGACCAGTGGGGTCCCTCAGGGCTCTGTCCTTGGACCCATATTGTTCAACATCTTCATTAATGATGTGGACATTGGAGTCTGGAGCGGACTGGCCAAGTTCGCCAATGACACCAAACTTTGGGGCAAAACATTCACGCCAGAAGACAGGCAGGTGATCCAGGCTGACCTGGGTAGGCTCAGCAAATGGGAGGATGAGAACCTGATGGTGTTTAACACTGAAAAATGCAAGGTTCTCCACCTTGGAAAGAAAAACCTTATAGGCTCAGCAGTGCTACTTGGCTAGCTCTATGGAAGAAAGAGACTTGAGGGTCATCATTGACCACAAGATGAACATGAGCCTCCAATGCGATGCGACCAAAATGCTGGCTTTCATCCATAGATGCTTCTCAAGCAAATCCCGGGACGTCATTCTCCCCTTGTACTTGGCTTTGGTGAGGCCGCAGCTGGAGTACTGCATCCAGTTTTGGGCCCCGCAATTCAAAAAGGATGTGGAGAAGCTTGAGAGAGTCCAGAGAAGAGCCATGTGCGTGATCAGAGGTCAGGAAAACAGAACTTACGACAACAGGCTGAGAGCCATGGGGCCCTTTAGACTGGAAAAGCGCAGGCTTAGGGGTGATCTGATGGCCCCCTATAAGTTTATCAGGGTGACCACCAGTATCTGGGGGAACATTTGTTCACCAGAGTGCCCCAAGGGGTGACGAGGTCGAATGGTTGTAAACTACTGCAAGACCATTTCAGGCTGGACATAAGGCAGAATTTCTTTACTGTCCGAGCTTCCAAGGTCTGGAACAGCCTGCCATCAGAGGTGGTTCAAGCACCTACAATGAACACCTTCAAGAGCAAATTGGATGCTTATCTTGCTGGGATCCTATGACCCCAGCTGACTTCCTGCCCTTCGGGCGGGGGGCTGGACTCGATGATCTTCCGAGGTCCCTTCCAGCCCTAATGTCTATGAAATCTATGAAATCTCTGCCCCTGCTCGGGCTAGGGAGTAGAGAGGCGGGGCCAGCCTTGCTCTCAGGAGCAGAAAGTGCAGCCCAGCCCAGGGCTACAGAGCATGTTAGGATGCTGGAGGACTCTGGTTTAATTTAAACAAGGAAAGGGTCTGGGACATACGTTGCATACAGCAGTTTGATGCAACTCAGTTAAGCCTGATACTACATTCCCCCAGGTTTATCTTAAATGGGTTTTGGCCATTTTGAAATTGGTTTATGTGCACTGAACTCTTACAGGTTTAAACCAGATTCTGATCACTTAAACCAGTTTATGCATAACTTCTGTCCCTAGCCAGGGAGACTAGGCAACTTATTATGAAGTGATGCACTCACAGAATGTCCAATCAGCTGCTCTGTAGACCAGACGTCCCAGGAAGAAAGTCTACAGGAGTGTTATCATTGCAAAACTTGGTGTTTGTTCACATGAAGTTAGCTATATTACAGACCAATCCTACTGGAGACAAGTTACTGGAAATTTTACCTGAATATGGGTAGATAAGGTGAACTCTAGCTGGGGGTACACGGCTGGCCCAACTATCTTCACCATAGAATAACTTGGGTGCCTTATCTCCACCAGAGTTTGACATGAAATTATCTAGCTCCTTGTAATAAAAAAAACCCCCAAAACACCTTTTTACAATGAGGACATAAGGATGCATCCACATGGGGAGAAAGGTATGTTCGTGTATGTACTCAGTAACCTGTTATCTACCAAGTGATTCACCCCTACTGAGGGGAAGGCAGTTTGTCATTTGTACCCCAGCTGCGAGTCAAGGTAAGTAAGTCCATGGGGGCTGAGCAGCAGCTCCTGGTGTGGGCTGATGTAGAAGCTGTCTGGGAATGCTTCTTCCCCATGCAAAACCCAGATGGGTTCAAGTGTAAGTCAGGAATTCCAGACTCTTTCCAGTTACACTATAGCTCAAATCTTATCCTGACAGTGACATTCACTGCCATTTCAAAAATATGGTCTCTGCTTTCAGGGAATGAGGAAATGGTCAGCAACATATTTATACAGATGCCTAATAAACAGAGCAACTTGGAGTCTAAGCTAGAGGATGATTTGATAACCTTATATGAGTAAAATCCCAAGGCCAGCTGAGTCACTGAGGCAGAAAATAGACTTTTGTGGACAACTCTTACTTAGTTTTAAATGCTTTTGCTTTAAAGGGACCTTGGCACGTCCCCAGTTAATACACAAGAGGAGTCTCAGACCCTGGAGATACTGTTTTGCCTTTATAACAACCAGTAGGAAAAAAGTGCCAACTTTACTAAAAATAAATGGATTTTCAATAAATAAAGCTGTGTATGTCTAACCTTGCCAAGCTGTAACTCCTTCCTGGGCATGAGTCTCAGACTCTCTTAGAGGAAACTTTGTGGGTCCACTCTATGCAGTTGTGTTTCAATGTCCAAGAAAACTGCAGAGGTAGAGGACCTGAGTTGATTATTAAAGGACCTTACAGAAGAGGTGCTGTTAGCTTTGCAGGGTTGGTAAAGTAGGGATAATGCCTTGCTCTGAGTTGGAGCAAGATGATGGAGTTGCACTGTGGTGGTTCTGTGTGTTCCAGTCCCACTGAGGTGAGAGAATGTCTTTGAATTGCTGATTCAGGAGGAGGAGAAAAGCCTAAACTGAGGTGACAGGCACCAGAGATGTCCTGATCCAGAGTGCTCAGACAGTGTCATTGGCTGTGAGATAAGCAAGAGGCAACTGGCAGAAGGTTGTGTGTAGCTTTTATTCTTTGCAGTCTATGAAATCTCCCAGTGGAGAAGTGAAATCCAATGGGAAGATGGAGACTGAAAAGGAAAGCAAGCAAGTTACCCCACTTCCTTTTAGCAGCTGTGCATAAGAGTTGTGAATAAGCAGAAGTCCACCAAGGCTAGGGACAGACATTACACAGAAACTGGTTTAAGTGATCAGAAACTGGGTTAAACCTGTAAAAGAACAGGCATTCAGTGCACATAAACTAGTTTGAAAATGGTTGAAACTGGTTTGACAGAAACCTGGTTGAATGTAATATCAGACTTAACTGATTTGGGTCAAATCAGTTTATGCAATGTCTGTCCCAGACCCCTTCCTGGTTTAAGGTATATCAGACTCCCTCAGCATCCCAGCATGCTCTCTTGGCTAGGTGGGGCTCTCTGCTCCAAAGAACTGGGTTGTCCCCTCCCCTCTGCTCCCTCGCTGCAGGTCTGGCAGAGAGTTGCAAGTACAGTAGCATCTGCCTGGCTTCTCCTGTCACCTTCCCCCTGCCACTGCTTGATGCTCAAGCAGGGATCCCCTCCTCTCTCCCTCCCACAGGATGGACCATAGCCGACATGTGGTATGCTAGCTAAAGCTGAGAGGTGTCTGTGTAAGACAGACAGGACAAAGGCAGACAGGGCAGTGTTAGCTTAGGGATTTTTGGAGCTAATCAACAGGTAGCTGGTAATGTTCTTCCTTGGAATGTTCCCTTCCTTGGAAAAAGTTGCTTAAGAAGAGCGTGAACTTATGAGAGAGGCTTTGTTTTCTGATGGGGTGCTAAATGCTGATAACAGAGCTGAAAAAATGCTCTGTTATCAAGGAGGGGGTGGAACCCCTCCCTAATCAGAGCATATTGCTGGGGCTTGGCCATGCCCTTCCCTCAGCTCAGCTCTGTGGAAAGGAAGGGACGGCTGCTTTAGTGCCCCCCCACTTCTAGCCTGAGCCACTACCGACATGTGCCTGCATTTTTTCAATCCAGAGGGGATGTCTGTATGGTTACAAATTGATTCAGCCTAGGCAGGTTAGACTAACCTGCAAAGATTGAATCAATTCAGGCTCAGGCTTTTTGAATGTCTGTCCCTAGCCCAAGGGGTTATTTAAAAGATTTTTCTGTACAAAGTATATAGAGTGAAGCCTGTTTGAAATTTAAAGCAGCAAGAGGCAGAACCCAACAATCTACTTGTTGAAACTGGACTAGAATCTATGTGGTTATTGTAAGGTGGTAGCTTGATAAAGAGGGCCTATATATACCACAGTGGTAGTATATCCCAGTTTGCATATTCTCAAACACATCATACTGCCTGCCTCTCAGACAGACTCCAGACTTGGAAGTACATTACTGAGGATGCTCCAGGACTCCTTTATAGCCTTTCACAACCTCAGTCTGTAGTGTTCTAGAAAGTAGTCACTTCAGAGAACCCCAGAGTGGCCTCAGTGGCTTCCTTCCACACTTGGAGAATGGTAGTGTTACACATACACTGGTTTAAGTGATCAGAAACTGGTTTAAACCTGTAACAGAATATAAGTTCAGTGCACATAAACCAGTTTCAAAATGGCTGAAACCAGTTTGAGATAAACCTGGTTGAATGTAGTATCAAACTTAACTGATTGAGCTCAAATCGGTTTATATAACTTCTGTCCCAGATCTGTTCCTAGTTTAATTTAAACCAGAGTCCCCCCAGTATCCCAGCATGCTCTCTGGGCTGGGCTGGGCTGGGCTGTCTGCTCCAGTGGAACAGGGCTGACCCTGCCACTCCGCTCCCCAGACAGAGCAGGAACAGGCAGGGGTACGGGCCTGGCCAGACACTGGCCCCAGAAGGGAGCAGGGAAGAGATTTCTTCCCCCATGCTCCCCCCTGTCCTACCAGCATGGACCTGCATTTCTCTGCCAGTTGCTCCAGTAGCAAGGGCATAGCCAGCCCCAGCAGTAGCCTGGAGTGAACAGGCCAGAGAGGGGGGTTAATTCCCTCCTCTCTGTGTCACTGGCATGGACCTGAGCTGGGGTCCACCTGGTGCTCCCTCCTCCCCCACTTGCTGCTGCAGTGATGGGGGAAGGGGTGGAACAAGAAGCCGGCTGGCATGGCCCCCTGAGGTATAGGGGACAGGGAGTGGGGGTTATTCTCCCCTCTGTCCCCAGGGGACCGTAGCCAGAGTCTGCCTTCCCCGACTACTGCCGCCAATCTCTCCCTACATGGGATGAGTGGTGGGATAAATCCCCTCCTGCCCCCTCCATCAGATGCCAGAGGGAGGGGGGATAACACCCCCCCTTTCCCCCCGCCTAAGGGGCTTTGCTGGCCAGCCTCTGGCTGCACCCTGACCCTGCTGCTGGAGTGGCAAGGGGGCAGGGACCGTGATGGGGGGCAGCACCCACTGTCACGGTGTCTGAGAAGTGTGAGCCTCTTCCTGGTGGGGGGGATTGTGAGTAGAGGGTCAGAGCTGCTGCAGACTCTGTGGGTTGAGCAGCAGCACCAGGGCTCAGAGGGGACCATTGCCCCCCAACACCCCTACTGCTGCTGCCACCCCTTGCCCCACACAATCTGCGGCAGCTTTCCCTGCCCCGCAGCGCAGCCTGACCCACCAGGAAGAGGCTTATGCTCCAGAACACCATGAATGGGACTGCAGCTCCCGTCATGGTCCCTGCCCTCTTGCTGCTCCAGTGGCAGCAGTGGGGACATGGGCAGAGGCTGGCTGGAATGGCCTCTTAGATGAGGGGGCAGGGAGGGGGGGTTATTTTCCCCTTCTCCGGCATTTGGTAGAGGGGGCAGGAGGGGGCTTATCCTGTTTCTCATCCCATGCAGGGAGTGAGTGGCAGCGTTAGCAGTTGGGGCGGGCAGACCCCAGCTGCAGTCCCCTGGGGCAGAGGGGGCAGGGAGGCAGGAATAACCCCCCCTCTCTGCTCCCTTTGCCTCAGGGGGCCATGCAGGCTGGCATCTGGCTGCACCCCCACCCCTATCACTGCAGCAGTGAGGGGGAAGTGCCAGGCAGACCCAAGCTCAGTTCCGTGCCAGTGGGACAGGGAGGGGAAATTAAACCCCCTCCCTGGCCAGTTCACTCCATGCCCCTCCCAGCACAACTTCCCTGCAGCTGAGGGCGCACTGTAGTGCACTGTAGTGCCCCCACCCAGCACCTGGCCTGCACCATTGCAGGCATGTCCTGCATTTTCTCAGTCCAGAGGGAATGTCTGTACATTTGCAAATTGGTTCAATCTAGGCAGGTTAGACTAACCGGCAAAGATTGAATCAATTCAGGCTTCAGCTTTTTTTATGTCTGTCTCTAGCCCCAGTGCCACTACGTGGTTTGGGAAATGTAGGCCAGCCTCCAAGTTTCCTTGCTTCCATCAGCTAATTGCTTCCTCATGTGACAATTGCCATTATCAGGCTTATTTGAAAGACTTAAACTGCTAGACCTGAATGTGTTTTGGGGAGAATTAAATCTGCTGAAAGCAGCATTAGTTGTACTGCTGTGAAAATGCAGCAGGAGGCAGGGGAGTGCAGGTGTTAGTACATGGACAGCACAAACCCTTCATTTTTGCCCTGCCACTGCGAGTCCTGCACCGCTGCTATCACCAGCACTAGGGCAGTAGTCTGATTGGGACCCCTCTTTATGTGGTGCCTTACCCCAGCAGCAGCAACAGGGGTATAGGCAGCTGGGTGGGAGCCCAAGGCCAGTGTGTCCAGCCCATAGGCCACCACTTCAACAGCCCTGCCTGAGAGAAATCTGGTTAGGTAGGTTTCCTTGGCCTCTTCATTAAGAAACCTTCTGCAAAGGGGAGAAGGGAGGCCCCCCCTTGTTTGTGTCAAGGCTGCATCTCAGAGCCCATCTGGGGAAGGGTTCAAAAAAAGCATCAAGTAAGTATCAGACTTCTGAAGCTCACTTACTCCAAGGGGCTGTCTACTAGTGTCTCATCTACAACTCGGACCTGGAGCAAGGTTGATGGGCAGTTTCCAAGAACACTGAACTGTAACTGCACCAGCCAGTAGTGCAGGTGCCCCGAGCCAAAGCATCCTCCACCCCTCCTGTAGTACTAGCTCCTCTGTCACAAAACCTCCTCTGCTGTCTGCAGGTGGTGGGAGGAACAGGAGGGAGCACTTACGGAGAACTTAGGAATGAAATATATGCATCTTTGCCATGATACCCTTTCAGATGGAAATAGCTTTGCTTTAACAAATATGCCATGAACCCAAGGAATACCACAGATAAGGAATAAAACCAAAGTCTGCTTCCAGCATGCTGCAATAAATGCTCATAAATAACAGTGATTTTGTAAGGGTACCAGAGAAAGCATTCATAAAATATATTGGCTTATTTTAAGCTGTGGGAGTTGTTCTCTTCTTGATGTTGGAGGGGGTGCATTCCATTTTAAGATAATGGTTTTTTTGGGGGGGGCAAGCAGGCACCGTGGGTTATTGGTTAGAGTGGGGGTGACATCATGGAACAGGCTCTGATGCCGGATGCAAACTGATCTGATTGGTTTGTTCCCCTATGTTATCTGGTTTGCTCAATTTGCTTTGCTTTCACTGAGTGGTATCTGGTTACCCATTTCTCTTGGAGTACGGCGTGCTGAGGACTTTGTTTTATCTCATTACTTATGTCATTTGCTGTTGGGAACACCCAACATTTTTAAAGTCTACTCTGAGCGTGGCTTTCAGATTCACCTTTACTCAGGGTGCATTGTTCCTCCTTTGTATATTGGCCTGCATTGGATTGTTATGTGGAGACCATGTGAAAGAATACAAGAAATGGTGAAAATCTCAGAGAATTGTCTTGGTTTGAGTGAGAAATATTTCCTAGAGTTTTCTGGTGGATGCTTTTTTTTCCTTAAGAAAATATCCTTTCATTTTTTTCACAATCGTTTCATTTTTTTCTGTCAGAAAAACAGAAATTATGGCTCTGGCCTGGAAGACTCTTGTTTTGGAAACAGCCAGGCTGGCAGGAAAGCATGGATGCAGAACAGTGTGGTCTCTACCTGCCTTGGAGCCTAGCTACTTTTGGCAGCTGGTTGTGGGAGAGGCAAGGAGGTGAGAAACCTGGATGTTCAGCTTCTGGAAGTCCACCGGGCACATCCTTGGCAGAAACTGTCTTGACAAGGGTCGTTGTGCAAAAGGTCACATGGCAAGGGAATAAAGAAGCACACTTCACATTCCCATTTACCCATCTCTCTGTAGGGCTTACATGTTCCCAGGCCATCCTCGCCATCTCATATCCATAACTGACATGAGTGAAGCTGGAGTGTGCTCACATCCTCAGAAATGTGACTGTGCTCTGTTGCCATGATGCTTGGCAGACGTACTTCAGTCCTTTTGGAACTGCCAGCGACTGTGTCTTGGCAGCATAGTCAGGACAGACCTGGACACACCACTGTTGGCTTCCAGTGTGTCATCTTCTAAGTGTCCAGAGGTTTCTGAAAAACTGAAGTGAGGACAAACTCCAGTATGGCAGAGCAGAAACCAGAACCAGCAGCAAGTAAGAATTTACTTCAAACAGTTCTACTCAAGTATGAGCCACATGCTTGGACAAAGAGACTTGCTATTTCTGCACTCTGTCCTGTTGGAACGGACACCAGGATTATTCATTTTGCTGTGAGCATCCTGAACAGTGCAGGAGGCAGGGATGGGTGAGGAAGGAACCGCTCCTTTTTGGAACTATATGGGGGCAGGTAGATGCTAATGCGGAAAAGCATTGTCTGCTCCCATTCTGCTTGTTTATACAGCACCTGGGTTGTCAGCTTCAGCACTGAGTGAAGCTGACATTATGCCCTGCAGGGCTTAAAAGGTGGCACATAGCTTATTCTCTGAAGGAGGGATTTGAAATAATTTAGACCCTTACAACTCCTTGCAGCCTTCCCACCTGCCCGTTAAAGAAACATTCCAGGCATATTTTTGCCATGAAGAAAGTTGACATTTCATGTGTTTGTTAAGCTTGGGAAAAAAGGGCCAAAGATTTCCATGCATCTGCTGGCTAGTAGATTTGTTGTTGTTGCTATAAACCCCTGATAAACATAGTGTCAAAGTTTTAACATTAGATGAATGGCAGGCACTCCTACCACCAGTTCTCCTCCACAGCTCCTTTGATATCTCTCTGCTGCATTCTTTAATTCAGTAGGGCCAAACTTTTTTGGCAGATGTGCAAATTAGCCCCACACTCTCCCCAACTGCCATTCTGATCCCCTTCCCCAACCTGATCTGCTGTTTTGTTTTCTGGTCCCAGCCCTATGCTCCCTCCTTGATCTGCTACTCTGCTGTCTGCTTCCTTCCCCTTTCTCCCTGCCCTATCTGCTGCACGCCACACACAAAGGCTGCCCATGCCACTTGTGGCACCTGTGCCACATGTTGGCCACCCCTGGATAAACTTTGGTTCTTTCAGTTTTCATATCAATATGGAAATATGACAGGGAGAGGGAAGCAAGGGATATAATCAGTGTATAGTCACCTGGCTCAGACTATTACAAAATATATCCTATTTAATCAAAGAGAGAGCTGCAATGCCAGTGCTTACCTGAAATGAACCTCTACTTTGTGTTAGCTAAATGGTGTGATGGTAAATACTATTGTTAGATTGCTCCTTTGTTGGTTACTATCAGTTAATATCTAAATGCCCCAAAATATACTTGGCCTTTCACAGACACCAGACAAGGACTTTGTCCTAAGACCATATAAATCAGTTTTGACCTGATGCCATCAGGGAAGTTATTAGCAAAGGATCAGAAGGAAGGAGCCCAGGGTTTTGTCATAAGACATATTCACCTCTGCACAGCTAGTGTCCTTGATTGAACGTGGAAGCCAAAGGAAGAGCAAAATGTAGCTGTGCATTTGTGTGACTAGATAGGTATCTGTATGTGTAGGTTTATACTACAGGAAGAGTTCGTATTGCCACCTATTATTAAGCTTGGTGGTTACATCCCACTGAAAGCAACTCTTCAGTTGCTTTTAAGTTTTTACAGTTTAACCATTTGAACTGAACTTTTCTGTACAGGCTGCCTGCTTCAGAGGCCCCCTTTTAAAGGGAAAATTTAAACAAAAATGGCTCTAACATTTCCAAAAATGGGGTTGGAAGAAAATAATCTGTTTGCCTGTGTTAAAAGAATTATTACAGTTTGTTTCACTGAGAAGCTGTAGCACTTCCAGATTCTGATCTGGGAATAGAAATTTGATAGGAGATTGCTCTAGTGTGAGGAGGCACATTTTACCAACTCAGTGAAAAAAAACAACAATCGAGTTTGGCCAAATTACAAACCTTTGGAAAAACAATTAGTTTGTTCATGCTCAGTGAAGGCTTTTTAAGGATTTGTCAACTTAACTGGCCAAAGATTCTGACAGCACAGAGAGAGGGAGAGGGTTGTGACAGTCAGTGAACAAGTGAGTACAGCCAAGTTATGGCTCTGACGCCATCTTCCCCTGCCCTTTGGTGACCGTGCACCAGACAAAGAGCTACTGTCTGTGGTCTGTGAACTTCAAACACCAACTTCCCAGCCTGTCATCCCACTTCACCCTATGCATCAGTTCTGTCAGAGACAGAGCAGTTTGGCCCTCTCTGGCTATGAGCTGCATATACTTTGCATGAGCATGGGGTAGAAAGGCGACTTTTCCCTTTAACAGCCTGCTGTGCTTGGACTTAGCTCTACTTTATCTTCTTTTCCAGACAGAACCTACCCTTACCTTTCCAGCAGGTGTTGATCACCACTGCTGTCGATACTGGCTTGTGCAAAGAGCTTAGGTTCCTCAGATCCCAAGACAGTAACTTCTGTGGCTAACTCCATAAAGAATAGCAGCCACGAGAAGCAAAAGTGTTATTGTTTGGAGCTAAATACTGCATCAGACTCTGTCTATCCTGGTCTTTTCTCTAGAGTGTTCCTGGGCTGGAAGAGGCAAGAAAACAACACAATTGGGGCTGATACCAGTTAGCAAAACTCTCTCCATCATCCATTGGGACCTGGCTGGGGGGGGGAAGCAAAGATACTTTCCAGCCCCTGACCATGGTTGCGGTACCTGGCACACACTGCTGCAGACTCTCTGTTAGGAAGAAATTATGTTTGTAGAAAGAAATCACAGCCATGGAGATCAAAGAATGCAGGGGATAGAGAAAAGCCACTTTTTGTCATTTCCAGAGGTTCCTGCGGTTCTTTGAGCTCCGTCCAGTTGCATTCAGAAGTAAGGGCAGCCAGCCATACAAAAAGAGTCCAACTGGGAAAACAACTTTAGTCCCTCTCGCATTTCTGCAGTGGGATCTCCTAGACATGGGGCACATGCAGAAAGCATACCAAGCTGATCAGGGCTTGTGATCCCCTGCCTTGTCTGTACATTTCTAATACTTCCGTTACAGAAACATCCAGTTTTGCTTCTCAGTTGGCCTTTGATGATGATGCCCTTTGATAACAGGTAGCTGCTAGACCAACAAACTCCTTCATGATGCCACAAGACGTATATGGCAGAAAACTCTGGGCATGACTTGTAAGCAAGCCCACAACAAAAGCTAATTTCTACAGCTGAGCCAGGCACCAAGGGCAAAGTCATGTAGCTGGTATCTAGCATGTGCCTTTCCCTAACGGCTGGGCAGCAGCCATTCCACTGGGTTTTTCATGCACAGTTTCACCGCAACAAGGATAGGAAGTAACCTAAGATGGAAGGAAATGCAATTAGAAAATGGAGCAACAACAGGCTGAGCTCTGCCTGAGTAGGGTTACCATATGTCCAGATTTTCCCAGAAATGTCCTCTTTTTTGGCTCCCTGTGCTGTATCTGGGCGGGTTTTTAAAATAAGAGCAAATGTCCAGGTTTTTGCTGTTCCCTCTGCTCTCCCAGGCTGGCTGTTTGGGACTGGGAGCAGTGCACAAGGTGATTGGCTGTTGGGGGTCATGTGCTCCCTGCACAGGCCCCACAAGCCGAGTGAAGAGACACTGTGTGTGTGCGTGCGTGCGTGCATGTGTGTGTACATTGCTTGGGCAGCAGGGCTGGGAGGGCAGGGGTCTGTGGGTAGGCAGTGAGGGCAGGGCCTCCTCCCTTCCCCCCTCCCAGGTGTCCTCTTTTTTTCTGCTGGAAATATGGTAACCCTGTGGTCTCTTCTCCATGGTTCCCACCTGGCTTCCTTTTGTGAACTGTGCCCCACACTGTTGCACCATGTGTATCTTGTCCTGAGCAACTTGGTCACTCTTTCTTGTCTGTTTTATAAAAAATATCATACTGTGAAATTATGGCCTGTGGAGAAAGGTTAGTACATGGTGCTTCTCATAGTAATCTGGATCTACCAAAAGCCTTCAGAGCTCTGTTTGGCTTGTGCCAGCTGCAGTGAGTCTTCTGAAGGTTATTTTAACAGCAGAAGAATAGTTTGCTTTGTATGACGTGTGGACTTCCCAGTCAGAGCCAATTCACTATCTCCTATTTATCTCAAAGCTGACCCCTACACAGAGCCTTGCACTTGCTGACTCAGAGCTGCTTCTGCTCTGATTGGAGGTGGTACTTGGCATAGCCTTTTGTGGTTTGTATTTAGTGGAGTCCTGCCACAAGTACTGCCTGGCTATTTCTCCTCCTCCTCTTTCCCAGGGTTACCTAGTATGCAAGTGTTTGAAATTCTGTCAGACTTGGGACACCTGGACTAGGTGTATTAGAACAAAGGGAGTCTCTCCTGTACTGTGTAGGCATCACTCAGTGTTACCACTAACACTGGAAACAGTTCTTTCCAAGTAAGTTTGCCATGAATGCGGCAGTTATCCACTGCTTAAATTCCTGTTTCTCTCTCCAGGCTTCATAGGAAAGGAGGGCTTTTTGAAAGGTTTCCATGAAAATATCTTTACAACAGAAAATTGTCAACTGAGACTTTTATCAGGAAGGGTCATTTCCTTTGTGTAGAAGAATAAAGGGAACCCAGGAGGGGGATTCCTGGCTTGCCCCTTTCCTGCGGCCCCCAAAAGCCAAGCCACCATGCTGTTATCGGGATGAGTGACAGGGGTGACTGGAAGTGGACAATGAACAAGCTGGCCCTGACATTGTCCTCTGGGGATAGCCTGGGGTAGGGCAGAAGGCCTGAGAGGTAAGGACAATCTATTTCCCATCTCCTCTTGGGATAGGGGCCAAATGAACATGGTAGCCTAGAAGAGGGTTGCAGAGCCGTTCCTGGTCCCATGATGGACCATCCTAGCCTAGTCTAACACACAAAGGGGCTTCCAGGAAGCATGGCCCTTGGGAGAAAGAGGCCCTATCTGGCACTGTGGCAACTGGGGAGTGGTGCCAGGTCCCAGGACTAGACCCACATGATCCCAGCCTAACCCAGGTGATTTCTCTTGACCCAGGATGCATGAATTATGGTCAGAGAGTGGAAGTATGCCCTGATAGGCTGGGAGTCTCAGGAGGAAACCCTAAAGGGACATCAGAAGTGGTAAAGGTGGAGAGCACTCAATGGCGAGCGAAGATCACAGAGGCTTAGGGGCAGGTGGACTTTTAGGAATTCCTGGTAGTCATCCGGGGGGTACTGCACCTAGCTCCTGGCTGTGAACCCTTAACAGTTGAGGCTAGCAACTACATCCACTTCTGGAGGCCTGTGGTTGAAGGTGGAGGGGTGGAAGAGCCCCCATTGTAGGTCTAGTGGGGCTGTACCAGAGGCCTTATTGGACTACTTGCAACTGAGGGAGCACCCCCGTTGGTAGAGCCTTCTTCTGCCTTTGGGGTGGTATTTTAGCTGAACTTTCCATCAGGTCATGGTGGGAGAGTGCCCCAGGAGGGTAGGAGACTTTTCCAGCAGGCCCACAATGAGGGTCAAGCCTCAAGGGAGAGGTGCTGGTATACCTTCCAACACTTTTTATTCAGTTTTATCAGAAAACTGATTACCTGAAACTGATTTTTTTTCAGAATTCTGTAGTTTTCAGCTATCTTTTCAGTTTTCAGCTAACTTTTTTTAATTTTTCAGTGAAAAGTGTGAAAATTTGCCACAGCAATTTCTTCAAAATGTTTGCTTTTATCTATTTTCCTATTCTTCAACTAGCTCTACAACCTCCCCCGCACAAAAAAAGGGAAAAAGTCCAGTTCAGCTTCAAAATTGACAGATTACATCTGTGCACACAGTCTAAATTTAATCCCATGTGTAATGAGAACTGAATATGTTCGGGACTTCTGAATACACATCAAGATAGCAATCGTCTGTCACATCAGACAGACTGAGAGATTAAACCCATTTTATTGGACTTCCCAGCCTTATAGCCCGGGCCTTTGACCATGATTTCACCTGAAGGAGTTATCAAACATTGTCTTTGGAGCCATGTCAGAAGCTGGCTCTCTAAAGCAGCATAAGGCTTGTCAAAGGGCTGCTGGAGCAAAGAAGTTTGCTTTGTTTGTTTTTAATAAATAAATAAATAAGTAGCAGTTTGTGTCAGATCCTGACATCCAGTAAGGCCACTCTGTACTGCTGGGTGGAGCTGCATGAAGCATCGTTAAAATTGGTCTAACCAGGCACCTAGAAATTACCTTCAACTGGATGGCTACGTGACCAGCATAGAGTCAAAGGAGCCATAAAGTCAGCATAGGCTATAGAAACCTTCTCTAAATTGTACCAGTGACCGTGCCAAACCTTGGCAGCTCCATTTATTGAAGTACTAGTACAGTGATGTTTCACCCTTCGAGTGCAGCTCATCTGGACCAGTGTCAAGCTTCTGCACTCAGCACAGGAACAACAGCTTTGGAAGCTGATAGACTGGCAACAACTAATCTTCCTGTAAAAGCATAGCGCAGATGGGGGATTACTTTGTTGCCAACACTGTGGTTCAAAGCCCTCCCCAGCACCAGGACTCATTATCCAGCAGTGCAGCTGCTTTCCTGTGGGCCAAGCTTTTTTTTATCCTGGTTCCAAGTGTCTGCTGCAGAAATTAGGCCACCAGAAGGGAATGGATGGTCACCCGGAGAAGGACTCTCTCTCTGAAGTGAATGTCCAGCTGAGAGATTAAGTGCTATAAGCAATGGGCCTGGAGTTTCTGCCCTCAGGAGGTGACCATGGTCTCTAATGGACTCTTTTGTGTGAATGCTTTTCTGGGCACCTGTAACTGCGTTGCTTCTCCTTAGTGCTATGCCCTTGCTCCTCAGGGAAGTGGGCATCCCCCTCTCACATGGTGGGCACCTGTTGGTCACAGTGTTTTAAACCTTAATTGGAAACCAATAAGTTGTTTGGTGAGAAACTAGCAATGGGAATGGGAACAGGAATGGGAGCTTCCCATCCCAACTAGGTTTGTTCTGCCATGAACAGTACTGATGCCTTCCTCTCTCCGGCAGTAAGGAGTAGTCCTAAGCTGCTGAAGGTGGAATGCAGAGACACAGGCAGTCCTGTCAGGAGCCAGAGGCCCAGGTGGTTGCTGTGGCTGTGCTCAGGTGGTATGCAGACTTTACTGTGGCCTTACGCTTTTAATGATGTCTAAGAGTAACTGAAATGTGTCTACCTAAGCACCCAACTGCAGAGGCACTGGCTGCCCAGCAGTATCTCTTAAAATGTTACAGCTAATGCTTCTGGTATTGTAGAGAAAATAACATGGGAATGGCCTGATCCCAGTCCCAGTGGTCAAGGCACACATGGCAAATTCCATCTTCCTGCAGCCAAGGTCTCCAACTCATGGTGGGACATGCTGCCTGGGCAGCAGAGGGGAGGTGGTGCTGGTGCTTCTACGTCATCTGTAGCTATGCCAAGGAGATCCACTTTGGGCCAGTCAGTGCAACTATTTCCTGTGCCCTTGGCTCCTTCTGAAACTTCCCATTTCATGGCAGTTGATGCCAGCAATGGACTTTGCTTCAAAACTTGAACAGGAAAAGTAAAGTCATGGCATTTAAATAGAAGGAAACCTGAATAGCACTTATGCATTAGGAATCAAGTCAGCTTCAATCAGCTGTTAAACTTCTGTAGGCCAACTTCAATCCATCTGAAACATGTCTCCACAGGGGCTGTCCCAGTTTAGCTATATGTGCTTAAACAATCTGCTTTAATTAATCCAGGTGCAGTTCTGGTATGTAGCCAAGGCTGGATCTAAAGATGACTGGCATTGCTTGCTTGTTGGAAAAGCTACAAGCAGGAAGGTGTGTGAAGGTATAAGAAAGCATGGGGTATCCTAATTTAACATTCAGCCAGACTTAGTCCTCTGGCACATAAATTATACCCACATACTCTCCCAGTGAACGGGCATAATTTGCATATTAGCCTCCCCTTCTCTCCCTGGCCCCCAACCTCTGGAATTGACTCATGTCTCCATAAAGAAACATCTCTATGCCAATCCTGTTTTAACTGAGGCATCACCTAGTGCCAAATGTGCCTTTTGTAACACAGACCTTTCCCCTAGAGACTGGGCTAAAACCAGCAGTTCATCTTACATGCTTTAGTTGGTAGTTATGTTGACAAAGAGCTAAAGACCCATCTCTCCATTAACAAGTGAGCCAGCCAGGCTTCTTGCTCTCACAGCTGTAACCTTGGCTACTGTTACTTATTCTCCTCTGTACATGTAGAATACATTTGTGCAGTGAAGCTTTCAGTCTGGTCTAATTTCCTGTAGTCTGTAACATGAACTTCTCATCAGGCAGTGGAAGATCTGAGTCACCTGATACTCCAGCTCCATCAGATGGAAGAGTATTGAGAGTAATAATCAGAAGCAAAAGGTGTGGTCCTTTCTTGTCTTTACTAGCCATTCCTAAGACAACAGGCAGCTGCCTTCACCCAGTCAATAGGTCCTTATGTAGTGTGGTGAATCGTCCACCACAGTTCATGTGGAGACAAGAATACTAGGTGTTCTGTGGTTGCACACCTGGAGAACAGAGCCTCCAGGTACTAAGAGTTATCATTGCTAAAATCCTTGGCAGGCAAGTATGTCCAAAAAACCCATAGCCTGGCACAATACATTCTTGCAGAATGAATTGGTGGCATATCAAGCATATGGGAAAGAATCTAGAGTTCCTGCTCTTCCTACATGGAAGAAAAGATGAAAAAATCCTGCCCCTAATGACTTAGCCATAGCAGTGGAGCTCCTTGCATGCCCAATCTTGTATTGAGTTCTTGTTAATCCACTCCCTGTTTGGTACAGCACAGTTGCAAAACAGCAGGGTGCAGAGGAAACAACCATCTGGAATCACTTGTGTGCTACTGACCAGTTTGAATCCTGGGATCCAGCAAGACCTGGTGTGAATGCCCCTGTCTCTAGACCATCTGGCAGCACCAGCATGGTAGTTTAAGGATGGCAATTGTAGGCGTTTTTCACTGAAACTAACCCAGTACCACCCTAAAGAAAATGAGGATGGATTTTCATTTCTTACTATGCCTTGCATGGCCTAGGGACATCTCCCATCCATATACCAGGAATGAGGCTGCTTTGCTGGTTAGGTCTGGTGAAAGGGAGTGCTTAGCACTTTTACAACTCTTTGCATCTTTTATTTAGTCAGAAAAAGAGGACAATAAGCTGAAGAATGTGGGCTAAATAGAAGTACCATTAGGTGGATAAATGCTTGGTTGAATACTCCAAGGAAAGTTTAAATAGCAGCGAATTGATGCCAAACTAGCAACAGGCAGTTCTGAGGCCCCATGGTGTTTACATTATTTAGCAGTGACTTGGAGGGAAGAAGTTTACTGATCATCAGTGTAGAGATGCCACAAAACTGAGAGGAGTTGAAAGTCTACTGGAACATAGGATTAAAATTCAGAGGACTCTTGATAATTTGGATACCTGGGAAACAAAATTCAAAAAGAAAAAGTAGAAAGTGCTATTTTGATCCTGGGGTGTAGGCTGTAGCCATGTTGGTCTAAGGACATAGGCAGACAAGGGTCTTTGGGTAAATCTGATATGGAAGAGCACACACCAACTGCAGATACTTCCTCAGCCTGACAAAGGGTGTTTAAACCGGAAAGCTTGCGAAGAAGAATTTTTCCAACTATTTGAGTTGGTCTAATGAAAGATATCAGATTTACTCAAGAAACCCTGTCTGCCTATTTTGATCCCTACACCCAGGGTCAAAAACCAAATGCACATAGACAGAAAGGGGAAAACTGAGTTGGCAATAATACTACCAAGAAGGATCTGGAAGTTACTATGAATCACAAACTGAAGATGAGTCAGCAATCTGATGTGGTCACAAGAAATGTAAATGACATTTTGGACTGCATTAACAGAAGCATTGTATGAAAGATGTGGAAGATATAATAGTACCACTCTAGTAAGGCCTCAGGTAGAGTATTGTGTTTAATTTTGGGCACTGCATTTTAAAAGGGTGAAGAGAAACTGGAGAGAATCCAGACAAAAAATGAAGACAATAAAGTGGTGGGAAACCAAGCCGTGCAAGGAAAGTCTCAAGGAACTAGGGAAGTTTTGTTTGAAAAAATGTACATTAAGGAGAGGATATAATAGTAGTTTTCAAATATTAGAAAGGCCACCACAAAGAAGAGAGTGGAAAATTGTTCTTCCTTGCCACAGAGGGCAGACCATGTGGCAATGGGTTTAGACTGCAGCAAAGCAGATTTAGATTAAATCTCAGGAAAAACTTCCTACTATAAGGACAGTAAGTTAATGGTAAAAGCTACAAAAGGAAGTTGTGGAATCTCCTTTACTGGATGTTTTGAAGAGGTTGGATTAGCATGTTTATAATGGTTTAGGAATAGCACATGCTGCAGATAGGTGGTTGGACCAAGTGACCCTTGAGGTCCCTTTCTATTCTGAGAAGAGGTGGTTTTTTTGTCTGTGGAAGATGGAAGATTCAAAAACCCCCTGGTGGGAAATTTATGGAATAACCTGTTCCCAGGGAAAGTTTCTTAACTCAGACTAGATAGAGACCGGTATATACTAGGGGAACAAAAGGGTCATGGGAAGGAGAATCTCCACTCCAGGCAGAAGCTTCAGAAGCAACAGTTGAAGTGAGGAAGGGCATTTTATCAGGTCCAGTGGTTTTTCCTCACCTGGTGCTGCTTCTAAATGGGAAATCCCCATGGGCCGAGTTTTGTGAGGAGAGGTTAGGTGTGCCTGCTGCAGGGTTCAGTGTGCCATTTGGGTGAGGAAGGGCTGTGCAGACTCAGAGGAGGACCACCCTTTTTTAGCACTAACTTCTCCTCCAGCAGGTGAACACTTTGAGTAGCCTCTTCCATTAGTTTTTCGTTCTCTCATTTTGCATAGTCTCTGCTGATTCCTCTACAAGGTAGAAAGATGTATTAAGAGACAATGCTGCCCTGTATTCATGCTGGTACTGGCAGCAATGGACACAGCAAATCATGCCATCTGTGTCAAAAATATAATTAATAGCCTCTCTTTCTTTGTGCTACAGGATGTCTGTTGGTGTGGAGAAGAGGAGGAAGGCAAGTTATTCAAATCTTTCCTGCTGTCTGCTTTCACAGCCAAAGGTTGCCTTCATTTCTGTCCCCATGGTACACTAGAATTCAGTACACAGCCCACCAGATGAATTCTGAAGTAGTGGGGTGGAAGAGGAAATGGTGTAGGGGGATTAGTAGCTTTACACCATGTATTCTTCAGTTCCAGTGCCAGATCCCTCGAGTGCCAGGTGTCCAAAACCATGTACGTGAGTCCCAAGACTCAGTTCCCAAGATAGAGTTTGAGCTGTAAGTTGCTTGAGCTGTAAATTGGAAGTTTTTCTGACACTCAGAAAGGCTGTAAATAAGTGAGAGTCTGAACCTTAATCAAAGGAACAGCAAAGTTACTGGCAAAAGCCAGCAATTTAACCCACATGTCCAAACACTTTTCTAAAACTGAATTGCACTTAAGGTTTAGACATCTCAGACATGTATTTTCTCCTTGTTAGGGTGATTGTTATCTATGTGCAGGCTCTTGTGCATATGCAGACGAGCTAACACTTCATTGTCATTGACATTATGCCCTTCCAGGACACCTACTGCTTTGGTGAGGGTTCTAACCTAATCGTATGGTCACCAGAGGTCTTGAGTGGGGGTTATGAGAAGAATCTGAGCTTCTGAGGCCTCTTTAAACTGAAATAAACCTTGACCCCTCTTGAGATTTACTTATTGCTAATCTAAGGATGCCTGGGAAGAGGCTAATCTAAGGATCCCCCCCTTCCATGTCCCCTCACCTCTGCCCTTCTGTTCACCAGCACCTCCATCCAGTGATCAAGGGTTTTGGTGCTGCCGGTGCACATGCTCCCCATTCCCCTTGGGTCGCACATTCCCACCAGCATGTGGACCATACTGGACCGCAACAGATCCAGCTGTTTTTTGATGCCCTCCTTCAGCTGCTTCACCAGTGCCTGCACCTCAGGTGAAAGCAGTTTGCTTCAGCCAGGAACATTGATTCTCTGGAACTTCTCCATTTGGTTCTGAAGTTCCCTCGCTAGGGGGATCACCTGTCTAAGGAGGGCATTGGCAGTGCTGAGGGTCTCAGTGGCCTCAAGGAACAGCTTGAGGACCACCAAGATCTGGGAGATGGTATCGCACTCCGCTTTGTTAATGGGGCCATTGATCCCAATCTCCCCGAGCAAGCTTATCTCATGGATGGCCTTCTGTTGCTCCACCACCCTTTCCAGCATCATGTATGTGGAGTTCCACTGAGTCTCCACATCCTGCATGATTTTGTGCTGCGGGGTGCTCAGCTCCTTTTTTTTTCATAGTTGGTAGGGTCGGAAGAGACCTGAGCAGATTATCAAGTCTGTTTGTCCCCTCAGCATCTTGCCCACCTTGATGCTGCGGTGAAAGTAGCCCATCATCTTCTTGCATTTTGAAATCAGCTGGGTGGTAGTGATGGTGTCATCTCCAGCAGCCCTGTCCCCCTCCAAGGCATCCCTGA
This sequence comes from Crocodylus siamensis, assembly GCF_052110815.1. Lineage (NCBI taxonomy): Eukaryota > Metazoa > Chordata > Crocodylia > Crocodylidae > Crocodylus > Crocodylus siamensis. The sequence continues at coordinate 182,658,413 of NC_143398.1, read as the reverse complement.
CTATGAGGTGCAGTTTGTGTACCAACAGCGGATGCCAACAAAGTTGGCATCATGGACCACCTTGACCATATTGGCCTCATTGTTGGTGACTATGAACCCGCTGGTGAGCTTGCCCTGCCCAACAAGCCACCCCTACACCATGTGGTTCATGGCCACTATGATCTCCCTTGCCATGTGGGACTCATCCATCACCTCGGCTTAAAGGAGAGCCCACCAATGGCCTGAATGATTGCACCAGTGCCCTGTGAGGAAGAGGTAGGCATGATTTCCACCCTGGCTGATCCAGATGTCCAAGGTGAAGTGCAAAGCTATCTGCAGCCCTGCCTTGCACAGCTCCTCCCTCAAGTACTCCCTGCATGCTTCATACAGGGAGGGCACCACCGTCCTGCTAAAGGTGAACCCTGGATGCTTAACTAAGGAAAAGGGCTGGCCATCTAGAGCAAGCATCTCCCCAGTGCTCTGGGTGACTTCGCTTGCCTTTGCAATGTACCCCGCTTTGTCTGCAGCTTTCCTCCACCAGTCCAGGGTGGCCTGCATCTGCTTCATGGGGGCAGGGGCTTTGGATCGAGAGGGGAATTTCCCTTTAGGCATGCTCCCACTGGTACCAGGCTGAGGAAGAACAAAAGCAAGGGGGTGCTGTCTCCTGAGATGCAGCAGCATCACCGTGGTGGTGAAGTATTTCACATCATTGCCCCAGCTGATCTGCCTTTGGCAGTGCTGGGAGGTAGCATACTTGGAATCATCTGCCACCTCAAAATGATCCCACACTACACTACCCCCTCCCACCGTTTCTAGGTTGAGGGTGGAGATCCTGCCTTATCCTTCACCTCAGCAGGCTGACGCACAACAACAGGAGGAGCTGACTCACTTGCCTCCACAACCTCAACCTTAACCTCAACCTCCTCTGAGGTGCTTTCTGGATAAGGAGACCTGGCTCTTGGGGAACTTTGAGGGGTGTGTGTCACAGGATGGAGTCCTGAAGGATGGCCATGATCTCCCCAAGGCCCCTTTACCATGCCAAGTTGGCCCGATGGACACCTTCTATTCTCACCCGCCACATCTTTGATAGAATGATTAATAGGGAGACTGCCTTTAAGTCCTCTTGGACACAGTCTTGATTAATTCTCTGGACCCCATGGGTTTCCAGACCTCCGGTGTGTCCCGCTTCAAAAATAAATGTCACAATGGGTGCTTTGGGGCACCCTAGCCTTATGGGCTATGCGTGGCTCCAACAACCCCTTTACCACACACTAAGCCTCGCAAATGGTACTGACATTGTCTGGTCTAGGCCTTGTTATAATTTGGCCCTCTTGTCCTCCCTGGGCTCTCCGCAGCCCTGTCTCACTCTGCGCCTCACTGGCCCCTGCAGTCTCCGCAGCCCTGCAAAGAGCTGCATCTTCTCTGGTGCCAGGGCCTGTGCACCCCAAATGCTGTGCCATCTCTGGTGCCAGGGTCTGTGCATTCAAATGCTGTGCCCTCTCTGGCACCGGGGTCTGTGCATCCCAAATGCTGCACTCTCTCTGGTGCTGGGGTCTCCACGCTGCCATGGGCCCCCAGTGAGGCCTCCTCCTTCCCCAAATAGCCTCATCTAAACCACTGGGTCTTATAAACAGAAATCAACCTGCAAGCCCCAAAGCTATAACACAAATTCAAGCTGCCCAGCTATAAGACCATCTGAGTCACACCGGGGGGCCTCTGTCCTTCAACAGTATTAGAAGCTGCACCTACAGTCAGGCCTCTCCCCTTTGCTTGCTCTGGGAGAGGTCGTTCCCCCTGAACTGCTCTCCTGGCCTCTGGCCTGGGGTTTATATATGAGCCAGGCCCTGCCCCTTCTGGTCAGCTGACTGCTGGCAGGTGTGGTCCCACCAGCTAGTTCTGGCTGCCCTGGTAACCAGCAGCTGGGGCTCCCAACTCACTGCTAGGGCTCTTCCCCTAGCAGCTCCAGCCATTAAAAAGAAGCAGGACACCTTAGTGCCCTGTGGCAGTGTGGAGCACAAACTCAGATTCCCTCTCATTCCCCAGAATTTCTTGTGCTAGGGCACTCAGGTCCCCTGCTTCCAGATCCAGCTCCACCTCTGGCACTAGGAAGCTTACACTGGGAGATAAAATTGGGGTGGAGGAAACTGTCATTCTGTTGCTGGTGGCTATTTCTGGTGTTAGGGGAGGTGCAGGGACAGGTGCAGGGACAGGTACTGCTCCCACCTCCTTGCTCCCACTGGCAGCAGAAAACCCATCGCTTCCAGGAAAGAGGATGCGTCTATGCTGGGGCGGGGAGGGGAATTTGCAGCTCTATCTCTCCCCCTACCCCCTCTAGCCCCTCTCCCTCCACTGCCAAAAGACCTGGCACCTGCCTTTCCAGCATGCTTCATATTAATCTTTCGTGTGCTGGAAAATGTGTCTGTGTGTGTACAGCTGTAATAGCTCTTCTTCTCTGTGTGTATGTAACTATCTAGTAATATATCTTCTTCTTCTCTGATTACTGTATGTGTCTGACTTCTCTGTTGTGTTTACTGTATGTGTGTATAATTAATAACAATTAATATCTTTTCTCTGATTATTGTATATGTCTAATATCTCTTCTCTGTTTACTGTATGTGTGTGTAATTAATAATATTAATATATCTTCTTCTTTGTGTATGTATGTGTGTAATGTATGTGCTTTCCTGCATAGCAATTGATCACACTGCCAGGGAAAACACAGCTTTCTTTTAAAGTGTGGGGGGAAAAAAATAACAAGAACAAATAAGAGGTTTTTAGGGGAAGAATAAGTTGAAAGAAATGGATTGGATAGGAATAAGTACAGGTATTCTAGGCAAGGGTAATTAGTAAACTGTATCCAATCCTTTCCAAAAACAGAAACTAGCAGGAGACTAACTAGGAAGCCAAGCCAGTCCAGTAGTACCTTCCAGACACAGTTGCTCAGTCAGAAACAGGTCACAAAAGGGACAGAAAGGCTGCAGACAGAGGCTTATATGCTGTTTCTAAGTACTGCCCCCAGAGCACTGTGATTGGAAGGGGACTTGTGAACTCTGGGGCCTTATGTGTTGCACAGCCTGTTGGGTGTGTAGCCCTGCCCCTCAACTCACCTGCCATGACTTTGATGTTAAGCTATCAAGAGACGGGGTTCAGTGGAGATCTTCCTGGGAGGGTCTCCCGACAAAGGGCAGTACTCACGATTGTTTGGTGCAATGTTCCACGGGGCTCCACCTCCCCTCCACTCTTGAGCTCTTTGACACTCCGGGCACATGGCCCCCCACCTCTCCACATCCTCTTGCAGATGTGGCCAAAAGAATTCTTGGACCAGCCTAGCCTGGGTCTTGGTACGTCGCAAATGACCTCCCACTGGGGAGTCATAAAGCAATCTCCACACAGCATGGTGGAGTGAGGATGGGACCACTAACTATCTCCCTTTCGAGGTGCCCTCCTCACCCCATTGGGCCCAATACAATAACCCCTCGATTACTTGAAACTGGGATGGCTCTGTGACATTCCTTCCCTGGAGTCTTCGGCCTGTAGTCACTGGAGTTCAGGGTCTTCTTCTTGGGCCCAATGGAACGGGCTGCACTCGCTAGCTGCTCTAGGTCAACACTGCCCGATGCTACTTTGCTTGGATGCAATGGGCTTTCACCAGCCCAGCCTTCTCCCCTCCAGAGCTGCTTCCTTTCTTCTTCCATAGCTCATACCTGTTTGAGCACTATGTAGAATGGCCCCCGTTCTCTCCCGAGGATCATCTCACAGGCTAAGGCTGGTGCAAGTCCAACCCGCAGCTCACTGCAAAACTCCATCACCCTGAACTGCAAATAACGACTCTGGAACCGCATCTCCCCACCAGTATACAGGTCATTGTTATGGGTCCAGCGTCTTTCCCCACCGTCTGCGGGGGGAGGTCTTTGCAGAGTAGGGATTGAGAACACCCTGTGTCCAGTGTCGCCCTGACTGCCTTGCCCCCAATCCAGGCGGTTACTATGGGGCGGTTCCACCCCACTTCTTGAGTGGCTAACCCAAAACTGCAATCCATGGGCTCTCCCTTCTCCGTCTCCGTGCCTTTCTCATGGGGTGGAGTAAATCCCGCTGGCCCATGACTCAACTCGCTCAGCCCCATACCGCATTCGCAGGAGATGTGTCCCATTTGCTCACAGCAATAACACACCACCCCTCTCGATGATTTTCTTCTTGAGCCCACCCGCCTCTCCCCTTAGATCGTCAGGTTCTCCTTTGAGGCCCATGAGTCTCACTCATATCCTCTTTCACCTTCCAAGTTAGCGAAGGCCTCAGTCAAGCAGAGGGCCTCCACACTGGTCTGCGGTTGGTGTCTCCGTACCCATCTCTGGGTGTCTTCTTCCAAATCCTAGAGAAACTACTCTAATAGGAATTGGTCCATCACCCCCTCATGGTCAAACTTGCCAGCCGGTAACCACTTATTAAGTGAGTCCTGTAAAGATTGCAACAAGCCAGGGGGTCGCTTAGCTTCTCTCGGTTTTTGGGCCCTAAAGGCTTGCCTGTGACTTTCTGGGGAGATTTCAAGCCTATAGAGGATCGCCGCCTTGACGGCCTCATAATCACGGGCTTCCTTCCTCGATAGGGCCCGGTAGGTGGCTTGGGCCTGGTCTATCACCAGCGCACCTAGCTTGTGGCCCCACTGACTACGGTCTAGCCGCGTCTGGATGGCAGTCCTCTCGAAGGGCTTCTATGTAAGCCTCAGAATCATCTTCCCTTGTCATTCGGGGCATCTTGAATAGAGCAGCATTACGCTGCATTCACTCTTGCTGGTGTGTGCCTTGTAACTGTTGCACCTCCAGCACTTGCCCTATGGCCTGAATCATCTGTGTAAGTAACTCGGCGTGAGCTGTCGCTGGCAGTTGCATCTCTGCTTTTCCCCAGGTCAGGATCTTTGTCCCGTTGATAACGTAAAAAAATCCTGGCCAATGCACCACTGTGCTCTCTGGGGCCTTACGTGCTACACAGCCTGTTGGATGCGTAGCCCTGCCCCTCAACTCGTCTGCCACAACTTTGATGTTAGGCTTTCAAGAGAGGGGGTTCAGTGGAGATCTTCCTGGGAGGGTCTCCCGACAAACGGCAGTATTCATTATTGTTTGGCGCAATGTTCCGCAGGGCTCCACCTCCCCTACACCCCATCCATTCACCAACTGGATGGGTGTTCATAGAATGGGGATTTTGACCCTGAGGGGTTGCCCACAGCTTGCTTCGGGTGGGGTCCCATGTCGGCGTGGACGCAGATGGCTCTCCTCCCTCCAACCTTGAAGTACAGCCTGCCTTCTCTGGGCTCTTTGATTTCCCCTTTTCTTTTTTGTTTTTTTTTTTTTTTCAGAAGAAATACTCCCCTGAGGAGGAGAGGGCTGTGGAGCTGCCTCCTTGACCCCAGCCTCCTCTAGGGGGCTCAGATGCCTCCTCTGCCCTGCTCCTTACAGGGAGCTTAAATGCTTCTCTCAGCTTGCCTTCCGTGGGAAGCTGGAGGGCTTCCCCTGCTCTGCCTCCTGCAGGGGGCTCAGAAATTTCCCCTACATGGCCTGTGGGAGCCACACAGGCTGTGTCGCTCCTCTTCCACACTGGAGCTTCAGCATATTTAGCGTGCTGCCCACCAGTGCTCTCTCTTCCCAGCTCACCCCCGCCCTGGTTCCGGCGGGGCTTTTAAACTTTCCTGCGGAGGCCAGTATGGCCACCACAATTGGTCTAGCTGTTCCCCGTGCAGGAAACAGCTGGTTAAACAGCCAGCGTTACGGCTCGCACGGCTGCGGCCGTGATCCCGGCTCCTGCTCTGGTTGCCTGGCAGGGGGTAAGTCACCCCCGCCGGGGGTCTGTTTCTGGGGTTTGGGGCCTGCGGGGATTACCCTTTCCCCTTTGGGAGTCTGTAGTGGCACCTCACCACCACAGGACTCAGGGAAAGATCACAGTCACTGGCCAGCTACAGATGTCAGTCTTTCCCCCAACCTGCTCCCCTTCCCTCTTCTCAATTGCTATTCCCCTGAAAGAGTGCTCTCCAAATCTTTTTCCAAATCTTTTCTGAATCAATTCAGAGTTTTTTTTCTCCTTCCGATTCAGTTTGTATTCAGTGATGCAGCCTCCAAATCAGGCCGAATCTTCTCCAATCAAACTGGCAACCAAAGCTTCACACACCCATAGTAAATAGGGATAGTTGTGTCTAGTTTCCTGGAGGCTCCAGAACAGTTTTCCCCTGTGTTCCCTCACCTTCCAGTAAAGCATAGAAAGCTGAGCATCTCCCATTATTTTTTCTTGTGAACTGCTCTAGGTAACCTCCTGCCTCAAGTAGTGCTTTATGGTACATGTCCTTATTTTAGTCAGTAAACATGGTTTTAAGAGGAGCTAGATAAAATAGGAACATAGAAGTGCTATCTTCAGCTATTGGCTGCATATTATGTGTGCTGCCTGTTCTGTTCCACAACCCTGACATCACATACCCAGAGTTCTTCAGATCTAAAAACTTCCTATCCTTTTTGTGTCCTTGAAATAAGGCAGAATTCAAAGATTCATTGGAATCTGATATGGCCAGGCCATGAGCACTTCTGCTATGACTTAGAACTTAAAATCTCCAGGCTGTCAAGGTGTTTTGCATCATGAATTTTAATTCAGGCAGCAAAAAAAAGCAGAATAAATGTTTGTCTTTTCTTACCTCCTTCAACTCTTTGTTCTGTATAGTTCATTAAAGAGCCTGAGAAGGAAGTGTGTCTGACAACTGAATGCTGGAAGAGGTTTTCCTGCCTGCAACTTAATTATCTAGGTGAAAAGTAATTAGGTGCACTATGCGCACTTCAAACACACGTGTCCTGCATTATCATTAAGATGGATTTCATCTTACTCAGAATGCCTTCAAATTATCACCACTACAGACTTGCATTATAGGTGAACAGGAAAATAACAGCCCTTGACTAAAAAGCAAATAGGGGTGAAATATTCTCATGCCTTCACTTAAGGGCATTGAGTGTGTGCCAGCTTCAGTGCAGCAGAGAGGAAAAAGACACTTCCTTCTAGTGGCATCCTCCCTCAATCACTTCAAATGGATAACTACCCACTTCAACATGTGGATAAATAGCATAGCATCTAGAACAGATGGACCATCCTGCTTCTCTCTCTCTTTCTCTGTCTCTTTCTCTTCTTCCTTTTCCTTCCTTTTTTCTGTAGCACTTTCTTCAGTATGACATGGGATAAAAGCATATGTTTGTATGCACACTTACCATAGGCAGAGCTGACAGCAATACCTGTAGCTAAGGTTGTATTTTCCCAGAAGGGCCTGCTACTTTTAAAATGGCCACATTTTAACCTTTTGGGTATCAGGCACCAGACCCAAGAGCAGGTAGACTGCCACACCTGTGCTCTCACTGGCGACAGCAACTTGGCTGAAATGGAATCTCTTTTCCTAGAAGCCCCAAGTCATGAAGGCACTTAAGTCTGTGCAGAACGTAAAGCACATCAGAGCTCCACTAGCTTTGCTGCATACTCACTAGAGTGCCCCTGACTGGTGTCCAGCTGTGGCTCAGAGGCAGCCATAGCAGCCTTCAGAAGTGACATGAAGTGGCTGTCTGTGCTTAAAAAAAGGCAGTGTTCAAGCTCCACACGCGTGGACATGGTTCTTCAGGACTAGAGGTGAGTGAGTAGGGACTCTAACTGGGAAGCTAGTTATTCCAAAAGGATACTATTTCTATTCTAAGCTTTTCTAGGGCATGGGAAATTGGATTCAAATGCTGTCACTCATCTGGGACCGTAGATAGGTGCAATTTAGGAGCTCTCTCACAGCAAGGACATAAAGGAGGCCATAGTCCTGCAGCAAACTGATTGTTTAGATCTCATGGTTGTTTGCAGATGCAGTGCAGTTCAGGCACCCACAGAGCTGGCTCCATTGGCCAGGCAGCTATGACAAGCAAATTGGCATCATCCATGAATTTTACAGTAAGGCTTCAAAAATTCATCTCCACACACATACCATACTGCAGATATTGCACCTGGCTGAAAAGAGGCCCCTAAACCCAAGGTATGCCCAGGGGAGTATTAAAAGATTTTCAGAAAAGGCTTTAAACACATATGGCTGTCCTTTAGAATTAGTGAGTTGCTCAGTAATGGGCCAGGTCTGGCTGTGTTGCTCGTCCAGACCTTAATTACTGGACATGCCAGAATTCAGGAAGTTGTTTGTGGTTACATTTTTGTGTGGATGTTTTGCTCCTGAAAGCAAAGGATTAACTCAACCTAGGGAAAATATAGACCTACTTCTGCAAGAATTTACATACATGCTGAACTTAAAGCACCTGGAGAGGAGCAGTGGCTCCAAGAGGGACACTTTAAATGAGGAAAGTGAAGCAAGGACGGTAGAACCAATCAGTCCCTGCAGCACAAACCTGACAGTGCCTGTTGTCAGGCTGAGTTGGCTTCTGTGTTACCAGCCTTTCCTGCCAAGGGCTGACAGGAGGCCCTGGGATGAGGAGACAAGAGACAGCAGAGGAGGCTAACTATGCTGACAGCAGCAGGTCAAAGGAAGACTAAGTACAAGGCTTTCAGTACATTACTCTGCAGAGAGATTTTTCCCCTGTTCTTTTTTTTTATTGTTTTGCCTGTCTTCAGAAGGATCCAGTTTGCTGAGATTGCCTGCAGACATCTAGCAGGTAACTTCCTTGCTTGCCAGGGTCCAAAGTGTGTACTTACTCTCCCTCATGCAAATGGGAGCAAAATCTAACCCTAGGACCTCTACCCAGGTTTCACCTTGTGCCTCTGCAGGTGACCAGCGGTAACTGCTTGTTGTGTGACATACCAGTTGTGCTGTGGTGCCCAGTTGACCACCATGGCCTGGTCTTACAATGTGCCCATTTCTGCTAACATCAGTGGAGTCGGATAGGTGTGAACCTCTAGCAGCAGTGAGAAAAATCTGGATCTGGAGCTGTTCATTGCTAAGTGCAAATCATGTGACATTCAGCTGCTTACACCAGACCACCGAGAAGAAGTCCCGGGAGCATAGGTCATCCCACCCACAGCACTGTGCTGCTGAGGAGAGGATGGGCAACAAGCCAACTCAGGCTTCACAACATCCTATGTTTTCCCTATACATCCAACCAGCCCGCTCCTCTGTATATAATAAACACACGGAATTAATTTCCTTCTTCCTAAACATACAGCCTGGCTGTGCCTAATCTGTGGCAAACTTTTCTAATCTTAATGACCTGTCATTGTTCTGCCTGAATAAAGACATCAGGGTCTATGGTATGTGAAGCCATATGCTGCCTCAGTGAGTCACCAGTGAACTCCACCAGGACCAAGCTCCAATACTTCATGAGGGAACCCCTGAACCTTAGCTCAGCCTTCCTTCACCCATTCTCCATCCTGGTTCTGCCAGCTGGTTGCAGCTTTGCTGCTTTCTGTATCAAGAGCTATATCAACCTGGCTGGGTGCCTGGGCAAGGTTGGTGCACTGCACTGAATTGTAGTACCACCCCCCACAAAGTCAGCTCTGTGCTTTGAAAACCACAGTGGAAAATAATCCCATGAAAACTTTATAGAAAGTAAAGCAGGTCCTGAAAATGCATTCATGAAAGGGGCTGGACTTGACAACTCTTGAGGTTTCCTCTAACCCTATGGTTCTGTGATGAGGGCACTCCTCTTAATCCTTATCACCAACCACTGTGGCTAAGAGTCTTGTTAGAAAAAGCATGTGTCAATTCAGAGTGTGTCCCCACGTGCCTCTAAAGTGAATACCTGTAACAGGAATTATGGCCTGATAATTTCTGGTATAACAACTCTTATCAGAAAAGCTTCTGCATCTTTGGTTTTGTTGGTCTGTAAGATGCATCTCTACCTTGCTTTCTTCCAGACTTCAGACTAACAGGGCTAATTGCCTCTCTCAACTCCTGGTATAATTAAGTCACATAACCATATCCATTCCACCCTCTTGAATTCAGTTGCTCTTCTCACTTGGTGTTTTCATCTACTGTGCTGAGAATTTCCATTTTTGTTCCCTGCTCAGAACTTATGCCGTGCTTGTGCAAAAGCTATTCAATCAACCCTGAATGTGAGAAGATTGAATAATAGGTATGTTTCTCAGTTAACCTCTTTAGCCTTTTATGTGATCCTTACAGCTGAAAGGATGAGAGGACAGAAAGCTGAAATATAGCACAAAATACACCCCACCCCCCTTGTAGATGACAGCCATGGCTTATTCTAGGCAAAATTAATCTTGATTTGAATTATGAACCTTTGAAAAACATGATGAAACTTTGAAAAGGAGCACATGCACATAACATACATATTCTTTGTTCAAAGGCTATAAACGGCAAGGATTTCTAAGGATGACATCTTTTATTGGACCAGCTATGTAGCTGGGGTAAAGTTGGCCCAATAAAAGACGTCACCCTAAGCCAGGGGTTGTCAACCGGAGGTACACATATCCCTGGGGGTACTTGGGAAAGCCTTAAGGGGTATGCACTGGCAGGTGGGGACAGAGCACCGCCATCTACCACCCCATGCTGCCGCCTCCCAGGAGCAAGGCTGGAGCAGGGCAAGGGTAGTGGTGCTCCTCTGTGGGCTGCACAGGTGCTGCCTCACCATTTGGACATGGCAGGGGGAGGGGGGGAAAACTTGCATGTGGCGGCAGTTGATGCCACCATCCACAGCGCCGCTGCTCTGTGTCCAGCCACATACCACCTGCCCCCCACCATGCTTCATGTCTGGCCACGGGGGGTACACTTATTTAAAATGGTTGAAAACCCCTGCCCTAAGCAGTCTTTGCCTGTCACATGATTTCTGGACCATCATGGCTACAACATGACACAAACCTATAAAAGGCACAGCTAAAATAGAGCACTCTGAACAATGCAAATTGCAGTGGACTATTGCACTGTGTATTGCTTCAGACACTAAGGCTGGGAGAAGAGCTTCTGTGGATCTTGTGTAAACACTATGGCCTGATCCCTTACAGGGTGGGTGCTCACAGTTGATATCCCTTGGTACATGTAGGCTAGGGGCAGACATTAAAAAAACCTGTGCCTGAATTGATTCAATTTTTGCAGGTTAGTCTAACCTGGCTAGGCTAAACCAGTTTGTAACTGCCAAGACATCCCCTCTGGACTGAAGAAATGCCGGTACATACCTACAGTGGCTCAGACTAGAAGCCGGGGGATGCTAGAGCAGCCATCCCTTCCCTTCCACAGGGCTGAGCTGAGGGGTGTGTGGCCACGCCCCAGCAGGATGCTCTGAGTAGGGAGGTCCCCTCCTGCCCCCCGCTGCCAACCAGCCCAGCAGGGAGTTGATAACACAGTATTATCACCCCTAACTCAGTGTTTATCATCCCATTAAGAAAACAACAGCCTCTCTCATTAATTCAAACTCTTCTTAAACAGCTTTTCCAAGGAAGGAACAGAGGGACATTACCAGTTACTTGCTGATTAGCTCCAAAAAGCCCTAAGCCAACACTGTTCTGTTTGCCTTTGTCCTGTCGCCAACAGCATGAACTAGAGCCAGCATGTGGTGTGCTAGCTAATGCTGAGAGGTGTCTGTATAAGGCGGAGGGGAGAGGGGAGTCCCTGCTTCTGCAGGGGGTGGTAGGGAGGAGGGGAGAAAGTGGAAGCCAGGCAGACCCAGCCATGCCTGCCCTCTCTGCCAAAGCTGCAGCCAGGGAGCAGAGGGGAGGGGCTAGCCCTGCTGGGCTGGAGCAGACAGCAGAGCCACACCCAGCAAAGCATTTAGGATTCTGGGGGACTCTGATTTAACTTAAACCAGGAAGGGGTCTGGGACAGATCTTGCATAAACCAGTTTGAGCCAAATCAGTTAAGTCTGATACTACATTCAACCAGGTTTATCTTAAACCTTTTTTCAGCCATTTTCTAACTTGCTTATGTGCATTGAACATCTGTTCTGTTACTGGTTTAAACCAGTTTCTGATCACTTAAATCAGTTTATGTGTAATGTCTGTCCCTAGCCATAGAGAAGAGCAACCCAAAGGTGCTAGAGAAGTCTAGGGGCTCTAGGAAAGTGCTCCCTTAGCTGAGATCTATTTGTGAGCAAAGGGAAGTGATTGAGAAAGTCCAGCCAAATTTGCACTACAGGTATAGAGTTAAATTTGGAGTGTGGGGGATGATGAAACTTTATTATCTTTGTTAGACAGTAAGAGACCTGGGAACAGCACCAAATGGGCCTAAGCCTATCAATAGCAGTGCATTCTGGCCTGTCTGGGGAAGGGACCTGTTACAACTCTAAGAAAAGTGTTGTTTTTTTGGTAAGGAGGTAAGGTGGCCATTGATCCTATTTTATACCACACCATCCTGTTTTTAACCCCTTTGTTCCCTGTCCATTTCAAAATGAGGAACAGACTGCAAAAAGTCCTGTTTTTCAGTTCATTGGTGGAAATACATGTAAATAGCTTGTCCTTGCAATTCTATTGACTGTGCCTAGAGATAGTACAGTGCACAGCCAGGAGGAGCAGGGTTTGGAGCCAGCCAAGAGGGAGGGAGGGAGGTGGCCTTTATGTGGTGGTCCTGCCCCTTGCTGCTGATTGGCCAAGGTGTCCCATGGGCCCACCCCTTGCTGCTGATTGGCCAAGGAGGCAACAGCTCTTCCCCTCACCACTGGTTGGCCAAGGAGGTCGTTGGTTTCCTCTTCCCTCCCCCAGGGGATGTCCTGTATTATGGGGATGCATCAGTGGCCACCTGAAATGGAGGTGGTGGCTGAGAGCAGTGGTTCCATAAAGGGTCATGTACTGCTACTTTTCTGTGGACAGCCTAGTGCAGGATTCAGGCATGGGGGTAGGGACAAGGGCAGGCAGAGGTGGGTAATGGTGCTGAGAAGCCTGAGCAGTAGTTGCAGGGAGCAGTGGCTTATTAGAGGAACTCTAGCGTGGCCCAGCCTAACAAGCACCAGAACTGAGCTGAAAAGATCCCAGAGTAGTTCATGCAGTTTGTCCCACAGGAACTAGAAATAGGCCTACCTGAATATTGGATAACAAACTGTGAGAGGTGTACAGCTGTTGGGGGGTACTGAAGTGGCTAGCACTAGACAACATTAGGGTTAAGACTATTTCTGAGGTATCCTGGGATGCAAGTCTTGCCACAAGTGTTGCTGATCTGCTGCTAGTTGACCTTCCCAAGTTTCTCCTGTGTCTCCCTGAAATTTCTCTTAGTTTCAAATTGTGAAATCAGTGCTTGGGGGTGAGGGGAGGGAAGTGCTGCCTGCCAGGGGAGCCTATAGAGGTAATATACAGTGTTATTTAGATTTTGAGAAGGAAGTTCTGGATGATAGGAAACACTTTTGCTGCCAACAGCACCTAGCCAAAGGGCTGTATCTGTAGGGTATAACAAGGCCAAAAGACACCTGCAACCTTTCATGCTGTTGCCATTTGCGGTCATTATGAAAGAGTGTTTAACAAGATGGTCACATACCATTTCCCCAGAAATGTAGCCTTCCTCTCCTTTCTCTAGATGTGTAACACCTTGGACAACTTTTGATCTCTTATCCCCATGCTAATTTCATTATAATGGTGCAGGATACTTTAACTACCTCAGGCTTTTCTCTGCGCCCTTCTCAGTAGTTTACACATTTTAACAAGGCTATTGGTAACCCACTGTTACATATGCTTATTTATGTAAGCCCTTTCCACTGTGGCTGTGTATCCTCAGAGTTATGCCAGATAAATTGCTCTCATGTGGAAGCAATTATATCAGTTTACCATATACTGGTGTATGTTTTATAGAGTCCCTGAACAAGTGTAAGTACAGGTATGCTAGTATAACTGTATCTGCTTCTACTCAACCAGTTATATTGGTAAAAATCCCACCTTTTACTGATTACCTATGCTGGTAAAAGTGTAGATCACATCTTTCAGACAATTCTGGGAATGAGGCAGAAAGCTGTGAAGTTGATTTAGACCTACTGCAGGCTTTCTTAAGGGTGGTCACACTATGGACACTGCACCAATTGAGCTCAACTAGTTTCTTAAATCCATGGAGTTAAATTGCAATCTATTATATTGCTTATACAGGGGCTAAACTAAAGCACTGTCTGTCAGTCCTAAACCCATTTAAGAGAATGCCCTCTCCATGAGGGAATGGAACTGGAGAGACTTGTGTGTGTGAATCAGGTTTGAGGAGCCCCTCAGGGATGAGGGGATTAACTGAAGTGTTAACTGGATGCCCAGTCTCTGCTACCACGAAGGGGTCCATGGCTCAGATTCTCATCTGGTATAGACCAGGGTCGCTCTATGGACTTCAGTGCAGCTGTGCCACTTTTACAGCAGCTGTGGATGAGGTTCATTGTTTTCTCTGAAGTCACTTGATTTATGTTGGTAGAAGTAAGAGAAGAGTCCATCTGTGGTTTCCTGCAGGCCACCAACCTAGAGTCCCTATTGCAGCACCTACCAGGGGGCCAATGTTGCTGGTGCCCACAGGTTGTTAATCTGCCCCAGGTCACTTGAGCTCTCTGCTAAGTGGCTTCTCTTCCATGTGGACAGAAGATTCCTTCATTGCCTATGTTGTTCTAGTTGTAAGGGCTTGCTAGGTTTGCCCAGCTGTTCATATTTCCCACTGACATTTTACAGATGCAACTATTCAGAGGGTAGTTTTTAAAAGAATCTATTTCTTGCACACAGCTGGAAGGCAAAACAAGCCAATAGTAGGCCTGCACTCTGTAAATCTAATTGATGATGCACAAAAGAAGTATTTGCTCTACTGGATTTCCCATGAAGTTGTTGCTATTTTTTAAATAAGCTGTTCTTTTTATGTCTTGAAAAGTATTGATTTTCAGCGGGATTTAATGAGTCACAGAGAAGCAGGGGAAGGAAATTCATTTCGTGTCCAATTACTGTGGGAAATGTCACAGCCAAGAGGAATGTGTGTTCATGAGTGCAAGTGTGTACATATATGAAGACACAGAAGAGTGCATGCACAGAACCATAGCATCAAAGAAAAATAGGGCTAGAAGAGTCCTCAGGAGGTCATCTAGTATAATCTTCTGTTCAAGGTAAGATCATTGTTGTCTAAACCATCTCAGCCAAGTGTTTGGAAGTTTTTAAGTGCAGGTTGGATAGTAACAGTAATTCACCAATCTCTTTAATCTGTAATCTGTTCCAATGCTTAACCCCACCTTATAATTTAAAAGTTCTTCCTCATATCCAACCTATAGACAACATCAGTAAATGTGGGACTGGATTCTCCTCTTCCTTTCACAAGTGTAGCCCTGTTGAAGTGGGGTTTTGTTAATCTACTAGTGAAGCCCACAAGAAAGGCTCTGTTCCTTGAGTTCCTGTCACAATAATCTTCACCCAAATTTCCCCCAGCCATCCCCAGGACCAGCTGCAGCAACCAGAAGACACACTGAGGCCAGTCCCATCTCCTCAGAGGTTCTGCACCTGCCTGTTGTCACTGGCCACCAGCACCTTCCTGTTGGTTCAAGATGGCTGCAGCACCAGGGGCTCCCTTGGTTACAGATACCATGGCTGCTCAACCCCATGTTGTCATACCCATAAAAAGGTAGTGCTGGAAGAGACCTTGAGAGGTCATTTAGTCCAAGCCCTTGGCTGAGGCAGGATCATCCCTATCCAAGCCACAGATCCACTGTCTAACCTGGAACAGGGCCAATGTTGTGCCCATCTTCAAGAAAGAGAGGAGAGGACCCAGGCAACTATAGGTCAATTAGCTTAACTTCTATCCCAGGGAAAATCCTGGAAAAATTAATCAAGGAGTCTTTGTGCAATACGCTTGCAGAAGGTAGGATTCTGAACGATGGCCAGCATGGCTTCATTGCAGTCAGGTCTTGTCTTACCAATCTCATCTCCTTTTATGACCAGGTAACTTGCCACATGGATAAAAGTAAGGAGGTCAATATTGTATACCTGGACTTCCAAAAGGCCTTTGGATCTGGTATCCCATGATGTTCTCATGGGAGAATTGGAGGACTGCAGGTTTAACTGCTTGACAGTCAGGTGGGTAGGAAGTTGGCTGCGGGGTAGGACCCAGAGAGTTCTAATGAACGGATCTGTGTCATGCTGGCGAGAAGTGGGGAGTGGTGTCCCGCAGGGGTCGGTGCTTGGTTCAGTGCTTTTCAGCATCTTTATCAGTGATTTGGATGTTGGGGTGAAGAGCTCACAAGCCAAGTTTGAAGATGACACCAAGTTATGGGGGAGCTTGGTCACGCTTGAAGATAGGCTGCAGATACAGGTGGACCTAGACAGGCTGGCAGGTTGGGCGGATCGGAACCAGATGAAGTTTAACATTGAGAAATATAAAGTGCTCCATCTGGGGACGAACAACCCCCAACATACTTACAGGCTTGGTGGTGCCAAACTTACTAACACCACAAATGAAAGAGACCTAGGGGTAATAAAAGACCATAGTATGAACATGAGCTGTCAGTGCAATGCTGTAGCCAGCAGAGCGAACAATACTCTGGAATGCATCGACTGATGCATCTCCAGCAAAACCAAGGAAGTGATTCTTCTGCTTTACTCAGCATTGGTGAGGCCGGAGCTCGAGTACTGTCCAGTTCTGGGTGCTGCACTTCATAAAGATGTGTAAAAGCTTGAGAGAATCTGGAGAAGAGCCACCCATGTGATCAGAGACTTGCAAGGCAAGCCATACAAGGAAAGGCTGAGGGACCTGGGACTCTTCAGCCTGAAAAAGAGAAGGCTGAGAGGAGACTTGGTAGCAGCTTACCATTACATCAGGGGAATACATCAAGGGCTCAGAGAACAACTGTTCACCAGGGCACCCTTGGGGAAAACCAGGAGTAATGGCCACAAACTCCTGGAAGACCGCTTCAGGCTTAACACTAGGAAAAACTTCTTCACAGTCAGGGTGTCCAGACTGTGGAATAAATTCCCTCCAGAGGTGGTGCAATCACCTACCCTGGAAATCTTCAAGGGGAGACTGGATGGTCACCTTGCTGGTGTCACCTGACCCAAGTTGTCTTTGCTGCCTAATGAAGGGGGGCTGGACCCAATGATCTTGTGAGGTCCCTTCCAGGCCCTTACAATCTATGAATCTGTAAACCTTTTAGCAAAACTATACAGTTAACCCTGACACAACACAAGACATAATCTGCCACAGATAAAGCAGGGGGAGCAGCTAATATCTTGCTGCTGCAAAGGTTGTTAAAAATACACTTGAGATCCCAGGTAGAGGGCCATGTACCCCTCTACAGAGAAAGGAAAAAAAAACCATTGTGTATACCAATATGACATGGGGATATAATTCCTTCCTGACCCCAAATACGGTGATCACTCCGACCCTGAGAGGAAGGGCAAGATCCTGTAGCCAGGAGCCTCAGGGTTTAAGTCCCAGCAGGAGAGTTGGCACACCCCAGTCAAAATCCCCAGCCTTGGCTGCAGCCAGTATCCAATGCCTCTGAGGAAGGCTTAAAACAATCCTGATACATACCAACAGGGTGCGGAGAAATCCCCTCCCGGCCCAATGCAGCATCCAGCTGTATTAGTTTATTGCCCAGAAGCAATGGGATGACATGAGTTTCTTTTTCAGCCCTACTCCAAGCTCACTTAGCCTTTGTCTTTGCCCTGATTTTAATTCTGGTATGTGAGTGGAGGGGAATTGGTGGTGAAACAGCAGTGCTGTGGATGGGACTGCACCTTCTTCTTTGCATGCATGGAAGGCATTCAGTATGTAGCTCTCAGGGGATGGCCTGGCCCCATGTTATTCAGCATTTCTCTCTCCGAAGTGCTCAAGTACATGAGTGTAATCGCAGTGTGATTCCTTTGGCTCCAGTCTCATAATAAAAGGTTGAGTGGGGCCTGTTGCTGTTCAAGACCCAGAGTATGATTGTCTTTGTGTGCATTCAGCCATGCCACGAGTTCTCAGTGGCTGTTCTGAGATTTCCCTGAACAGAGAGCGCCAGAGATTCTTGTCCTTGTGCAGATGTCCATTCAGGGCTGTGGCTCCAGAACTCCATCCTCTGCTATGTCAAGACCCTGATGATTGAAACCCAAATGAATTCTAGTTTCAGGAGAGGGCAGCTCTTCAGAACTGTGGGAAGTCTCTGCCCTGCTTCTCCTTCCCCTTTGTCCCATTATTATATAGCTCTGTATAAGACAAACAAAAGGTGCCTTGGGGACCTTGAAGCCCATGCTCCTTCTGCAGCCTGAACATCTCGTTCTTGCTTGGTAGGGGATGAGGTCACATCCCTGTGAGATGGGGTCACCTTTGAGTTGAAGCAGATTTCACCAGTCCTGTTTCCAGATTCTTGCAGAGATGACACATCTGCCCACCAAGGAGGAAATGTACTTCCTGGTCTTTATCTCTGTTGAATTGCTCATCACTAAAACCAAGCTTATTTACTGTTGAAATATCTTTTTCATGCTCCCAGTCCTTCTCCCCAGAGCTCTGAATCAGCATAACTAGAGCCAATCATAACAAACCTCTGGGTGAGAAGGAGAGGCGAGCTTAGAGGAAAGATGTCTGAGAAGCAGAAAGACCGTGACCCAGGAAGGGAGGCAGTATAGTTCAGTGGGTGGTGCAGTACCCTGGACATTGGGGGACCTGTGTTCCAAAGCTTGGTTGCTGGGATTCTTGGAAGTTGGTTGGGAAGTTCCTCTTCCTCTCCCTGTGTTTCACTCCTACCCATTGTCTGACTGCTCTATTTTGACTATAAGTCAGCAGGGCCAGGGGCTGTCTTTTGCTATGTGTGTGGAACAGTGCCTGGGGCAGTGGGACCTGTTCTTCATCTGAAATTTTAGTGCTACTGTAATGTGAATATCACAGCAGGATGAATAGGCTTGGGACAGCTAGATGGTGTCTGTCTCTCTGCTTGTGAAGCCCCTAGCACAATATGGTCTGGCTTTGGGGCACTCCAATAAAATAAATATTACATGATAACAATTATGGGTATGGCAGTGGCCACTGTCACCCATAGACAGCAGCAGGGTTTGGCTCAGATCCCAAATGTCCCAGATGCATGTGGTTCTCTATCACCATCACCACCAGGGAAGATGCACCAAAAAGGATTAGCAGTTTCCTATGAAACTCATGTTTATTTCTAGCTGACAAGGTTCTTTGGGTAAATCTGATATCTTTTATTAAACCAAAAGAGAAGGCTGAGGGGAGATCTTGTGGCCTGTTATAAACTAGTCAGGGGGATCAGCAGACATTGGGGGAGTCACTGTTCCCCCGAGCACTGCCAGGAGTGACCAGGAATAATGGTCACAAGCTGGCAGAGGGTAGGTTTAGGTTAGATATCAGGAGGCGCTACTTCACGGTCAGGGTGGCTAGGATCTGGAACCAACTTCCAAGAGAAGTGGTGCAGGCTCCTACCCTGGGGAGTTTTAAGAGGAGGTTAGATGAACATCTTGCTGGGGTCATTTGACCCCAGTATTCTTTCCTGCCATGGCTAGATGATCTGCTCAGGTCCCTTCCGATCCTAGAAACTATGAAACTATGAAATAGTTGGAAAAATTCTTCTTTGCAAGCTTGTCTTTGTTCTAGTTCCATGTCTTCCCATCTCTGTTCTTACAGTCCCATTCTTCTCAACTAAACAGCTGCAGCCTCCAGTTCTTAGTTTTTAATTTCTTCTTCATCTAGCCCAGGAATGGCCAACCTGTAGCATGGGTGCCACAAGTGGCATGGGCACTCTCTGTGTGTGGTACATAGTAGACTGGGGAGGGGACAGGTTGCACAGTATCAGATAGGGCCTTTATTTTAGAATCATAGGGCCCATTTTGGAGCCACTGGAGTCAACTCCATTGAAGTTAATGGGCCAAAACACCCCACTGGTACAAATGGGCATAGATAGCTACATTGGAATAAATGGGGCCAATCTGCTGCTGGTATGAAAAATAGCATCGCTCCATTCAAATCAATGGATTAAATGCCCACTGGGTAGAAAAACAGCCCTCTTCTGAGGCTGAATCAGGGCTGTGATGGAAATTGCTTCTGAGAGGCCCTTACTTTGTTTCTTGTAGAAGTGTTGCAGGGTGTGCAGGAAAGGAGGCAGGGGATTGCAGGAAGAGATGGAGGGAACTCTCAGTGATACAACTGAACTCAATGGGAGCAGTGCCTGACCAAATGGACTACAAAATGCTGAGTTCTCTGAGCCTGAGTGGACAACAAGATGTTTACTGTGCAGCTAATTAGTCAACTCTGAAGTAAATGTGTCAGTGTCTACACATGTGCCCCTATTAGTAAACTGCAGCAGGGTAGTTTTTTCCTGTGCAGCAGTGCACATGTAGACACTGACCTAGCTGGCTGGGGCACAAGGTGCTTCATTGCAGAGGCCCACACTGAAGCACCCTCATATGCCAGCCAGCCCCTCCGCAGCACAGCGAACCTGGTCAGAGCAGCCCGGGGCTGCTCCAACTGGGCTCCACATGCTGCACGTGAATAAATTCCAGAGTTGATTGCTCCAGATCTAATTGCTCCTGGGAGCAAGTTCAAACAGCGTCCCTGGAAGAAAAAAACTCCAGAGCAATAAGATCCAGAGTTTATTCAGGTTCACTAATTGCACATGTAGGTGCACCCAATTTCCTGTAAATTAAGGATAACTATCTCACAGGGGTATTGTGAATATTAGCTAATATTCTAAGGCACATGGAGACTGCAGTGATGAATGCTGTGGAAAAAGTCTATGAGGAAATGAATTGGAACAGGTTGTCTGCAGAACAGGTTTTGAATATTTTATAATAAGTAAGATATTGGACACATTGAACAGCAGAGGAAACCTCCCTGGCACCCAGGTGACTCTTTTGTTAAATTGCAAGTCCTTGCTCCAAAGCCTAGAGGCAGAAAGCTTTTTCTGAGCATTTTTTAAAGCATGGGCAAAACAAAATATTTTTCTAGTCTCATTTCTGGAAACAGTACAACAATTATACCTGATAATTACGAAAAAAATGTGGCTTGAGACAGCCACACAGCATGGAAAATTTCAGCCTGAATGCTTATAATTTAGTCTAATTTAAATCAGAACACAGGTCCTTATAATGGAAAACATCAGACAACCTTAATAATTTCTGACTGTAATACACAAGAATAGGAACAGGTTTGTCAACTGGGACAGGATAAAATTGAGGGATATTTTAAGCTTCCAGAAGATCACTCCAGATAATGGGGAGAAATACACAATGTGTATATATGTTCTATATATCTATGGAAGAAGTTACCCACAGAGGTGGTGGAATCGCCATCCCTGGAGGTTTTTAAGACCCAGGTAGACAAAGACCTGGCTGGGATGATCTAGTTGGGGGTGGTCCTGCTTTGAGCAGGGGGTTGGACTAGATGACCTCCTGAGGTCCTTCCCATCCATGATTTTCTATGATTCTATGATATACTGTAAAGTATCCTGCGTAGAAGCAAATACAAGATATTCATGGTGTGGAGTTCAGTTTCTCCATAACCTTTTGAAATGAATAACTAGCTAAGGATTTTTATTGTGAGGGCCCACCACCTCTAAATCACAGGGTCATGCCATGACACATGGGCAGATAGAAAGCAAAGAAAGCAGCAATCCAGCACTTGTTTTTCTTTGTCACCTTGTGGAACGAGTTTCTTCTGCTACACAGAGATATAGAAGGGAGAAGCCCATATGTAGCTCATCAGGGTAAATGAGCTGTTATAACAGAGTCAGGACCTTCCCTGTTGTTCCTTGGTTTGTTCCGAGTCTTTGACAGAATGGAGACACTTAAAATCTCAGATTATGGTGGCTACCAAGAGGAAATCTGCAAAACACATACACGGCTGTTACCACAGACTGAAGAGGTCCTGTGGGAGGCTTTTCATTGGCTGCATTGTCCTTCCTACACACAGAAATGGTCTAATATGCAACTGGAAAATATATCCAATCCCACACAGTGGTTGATGGAAAAGTTAAAACCCAGGCATGCAAGGCCATCTTAAAGCAACAGAAATGAAAGGCTGAGCAACATGCACAAGAGGATTTTGTTTGGTTTATTTACATGGGTTTCTGAACATTCATGAAACTTTTCTTTTGCTTTCTAGCAGTGTAAGGTCCTGTGACCATTTCAGGGCCCTCTCCCCCAAGTGACTGCAGAGAGCACAACTCTGTTTTCTAGTGTTTTAACCCAGTCTCTTCAAACTGGAAATGAAAGGCTTCCGGCTGGGTTTTAATTCTGAGTGTTTTACTGTGCTTAAGGTTACATATTTCTGACCTCTTATGTGTGTGTCTCGCTGAGGGGAAAGTTAGGTTTCTTTATGCTCACAGTTCGGGAGGGAGGGGAATAAAAGCTTCACATGGTCTGGCCATCCTGTGTTGTCCATGCCATTAAATAGGTGAGCAGGACTTTTTCTTTAAACTTTTGGATGTCTGCATTAAGCTACTCAGGAGGGAGGCTAACTCCCCCAAATCAGGGCTTAAAGAGTTTGGCATTTCCCATTTATCAGGCTGACTATAATTGTTATCTGAATGACTCAACTTAATAAAGAGAGTAGCAGGCTTTGACCTTCTTACTTTGATGCTTTGTAGGAGTCTTAACATTTCCTAGTGCCAGAAAAGTAAAAGAGAAAAGGAAAGTGGGGGGAGGATTGAATATTAGTGTAGCCAAGCTTGGAGTTCCTTTGATATGAGCTGGCATTCTGGGATCAGCTCAGGGTCACAGGCTACAATCCTCATTGTCATGTAAAGGAGGTTCCATCAGGGGCCCACAGCCAGCCCCAGCCTGGCTTTGAGTGAGAGGGGAAGATGGAGAATGAGGAGTTTGAAATCTCCTTCTTCAATGTGTACCATTCTTTCCTGAAAGAAACCACTCCTGAGGCCACATCTTTGCACTGAGGACAGGCTTCTTGTTGGTGCCTGCTTAGAACTGTGCAGTAAGCAAGGACTCTGCACAGTTACTTCTTTAGGGTTAAGGACTTTGCTTCCCTCTTCACATTAAAAGGGGCACACTCCCTGTCAGTAGGCCCCAAACCTTTTCATTTTCCCCAGACAGGAAAATCTGCTTTCAAGGCTTGTTCAGTATTTTTACATCTGGATTTTTTCCCTAAAACAATTTTTTCAGTGGCTTCTTCTGAACAGACTTTTGCAACCTAGCATTTGTAGCTGGCATAATAGCACATCCATGCACAAGGGGAACAAAAAGGAGGTCAGCAAAGCAACAGATTTTATCTTCCACCCTCCAAGGGGATTCTTATAGAAACAGGACTGACAATTATTTTCAATGAATTCTGCAGTGATAACCTCCAATGCTTCACATGAATTTATTAGCAGAAAATATCCAATCTGGTTAAACTCTACTGTCATAGGTAAGGGTTATTTAATCTGCAGATTTTACAGGACTTCCCTGTTTTTAGCTAATCACATCAACCAGTTACATATGTGGGGAAATGGAAGCAGATGTGATCTGCATCCTGCTATGCCTGCCTTAGGAAGAGAAATTATATCTTAACAACAGTTTTCACAGTTTATTACCCTGGCCTGATTTTTAAATGCTAATGTAAACAGGGCAAAATACTTTCTAATTACACTTCGTTCACTCCACCAGAATGAGGATAATGTTGAACAGTTGTGATGTGAGCAATTCCATTTTAATGCTGCTCCACAGGAGGCAGCCCTGGCTCTGATTGGTTTTGACAAAGGGCTTATTGATTAATGTGTAAGTTGATCAGATTCCCTGCATGTTGTATTTTGCTCCAGTAAATATGAAACCTGGAGCCTGGCCATAACACAAGTCAGCCTGTAGATGCTATCCTGTGTAAAGAAATCACCAGCTTGCACAGCTTGGCCACAGAGCACCTGTTAATACCCTCAGGGTTTCTAGCAGCTATAAAAATCCTGTTTGAACCTTGTCTCTCAGGCTAGATTTTCTGGGATTCACTATAGATGCCATAGCCTTGACCCAGAACATTCCCTTGAGATTTGATGACAGTCACATTCCAGGAGCCATTCCTGGCCCTTTCCCTCCCTAAAAAGGCATTTAGCAAGGCCCCTATGGGTTTGGCATTTCCGCTGCCTGCTTTCTCTATTGGCTGTCTTCTTTTACATAAATGGTCTCTTTTACAACCTGCGAAAATGTGACCACTGGGAAACAAGTATCTATGTTTCTCAGGCTATTATATGGAACTATCTTTTACAGAGCCCATGGCCCCCTAGTTTAGTGCAATTAGAATGTCAAAAGATAATTTTTTCACTGCCTCTATTTGAATAATTGTATAGCCACAAGAGGTGTGCTAGGTGCTTTAGATAGGGTCCCTGCTCCAAGAAGTTTAGGTGTGATATGAAAGCCAGGAAACGGCAATACTGTCCCCCCATATCACACCAAATTTGGATTATAGTAATATTGGTACCTGTTCAAATGTTTTAGGCTTGTGCCTGTGATGGTGGGACAGTTAAGCTGAGATAGGCAATAAGGATGAATACTGTACAAGAAGGATACTAGATAGAGTAGTTAGGGTGAAATTTCCCAAGCTAGTGTTAGAGTTAGCGAACGGACAATATGTAGCTATGTGCGTCATAATGCACTTGTGCACCAGGAACTAGGGAAACCCTAGGTCTCTCAGAATAGGAACTGTTGTGTGCAGTGAGTTTGTTTTAAATAGGGTATGCTCCAGAGGGTCTTCTTGGTAGTCCTGGGGTTGCTCCATGCATGGTGATTTGGTAAATCATTTTATTGCAAGTCTACAGTCTCCTATCAATTATGCATTTTGACTTTTGCATCTATTTTAGATAGTGGGCAACATTAAGGCTTGGTGGTAGTAGAAGGTGGAAGAATGAATGATGAATTATGGCAGCATGAACTAATGGACAGAGCAATGGGCTGGAACTTAAGACTTTAGTTCTATTCCTTCCTCTGGTACTGTCCTCCTGGGTGATTTTCAGCATGTCACTTCCTTTCCCTGAGCCCCTATTTCCTCATCTGTAAAACAGGGCCAATGATACTGACTTTCTTTGAAAAGTACTTTGACATCTATGGGTGAAAAGTGTTATTGTAAGATAGAGATTATTATTATGATATCATATAGGAACATGAATGCTGACGGACTTTTGCACACTCATTTTTAGCTTTTCTAACATGTGGAATATAGAATTACTTGTAAAACATGAATGGTTTATTTGTTTTTGTTTTCTGCTTTGGCAGGGAGGGGAGAGGAAAATAATCAACTTCCCCTTTATACTATTTCTTTATGACTTGGTGAATGTTCGGATCATCTCAGTAAGAGCTGATAAATAAACTGATGCCCCCACTACTTGCATTGCAAGCTGAAAACTTGTCTGAGACATGGGAAGTGCACTTCACCATGACACTGAGTGATAAATCAGCATGAGTTTGCGTTAAACCAGTATTTCAAGTGGCAGGGTAAATTCTATACTACAGTCTACATTTTTAAATTAGCCTTCTAACTGTTTAACTCCAGTCACTTGATTAATTCAGGTGTATCAAAATTAGACTAACATTTTCAGTAGAAATTACATTTTACGCAACCGAAAAAATGGAATTTGTTGCAGAGTCCTGCAGTGAGAAACCCTTCCCAGTATCTAGCCAATAGCACCAGCCTGTCAGAGTGGAAACTCTTACCTTATAGTTAAAAGTAATGTCCTGCCTAAGAAGAAGGAAGCATATATTGTTTAAAAGTTGTTACCAGAACATTATTCCTTAAAAGAATACGTAAGTAGGTATGTGCTTTTGTGTGTGCATGCAAGCTGCCTCATCAGTTTAACAAAGTGCCATTATAGCATACTTGACAGTCTTGGACCTTAGTGTAAGTCATTAAAATAACACTGTCATGTTGTCATATGTGATGCTGGAGCAGTGTCAATGCTGGCTGGGTTCCAATAGCTGCAATGATATCCATGGCAAAGATGACAATAGGCAATGTGCAAATTATATGAGAAAACCCCCCTATCTCCAGCATGTAGCTTCTATACAAACCCTACATTAACAGAATACCCAGATTACACAGTCAGGTGCTTAAAAGCCAGGAAATGCCAGAATTCAAGTTACCTGTGAGCCTTGTTTCAGGCTGTTTGTGCAGAAGCTAATGAGACCCTGTTTAACTCCATTATCTCATACTATTTTTTCCAAGGCATTTGATTGATATCCAATAAATAAAATATGTTTCAATATAATATAGATCAATTAAAGTGTATACCAAAAGCACAGGCTTTACCTATAGGATAGGATACTGCTCTGAAAAGCAGTTATTTAAAAGAATTAGTCATCATAAATAATCATCTCAATATGAACTCTCAGTACCCTGCTCTTGATAAAAGTGCTAATGCCCTTTAAATATTCCCTATCTAAGGGGATATCAAGTAATATCAATGCACAGCATTGATCAGACCACTCCTAGCATGCTGAATCCAGTTTTTGTACGCATTTCAGTATTTCAGAGAGAATTCAAAGAAGGGCCACAAAACTTATCTAGGGACTGAAAAACAGGGAGTTCAACTTTTTTCAGAGAATGCAGGAAAGAGAGCTGATGGGGGTGGGGGGAGAGGTCTAGTTCTGCTGGGAAAGGCACAACCAGATCCCAGGGCAGGAAGCTGAAATTAGACAAATCCAAACATAAGATAAGATACAAGGTCCTATCAGTAAGGCTCAAAACCATTGGAACAGTGTAGCAGGCTTGCCTTTTGGAGCTTGGGTTGAGTCCCAGGCTTGAAATCTTGCTGTTTTGATTGGTAGAGCCCATCCACCAATCTGAAGACAGGAGGAAGAGTTAAGTCACACCCCTTTCCTGAGGGGAGGGAAAGAGGAGCTCTCCACCCGGACCTGATTGAAGACTGCAACACTCAGGTTGGGAAGACTTCAGGGGCGGAGCCCTGGGGAGTATAAAAGGAGCTGCGCCCAGCATGAGGACAGAGAAGTGAGAAGTATGGGGCTTAGAAGAGCTGAGGAGAGCTGCTCAGCAGGGTGAAGCAGTAGCCCAGAAGCACCCCTGAAGACTTCCATCAGCAGGGAACAGCTCACAGCGTCCAGACCCTGGGAGCTGCATGAGGCAGCTGGGGTCTGTAATCTCTGGCATGCGGCCAGAGACACGGTGCATGGCTGGTGCACAGAGCAGGATCTCTGGAGTGCTTGTGCGGCTCAGGTCCTCAGCCCCTGGAACAAAGCTGGGAGCTTGGTATGTGAGGCGCTGCACAGAGGGTCCAGGAGCAGACCGAGCCTGGTGCTGCACAAGGCAGCTCAGGCCTCTGACCCATAGCAAAAGGTTGACTCCAGGAAGCTAGATGGTGCTCAGGCTCCTGAGCCAGCAGACAGGGCTGAGCCAGAGATCCCAGAAGCCCTGCATAGCATAGCCCTGTTCCCCCCCCCGCAAAGCCCACCACAGGCGAGACAGCAGCTTGGTGCGGAGCGCGAGGGCCATCCTCCAGGCCTGGGAGCCCTGAGTTGCAGGGAAAAGAGGATTCCCACAGGGGAGAGGGAGTCCCTCCTCATTAGTTAGGACTCTGCTGGGACCTTCTTTTGCTATTATTTCATCTGTTGTTTATTTGTATTTGCTTGTGGCTTATTTATTGTTCACCCATACTTATCTGTAGTTTATCTGTTGGCTATGTTTATTTTGGGGTTTATCTGTTTTAGATCGGATACTTACCGTATCTGGAGTAAATTTATTTACATTAACTTAAGTCCCCTGACTGTCCTGGCCTGGTTGTATAGGGACGGAGGGAAACTGAGTGGTCTGCGGTTTTGCCGCAGCACACCTGCCAGCTAGCAATTCCCTTCAACTGGAGAAGGAGAGTATATACCCAAGTTACCTGGGCTACAACAGTTTGCCAGAGGAGGAAGTGCACTTAACATAGCTTGGAGGCTCTTTAAACGAAATCAGGTAACTTTCCAGAGGATCCGGCTTCTTAGAGAAGTGTTATGGGCTGCTTGTGCTGGGTTGGGCTTCATGGTCATAGCCTTTCTAGTCTTGTAATCACTTCTGTGTACCTGTGAATCTATGAATCCCCTCATTCATCCCTTCCCTTCTTTGGCCAACTGTGGAAAGGAGTTAGCTGCACTACCCTCCATATGCACAAAACACTTGCAGTTCTGCATAAACACAATGACTCTAATCAAATCTCAGGCTTTTGGTTTCAGGAGCTTACCTATAAGAGTGAGGAACACTTTTTTTTCTCTCTAAAGCACAACTGTTAAGATGTTTGTAAGGTTTTTTTCTTTCTTCCTCTACAGCACCAGTGATTTGGCCCTGGCTTGCAAGAAACTGGACGGAATGTGGTGGTGCTCAAAAATGGCATGGAAAAACCTCTCCAATGCCTGCCTGATGTCTTACTCACATACTCAGATTTGATGTCTAAAGGGCTTTTCCCCCCCATATCAGTTTGGCAGGGTCCATGGGGGATTTCATCTAACTATAGCATGGGCCTAGTTCACCTGTTAAGATATCTCTCATGTCATCAATTCCCTGCTACTGCAGGGGCTTCAGGCACTAAAGCAGGGGCAGGCAATTATTTTGGGCAGAGGGCTGCTTACTGAGTTTTGGCATCAAGGGCTGCATGATAGCCAAGAGCAGATATATATTAATTTTCTAAATGTTTTAGGGGACCTGCGGGCCAGATAGAATGGCCTGGCGGGCTGCATTCAGCCAGTGGGCTGCATTTTGCTCACCTCCTAAAACCCAGAATAGTTTACTTTCCTGAGAACCAAAATGCTTTCATTTAAGCAAACCATTGGCTTCAAAATAGGGGGAATCTCACAAAATTAAATGACCTGTGCTATGTAGGAAGTCGTATTAAGAGGATTGAGGCTATGCCTTTACTGATAGCTGAGGTCAACTCTAAGGTTGCTATTCAGCACATACCAGCCAGCCATGCGCACTGTGAATCCCTGAGCTCAATCCCCAATACAATGATGAATTCTCAGCTATGAAGTTGGCCTGATCTCTGACCTGATCTCACCTATCACTCTGCCTTAGTGTGTTTTTAACTTACCCAAGAGTGCAAGCCTCCAGGACAGAAAGTCCACTAACCCTAATCTTACAGTGGCCTGTTCATGTCTTCCAGCCCCTCTTTCCCATACTTCCTGTCTACTGCTCAAAAGTAGAAGCAAGCCCAGAGGGAAAGAGAGACTCCTGGAGGGACTAGTCCACAGACTCCTGGAGGGACTGAGCAAGGGAACCTTGGGAAACTCTTAGCACTGTGTTCAAGAAATAAGCAGTACAGTGTGGACAGCTTTGGTAGTGGTGTTGTTTGTCCTTCTAATTCAAAGATGACTATGACTTCACTGGTTGTTTTGGTTTCTGTGAACACGTGAATGGCTGGTCAGGACAATTTGTGCTTTGAACTGTCTATGGAACACTGAGCACAAGATGCCACTTTGGGTTGCTTGACCAATAGCAGACATGCTGTTGCTGCAAGGTTTACACTGTGGGGGCACCAGCATATCACTGCCCCCGCCCAAACACACAATCATATACCTGCCTCGCCCTGCATGACAGGTGTCCTCTTTTTGGGAACTGGACCTACGGTAACCCTAGTCAAGAGGGCCTTTAGAAGATCATGGCAAAATTTGGTTACCCGGCGAAATTCATCACAATGGTTTGGCAAATTTTTGATGGCACGCTTGCTTGTGCTGTGGATGATGTTGAGTCATTTGAACCATTCCCAATTACCAATGGAGTTAAACAGTGCTGTGTATTACCCCCAGCCTCCTTTAGTATGATGTTCTCTGCCATTGCCCTCCCTCCCCACAGTTCTAAGCAGCTCCTTAAATGCTGGGAAAAACTTTGAAGTTGAGCTGACCAAAATCCTGGACATTTGATCATAGTTAAAAAAACTGCCCAGACCATGATGGGAGAATCTAAAAAGAGGACGTGTCTGGGAAAACCTGTATATAGCATAGCATTGTAGCTAGGATCAGGTGGGACCTGAACAGATCATCTAGCCTGACCCCCTGCCACAGGCAGGAATGAATGCTGGGTTCGCAAGACTCCAGACAGGTGATTATCTAACCTCTTTTTGAATTTACCCAAGGTAGGAGCGAGGACCACTTCCCTGGGAAGTTGGTTCCAGATTCTGGTCACCCTAACTGTAAAATATTGCCTTCTGATCTCTAACCTAAACTATTCTCCATCAGCTTATTATCATTTTCCTTGTCACCCCAGGTGGTGCTGGGGAGAAAAGGGCTCTACCTATTTGCTGTTGATCTCCCCTGATGAGTTTGTAGGCAGCCACCAGGTTCCCCCTCAGCCTCCTTTTGCTGAGGCTGAACAGGTTCAGGTCCCTCAGTGTCTCCTCATAGGGCCTGTCCTGCTGCCCTCTCACCAAGTGGGTGGCCCCCCTCTGAACCCTCTCCAGGCTGGCCACATCTGTTTTGAAGTGCGGCGCCCAGTACTGGATGTACTCCACAGTACTCCAACTGTGGCCTGACCAATGTCGCATGGGGGGTGGGGAGTATCACCTCTCTGGACCAGCTTGAGATGCACCTTTGTATGCATGACAAGGTATGGCTGGCCTTGCTGGCTACGGTCTGGCATTGGCAGCTCATGTTCATCCTGGAGTCAATAATGACTCCAAGATCCCTTGCTGCCTCTGTGCTTTCAAGAGGGGAACTCCCTGGGCTGTATGTATGCTGTGGATTCCTTCTCCCAAGGTGCAGCACCCTGCATTTGTCTATGTTGAACCCCATCCTATTCTTATCTGCCCACTTGTGTAGTCTGTCTAAATCTAGCTGCAGCCTCTCTCTCCCTTCAAGAGTGTCCACCCCATGCCACATCTTACTGTCATCAGCAGACTTGGACAGTGTGTTTTCCACCCCCTCATCCAAGTTGCTGATGAAGATGTTAAACAGTGTGGCCCTGAGGACCGAGCCCTGGGGGACCCCATGGCTCACATCTCACCAGTTTGAGTACAACCCGTCCACGACTACTCTCTGGGTGTGCCCTATCAGCCAATTTTTTACCCATCCAACTGTGCAGACATCAATGCCACAGTCACTTAATTTTTTGATGAGGATGGGGTGAGAGACAGTGTCAAAGGCCTTCTTAAAATCCAGAAAGACTACTTCTACTGTGAAACCATCATCCAAGGATTTAGTTAGCTGGTCATAAAAGGCAATCAGGTTGGTGAGGCAGGACCTGCCTTTGATGAACCCATGCTGGTTGCCCCTGATCATGATCTCCCCTGCAGCACCCGACAGATGTGCTCCTTGATGATTCTCTCCAAGATCTTCCCAAGGACCGAGGTGAGGCTTCCGGGCTTATAGTTACTTGGGTCCTTCTTCCTCCCTTTCTTAAAAATTGCAACCACTTTAGTCAGTTTCCAATCCCCCAGCACGTGGCCAGATGACCACGAATGCTCATACAGCCAGGGCAAGGGCTCCGCAATGAGCCCTGCCAGTTCCGTCAACACCCTTGGGTGGAGGGGATCTGAACCTGCAGATTTAAAAATGTCCAGCCCTTCCAGAAGATCCCTAACTACATCTGTACTGACCCAAGACCTGACAGGACTATCCTCGAGATTGTCACTACCTCTGGTAGGAGGGATATCCCGGTCCCTGTTCTAAAAAACAGAGGCAAAGAAACTGTTAAAAATATCAGCTTTCTTGTCTGGCACAGCCACAAGATTACCGTTTGCATTTTGCAGGGGCCCTACATTGCCTGGTGCCCTCTTCTTGCTCCCAATGTACTTGAAAAAGGATTTTTTGTTGTCCTTAATCCTGGACGCTAGCCTGAGCTCTATCTCTGCCTTTGCCTTCCTAATAGCCCTCCTACGCTCACAGGCCAAGGAGGAGTACTCCTGCTGGGTGATAGCTCCTCCCTTCCATTAGTTGTACACCCCCCTTTTAGTCCTCAGGCATTGCTAAATGCCCTTGCTGAGCCAAGTGTGTTTCTGAGCACTCTTATCCCAGTTGCTTCTCTCAGGGACTGTTACCCTTTGGGCCTGTTATCCTTTCAGCATGTATGCTTACCCTACTCCCAACTGTTTGTATCAAATGATTTTGTCAGGTCAATGGAAGTCATATACAGGTTGGAGTTCTGTTCCTGGTATTTCTCCTGAAGCTGGTGGGCTGCAAACACTATGGATAGGGACAGACATTCAAAAAGCCTGAGCCTGAATTGATTCAATCTTTGCAGGGTAGTCAATGTGTTGCACAGGGTGATTCAACAGAATTCTGTCAAGAATTTTACCATTTACTGACAGCAAGGAGATGCCCCAATGGTTATTGCAGGGTTGTCTATTGCCTTTCTGCTTGTACAAGTGGAAGCTGCAGCCTACAAGTTTTGGTATAGGCTGCAAAGTGTGACATAGACAGGGAAGGCAGCTCATGTGGCTCAGCCTAGTTGAAGGTGACCTTGAGATCAGTTCAAAGTATAACTGTTAACATACTGTTAGTGGTACCTTTTGACCTTGAACTCCGAAATGCTAGCTTGTGGGAGCAATCCCTGGCCCAGCTTTTCCTACATGTGGCCAAGGCCTAATTTAGTGGAAGTGTTTTTTGAAAACCTGTGGAGATCTGGTTACTCTTTTCCCTGGAGAAATGCTTTGGACAAATCATGCTTCAGCATCTTTGTTTTGGTTCTGGAAATTTTCCATACACATCTTTTTTGTGGTTGAGATGATGCTTTTAGGTGACACTATTAGGAAGCGGATACCAATGCTACTATCCTCTCTATCACTCAGAGCTGTTTCTTTTGTCAGGAATGCTGAATGACAATGTGTGAG
Source organism: Crocodylus siamensis (assembly GCF_052110815.1). Classification (NCBI taxonomy): domain Eukaryota; kingdom Metazoa; phylum Chordata; order Crocodylia; family Crocodylidae; genus Crocodylus; species Crocodylus siamensis. The sequence goes on along the minus strand of NC_143398.1, from coordinate 182,625,852 downwards.
AAATCAGAGACTTGAATAGTCTCACAGCCTGGTCTCATGCCCATCTCACCTGGCAGAGCAAATAGTGCAACCTTTTCTCCATGAATAGCTCCAAGGTGCTACCTGTGACATTCACAATCAGTTTGCCAGGCAAGCCTTCCCAACAGGAATCAGGGTGAAAGGGAGAACATTATATTCCTTATTTTTTGTATAGTTTTTTGTATGTCGTCTTGCCTCAGACCAACATGGCTACCAAGCACAGACCTGAAACACAGAAGATGCTGAATTTTATCGGATTTTTTAATTTTAAACTTCATTGCAGAACAAGTAAGATTTTTTTTTTACTTCCCTGCCTGCCATCTAACACCTCCAGGGAAGGAATTCTACCTGATCTACACATCAAAGAGCTACTCAGCACAGCTCACAAAGACACTCTCGTGGACCCAGAGGGACAGCCTTCCATCTTCAGCTCCCTCTGTGCAAAAATTAAGTTTATTTCCATCTCCTCCCTTGCTTGCTCTGAGGCCCTTATGGCTAAGGGCAAGCAAAACTCGAGGGCATCCAATCCCCAAGCCTCTGGGCTTGGGCCTGCAAGTAGGATGCCCAGTAAAGGTCTGGAAACATCTGAAGCCCCAGGTGTGGGTGGAGGATGTTTGCCGGTAGTAGGGCAACTTATGGTTCTGGACTCTTGGATTTGGAATTAGTTTTGGCTAATTTGGCCTCAGATACAAATTTAAAAAAATTCCTGCCCATGGGGACTTCCCATTTTGTACCATCTATACTTTTCCAAGAGCCTGATGAAGGGACTTTGACCCCGAAAGCTTGCAGAAAAGGACAATTTTCTTGTGATTTCCCAGTTGGTCTAATAAAAGGTATCATTTTGGAACCAGGAATTCTAGGTTTTTGTATGTCTTCTTATCTTCCTTATCACATTCTCCTTTGGGCTTTGATTTAAGGTAAAGCAACTTTGCTGACGGCTGAAGTACAGAGACAGCAACAACTTTTGTCTTTGAACAGACACTGTGAGCATCTCCTGAAAGGGCCATGGCCAAGGCAGAGCTTTTATTCTTGAAGAAGAGAGAAACCTCTTTCAGCACATGCTTCCTGAACTCAGGCTATCAATGTATTTGTGAAAACCCTGTCACAGCCTTGGGCTTACATTCCCAGGCTGCATACTGATGAGACAGATGCTCCTTCTGGGGTGGGAAGTCAACTGATTACATTTCTGGAGGCTCCCTCCTTAGATAGCTAATCAGCAATAAGCAAATGCTGCAGCCTGGGGAAAGCCAGCAACAGATAATTGTCTGAACTTTCGTGCTCTTTCCAGCAATCTAAGGGTAGGACAGTGTGAGCCCACAGACACATTTTCCAAACAAAACACAAAAACATTTCCTTTACAAATATACTACTATGACCCTACAACAGTGTACTTAGTTATTATTAGATAGAAGTGGGGGGAAGATGCATCCTTCCCTTCCCCATTCTGTATTGGGCAAGTCACAATGCAGCCAGGAGTCTGTGCATGACACATTTGGAATAAATTAAACTAAGGCTGGGCTTAAATCACCCTGAGCTCTGTACTTGGTAACTCTCTGCCAGCACCCCTGCCTTCTCTGCTTGCAGTGGGAGAGCACAGATGCCCAGAAGACTTGGGCAGCAAACTCTTCAGCTTTTCCTATGGCACAGTTTGAAACCAGCGGGTGTTAAACTGACCCAGTGCACGACCATCAGTGCTGGGTCATTCTACCTTATTTCCAAAGTAATCCTGATTGACATGGAAACTGTACTACAAGCATAGAGCTTGGCCTGGTATTTTGCCCTTTCTTGCTGGGCACCACTTGCAAAGTGTTGGGAATTGAGATCACATAGCAGGAGGTGCTCAGGATCTGTCCTGCCACTAGGGAAGCTTAAATCTTTTCAGGTGTATGAGCTCATACACAGGTATTTTGGGGCTAGAAGCTGTGACGCACTGCGTTTCTAGCCATAGCTTCAGCCTTTTGTGCCTATTCTCTACCTATTTAACCTGGCCCAGGGAGAGAATATGCAAGGTGCCTAGACTTCATCATCCTCATTTGCCGCAACAGCAAGCCAACTATATGCTTCTCAGGTTAAATGTAAGTGTAAGAAAGCTGTCAGACTGGGAAGGGTTTATACATGGTGTGGCATAAATCTACATCAGGTAAATTATACTGCTGGGCCATGTGTATTTGGGAGTGCTAATTGTCATGATTAGGATATGACAACTAGGAGCAAATTATTGTAATTATTTCTACACACACAGTCCCAGCCATACAGCTGTTCCATGAGCTAGTTAAACAGTGCAATTACTCAGACATTTACTTTTTACAGGTGACTAATGACAGTTGTTCAGATTGTAATGCTGAATGACTAAATCCTGCTGTTACACTTGTGTAAATGTGGAGTAAGTGCACTAAGACTAATGGAGTTGCTCTGGGTTCAAGGTGGAGACATGGGGCAGAAATCTGGCAGAGAGGATTAGGAGATTCATCCTGCATAGCCTGCCAGCATGGAGTATGACAGAGACAGAACCCATAAAGACCACCTGAAAATAAAAACAATAAAAACTGAGCCATGACTCATGTCTTTATTGCTGTAGATCCTCAAAAGGCACAAGGCAGTGTAACTCCACTGAAGCCAATAAACTTTATCATAGGTGACGCATAGGGGGGTCATGTGCCTCTGCCCGCCCTGACAAGGCCACCACTGGCAGCGGCACCTGTGGGTGCTCATCAGCTCTGCTTCCGCTGCCAATGCCAGCGATGGCGCCTGTGGGAGCTTGCCAGCTCCAGCCTTGCTGCCAATACTGGTGACGGCACCTGTGGGTGTCTCCCCAGACTTGTGAGGCACCAGTCACCCATGAACTTTATAGCAGTTCAGTAGCAGGAGGAACCTGGAGATGCCTCATTCCGTAAACATTCGCCCTAACTTCAGCAAGTCTAGTATGAGTGAATGTGAGCAAGGGAGTCACAGCTGCCCTGAACTTATTGCCTATAAGGCAGAAGGAGTATGTTGCAAGAAAAGCAGGTAGTGCTGGAATGAAGCAGACTTTGCTTCCAGGCTAGCTCTCCCTTACAGCACTGTGACCAGAGACAGTGCTGGTATAGTCTACTGGGGAGGAGGGAGGGCAGCATTAGGCAGCTCTCACAAAGGGCCTAACAAAACAGAACAAGAAGCAGAATGCAACACTGGAATGTCCTCTTCTGTCAGGTGTCGGGGCAGTGTCTTACCAGCAAATCTAGTGCTGGTGCTGAAACAACACAGAAACAAAACCACTCCATGTGTGGAATAGCTTTAGCAGGCAGCCTGGACTCCTTGCTGATAGAAAAATGTTTAGATTCTAGGGAACTGATATTCCCGAACTCCCTCCCCCTTCTTGGGAAAAAAAAAGGTCAGATAATCCTGCAGGGTTGCCACGGTGACAATTTTTTTTTTTTTTGGCAAACCACATATTAGGGAAATTAAGCTTATGTGTCCAGGCTAAATGCTGTGGAGCTGGCCAGTACAGCTCCCAGATTTGTAATCTGCTGACTGGATCCCTAAGAAGAAAGGCTTGTCTGGATGGGGCACCTTGATCCTGTTCTTTGCTTAGATTACAACTCACTGAATTTTAGGTAGCAAAAATGTAGGATACATTTGAATGTGAATGCAGACAGCTTAGACTGGAGGGGGAAAGGAAGGACCCCCCTGGGGACCTTGGGGAATCTGTGCAGGGCCTGGACATGCAGAGGCAAAAATAACAAATGTTGTTAGAGTGTAAAGCCTGCAGGCAGAAGGACCTTTAAAGCTGGGCTTGGGAAACTGTGATTTTGAGTTGCTGAACTACTATAAGAACACTGCTACTTTTAATTTGGTTGATGTTGAGAGAACTATCTCTCTCATTTTCTTACCACAGATATTGTTTGTTTTCAGTAATGAATTACGTTATCTATGTTTAGTTATTTTGAAATATTATGCCCTGCAAAAGGAAGTGTCTTTATCATGGGAAACTGTTCTTGTCTCAGGCATATAAGAGTAAAACTTCTTATAACTATTTCTGCTATTACATATAAGCATATCTACATATCTATATTTTGCAACTACATATAGGTGCAAGCCATATTATGGACTGGGAAAAGAAGTCTAGCTACAGTATGCACACTTATACAGTTGGAGGCAGATAGCAAGAAGGCTTACAGGACTAAGTGCTTGACATTTGACATAGTACAGTTACACACTCCTGGGTACATATATAGCCCATTGGAATAGTAGCGATGTATTCTGGAAGGAAAACATGTTTTAGTGCATGTTTAAATGCATATCTGCATGTCTTATGTGTATGTGTACCAGCTAGGCATGTATAATTGGGGCAGGTTCAGTAAGCATGGAGCATAGCATATACATGATATACTGGCACCCACATAGAGCCATGGCACCGTCTAGGGTCACAGTCATTCTGTGCCAAAGCTATTTGTTGCTGTCTTCTCTCTATGGCTAGGTACAGACATTCAAAAAGCCCAAGGATGAATTGACCTCAGTTACATGGTTTTCTGTAAGTGGCATAATTTAAACTGATAGTGAACAGAACACACATTTACCTTTGGTGGAGGGGGGCCAATCTTAGACTGGGTTCTGTCATTTTTAAACCAGTCCACTTCCATCTCTTGTACTGGTAAAAGTGTAATGTCTGTACCTGACCTTTGGGGTTGGTTACTGGAGAAGACTACTGGAAGACAATCTTTCTAGAACACATATTGGTATGGATATGCTGTCATCACAGGGTGGTGGCCATACTGGCACCTTGCGTACCCATTGTTAATTGGTTCTGATATCAGGAGGGTAGCACAAGTGGGAAGTGATGGCTAACCATTCCTGCAAGGCATCCTTTTATTCTGTGAGGGGCACTCAAGTACAATTTGCCAGTGGCTAGGGACCAAGGAGGAGGGAAGAAGGCATAAAGATGTTCGACAATTCATTATTTCAGTTACTACCAACATTGCCCATGACCACAAAAAGGCTTCTGCATGCCACCCTCTGTTCTTCAGGACAAAAGAGCGGTGACATTTTGTGTACATGTAATTAGGACGTCATCCAATTTGACTCTGTCAATATAACAATGTTGTAGCACCCCACAGATTGCAAGTTACCAGTAAACTCCATAAAAAAAATGTGCCTGTCTAAAAAAGTGGGGACTAGCTCGTGGCTGCCAGTGATCTGGGTGTGAAAGGAGGCTCTACAACCTGTTTTCATGTCAAGCTCTCCAGCTGCCCAATGACAACTTTATGTTGCATGGGGATGTAAGCAGTGCTGGGATTCAGAAAAGCAGAGTCTCCTTCCCGTGGGAATTTCTTTCTGTGCTATTGGTGATCAGTCCTGCTATATATGGTGGATGGAACGCAGATAATGACTCATGGCTTAAGGGGGGAGGGGTAATGACAAAAAACAACCAACCTTCACCCTTTCTGCTTTGACAGCATGCCACTCAAATGTTAGTTTATTTTAGTAACCTTTTCTTTAATATAAGTTTAACTTAGAGCTGCAGAGTACAGTCCCAAAGAGCAGCCAGCAGAAAATACTGCTATAGCTTGCATTTAGCAGGTCTTTTTTTCTCTAAAAGGCATGGTGAGTGATTTGTAGGGAATCTAGGAAATAAAATAGTGACTCTCCAAACATCCAGTCTCCTAAGCAGGGAATAATTGACACAAAATAGCTGGATTTGCAGCATGGACAGGGCTGGCCATTTTAGCAATTTCAGAGTAGGGGAATGCTACTGGTAAATTTTTAGCTTACCACAAACTCTGAATGCCCAATTATGTATGTATATAACGTATATAATGTAGTTAATGTAATTAACTGGCGGCTTCGGAGCTGGTGCTACGAGGTGGGCTTTGGGTTTTTTGACAATGACCTGTATTTCTGTACAGAGGGCATGCTGGGGTGGAATGGGCTTCATCTCTCCCCAAAGGACAAATGTATTTTTTCTTCTAGGTTGGCTGATCTCATATAGCCGGCTTTAAATTAGCTTCGCCAGGGGAAGGGGCCTCTCCGAGTGGAGAGGATGCTTTGTCATCATGCAGGGTGACAAGAGAAAGGGATGCCCAGGTAAGCAACAATGTGCTGGGAGTAGGGTGCCACAACAGTCCTGGGAGTAGCGGGGAAGCGTGAGCACCCTGAGGAGGCCTCAAGTGCCCCATACACCAATCCTCGTAGTATGGGGAGCAAGCCGGAGGAACTGTGCCTCCTGATTGCAAGTAAGAATCCAGACTTAGTAGGGCTCACAGAAACCTGGTGGGACCCCACCCACAACTGGGCAGTGGGCATTCAGGGATACACCCTATATAGAAGTGACAGGACAGAGAGGAAAGCTGTGGGGGGGTTGCGCTGTATGTCAAAGAGCAACTCACATCATCAAGGATTAGCTTCGGGTTAGAGGAGGGTTGGGCGGAGACACTGTGGGTCAAACTGCAAGGAGGGCGTGGTGAAAGGGACCTTATGGTGGGTGTCTACTACAGACTACCCAACCAGGGGGAAGAGCTGAACCAGGACTTCTCCAGTCAGCTTATGGAGGCAGTCAGGTCAAGGGATGTTATTGTCATGGGTGACCTAAACTACCCAGATATTTGCTGGGAGGAGCAGACAGCCAGGTCTGACCTCTTGCATCCAGGATTAAGGACAACAAAAAGTCCTTATTCAAGTACATTGGGAGCAAGAAGAGGGCATCAGGCAAGAAGGGCCCCTGCAAAACTCAAATGGTAACCTTGTGGCTATGCCAGACAAGAAAGCCAATATTTTTAACAGTTTTTTTGTCTCTGTTTTCTTGAACAGGGACTGGGACATCCCTCCTGCCAGAGGTAGGGACAATCTTGGAGACAGCTCTGTCAGGCCTTGGGTCAGCACAGATGTAGTTGGGATCTTCTGGAAGGGCTGGACATTTTTAAATCTGCAGGTCCAGATGCCCTCCACCCAAGGGTGTTGAGGGAGCTGGCAGGGGTCATCGCAAAGCCCTTGGCCCAGCTGTATGAGCATTTGTGGTCATCTGGCCAGGTGCCAGGGGATTGGAAACTGACTAAAGTGGTTCCAATTTTTAAGAAAGGGAGGAAGGAGGACCCAAGTAACTATAGGCTTGTAAACCTCACCTCGGTCCTCAGCAGGATCTTGGAGAGAATCATCAAGGAGCACATCTGTGGGGGGCCAGCAGGGGAGATCATGCTCAGGGGCAACCAGCATGGGTTCGTCAAAGGCAGGTCCTGCCTCACCAACCTGATTGCCTTTTATGACCAGCTAACTAAATCCTTGGATGATTGTGTCGCTGTGGACGTAGTCTTTCTAGGCTTTAAGAAGGCCTTTGACACTGTCTCTCACCCCATTCTCATTAATAAATTAAGCGACTGTGGCATTGTTGCCTACACAGTTGGATGGGTAAGAACTGGCTGATGGGGCACACCCAGAGAGTAGTGGTGGATGGGTCACAGTCAAACTGGCGAGATGTGAGCAGTGGGGTCCCCCAGGGCTCGGTCCTCGGGGCTGCACTGTTTAACATTTTCATCAGCAACTTGGATGAGCGAGTTGAAAGCACATTGTCCAAGTTTGCTGATGACACTAAGATGTGGCATGAGGTGGACACTCTTGAAGGGAGAGAGAGGCCGCAGCTAGATTTAGACAGACTACACAAGTGGGCAGATGAGAATAGGATGGGGTTCAACGTAGACAAATACAGGGTGCTGCACCTTGGGAGAAGGAATCCACAGCATACATACAGCCCAGGGAGTTCCCCTCTTGAAAGCACAGAGGCAGCAAGGGATCTTGGAGTCATTATTGACTCCAGGATGAACATGAGCTGCCAACGCCAGACGGTAGCCAGCAAGGCCAGCCATACCTTGTCATGCATACAAAGGTGCATCTCAAGCTGGTCCAGAGAGGTGATACTCCCCACCCCCCATGCGACATTGGTCAGGCCACAGTTGGAGTACTGTGGAGTACATCCAGTACTGGGCGCTGCACTTCAAAACAGATGTGGCCAGCCTGGAGAGGGTTCAGAGGAGGGCCACCCACTTGGTGAGAGGGCAGCAGGACAGGCCCTATGAGGAGACACTGAGGGACCTGAACCTGTTCAGCCTCAGCAAGAGGAGGCTGAGGGGGGACCTGGTGGCTGCCTACAAACTCATCAGGGGAGATCAACAGCAAATAGGTAGAGCCCTTTTCTCCCCAGCACCACCTGGGGTGACAAGGAAAATGATAATAAGCTGATGGAGAATAGGTTTAGGTTAGAGATCAGAAGGCAATATTTTACAGTGAGGGTGGCCAGAATCTGGAACCAACTTCCCAGGGAAGTGGTCCTCACTCCTATCTTGGGTAAATTCAAAAAGACGTTAGATAATCACCTGTCTGGAGTCTTGCGAACCCAGCACTCATTCCTGCCTGTGAAACTATGAAACAAGCCACTTAGGGCTTGTCCAGATAAGCATGCACATGGGTGTCCCCAGGAACAAATAACAGCGGCATACGGTTGTGCCGCTGGTACTTGTTCCTGGGGAATGCCTTTGTGCATGCATGGTGGTGGACAGCAAATTGCCCTGGGTGGGGTAGGGGAGGCCTCTGGGGATTTCAGCTTCAGTGATCCAGCAGCAGGGAACCTGGCCAGCAGCCAGAGCATGGCTCTGATTTTAGGTGGTGCACCCTGCTGCCATTTGTTCCACCCTGCTTTTATTAGGTGCAGGTTTTTTTGACAATGGGATCTCTCGGTGTCAAAAAACTCCCCTAGCTGCATATTAGCAGAGTGGGGAACACCTGCATATGCAGTGTGTGGCACTAGACGGGCCTGTGGCACCACATATCACACGTGCACGCTCGTCTGGACATGCCCTTAAAGTTCAAAATTCTCATCAAAGCCTTTTGAAGCTGAGGCCTCGTGTGTTTGATCCCAGAACATGCAAGTTCTGATTTATAACCTAGGATGGACTCTTTGAAGGCTATCTTGACTTCAGTCATTCCAGAGTCCTAGCTTGAAGCACAAGATCTTTGCAGTATGTTGTAGGGCTCTAGTTGTGAATGAACTCATAAATGAACACTGAAAGATCTTGAGAACCTCGAGATGAATTTTTCCCTCTCTTTATTCACTGCCCATTTAATTGTGCATAAAAGGCCAAATCACAAGTTAGGATAGCTCCATTGTCTTCATTTTCTAGTTTAAAGCAGCTGAGGATCTGGCTGATAACTAGGAGGGGAAAACATTTTAAAGTCCCTCATGCAAGTGAGGAAAGTGCTTCATTTCTTGACTTGATGATAAGAGTCTCTCCATAATTAATTATAAAAGCCCCCTCATAAATCCAAAGGAAAGTGACTACTTCTGTGAAAGTCTTGCAACAACAACCAAATATTGTTCTTTTTTAAAGGACTATTCCACTATAAAGTGATTGTCACTGTCAATACAGTAATTTCTATTTTTAATTGTCTAAGTTTTATACAGTTTTCAGGAAGCATACCCTGCAGCATCTGTTCACAAGTGTGTTGTGAAATGTTTCTACTAGGTTGTGGACTAGTTTAATTTTACTTTGACTCATTAGGGCTGGGCTTTTCAAATGACGTGAAAGGAGCTGAGTGATCATTCCATTGTAATTTGATGAAACTTGAATGGTTAATTTCTTGAGACCCTTTTACAAATCCTCACATGCATTGAAAATGTGATTGGTCCAATAATCTAAGCCCAGCTATTGCCTCTTGAACAGTTTAATAAGCCAGGCAAGAAAAGGATGAGAGAATATACCTAAAGGACATAAATCCAAACAGAAAATCAGAAAGGAGCAGTAAATTTCTCAGTACTAAATAAACTAGTGCAAATAAAATAGTTCTCAGCTGTGTAAAACCATTTTGCATCAACACGGCACAAGAATTTTATGTGATGTTATTGTTTGTTAGGTTGTGGTAGTGCTTATAGCCTCACAAGGTTTGCTGCATTGTGTCAGGCACTGTAAAAATATATGAAATGACAGATCCACTGTACGGAGCTTAGAGTCTAAAAGAAAAAAAAACATCTGGCTGAAACAAACACAAGTAACTACATTTTCTTAGTTTGTTATTCAGTCTCCAAAGCCAGGGATTAGACTAAATACCACAGCAGACATTGTGTGAGTCAGTTTCTGGAACTGCTGAAGGTTCCAAGGTCTGAATTTAAGAAACGCACTGCCACCAGGCACCAAAATTTAGTGAAAACAAAGTAGGGCTTGGCCAATTTTGTAATTATTAACCTGCCAATAGATGAGGATGTAACTGGAATAAGATGAAAGACTTTGGATGAAAGTGCCAGGTTGTACAAGCTTAAACTCATTTCCCTGCATTGCATCAGGTGAGATGAGGCATGCCTGACATATGGGCCTGGTGATACTGCGGCAACCAGCGTTAACATTAATGGTTGCCTATGTAGTGGTGTTATGTAGATGGGTATGTGCATCTGGGACTGTATACTGAAAACAGCTTTCTGCCAACTGGGTATTCTGCTGAGATGTTTAATATACATGATAACACATACCAAGATGAGTTGCATCACACTGAAAAATGCACATTTCACACTTAAGAAAGCAAAGCTAGATTAGGAGATTTTGCTTGTTGTGCAATAACAGTAATTCAAGGGGCCTGTTTAAAGAGGGAAAATGGCCATTGGCTAACATGACTAATTGTTAAGCAGAGTCTCAGCCTTGTGATATGAGCTGGTAGGGATAATAAGGATGAATAATGTCACGTCTTTGTTCTGGTCTTGTCTCCAATATCCCCCCAGAAGCTAAAATTAACTGCACACTTTGCAAAAAAGCGCAACTCCCTCCATTCTCCTCCAGCTCTCAAACCCATCCCTCGGAGCTTTGAACAGGAAAGAACCAAGTTAATCATGGCACCATTCTGTTTAATCTGACCTTTAAATGGTTCGTTCTTTCTCAGGTAACTTGTCTAGATATAGCATTTTCATAAGGCTGCACTGTTTTCTACTCACTTGTGAAGTGTTCTGGACTAGATAAAATATAATGTGCAGTATGCTGCACTTCTGACTAATTAGCAAGGACCAGCCAGATTTCATTTGTGCCTTCAAGGTTTTCTGCCTCTCAGAATGGAGTGCTAAAGAGGGAAGGAGAGGGTATGTAAAAGGAGACTGGCCTGTTCATATTACTAACAGCAAGGGCTTTATGTGCAGCCCTAAAAAAGGTACTAGCCCCATAGGGTGTTTTCTGGCTGTAGGGTGTTTTCTGGATGGCCAGCTTCCCTTTCTCATAGCTTGTAGTGCTCATGACAACCCCTGTCCTAGAAGAGCTGATGCGTGTAACATGCCATGCAATGGAGAGTGCTGCTAGAAAGGGGAAAAGGAATTTTTGTAGAGTTTGGGAAGAGATTTGCCAATTGGCATGGGGGAAAGAGCAGAGTGCGGAGGAGCCTTAAAGTTAGGCAGGCAGAAAGAGCTAAGAAGGGTAAAAGGAAAGGACCAGGTCTTGGGTAAAGGCAAGAAAGACTCAGGACTTGGTTATTATCCCTCTTGAGCATCTTGAATCAGCTGGATGAGGGAGAAGCAGGGAAGCTTGGTGCTGCTCTGACAAGGGCCCCTTAGACCTCCATGCAAAGCCAGATGCCCTCAGGCTGTCAGAGGGGCAGACATGATGCTTTTTCCTTTCCAGATAGAGCCCAGATATCCCTTGCCTGGCTTGCTACTACTGCACAGTAGCATCGTGTCACAGTTTGTACCAAGTGACTTGTGTAGATGCACAACGCTGTGTACCTAAGAAGCTGTAACTGTTTACATTACATTTGGGTAAGGCCTTATTTCAGTTCCAAGACTGTGCACTTAGTTCCAAGACTGTGGAGTACCCATAAATACAGGCACAAGCCTTATTCATTGGAAATATAGACTCTTGTGGAATACACTCCTATGAAAGAATGTAGTGTGTCTGCATGTGAAGTGGGTGAAATGGCTGGACCTCCTGATTTTGTGGTGGGACCTGCTTGTATCAGGAAGTAGAGAAGGAGAAAAGACTCTCTTGAGTCTTTTCCTACCCAACCATTAGCACAGCTGGTTAGCACCATGCAGCAGCTATTGAACAGCTGTTGTTCTGTGGGAAGAGTGCTAGAGTTAGAGTATGTGATTGGGAAAGGCAAAAATAATGTGGGGGGAGGGGGGAGAAGAGGTTTTTATGAATCTGCACTGGGATCAGGTGATTCTCATCCGGTCATCTGAAAATCAAAAGATAAACTAAGTGCTCTGCTAAACAGTAACCAGACTACCAGTCTGAACAGGCAAGGAGGTTTCACAGAGTGCCTGGAAATTCCTAGTTGTCATTGTTCTGTGACAACCAGTTATTCTTCTAGGCTGGCACAAGGCAAGTGTAACTGGTCCTTCAGGGGACTGCCCTGCAACTGGGGGTCTGTCTGCTAAGTACATGCCACCCTCTGCAGCAATTCTGACTGTTGATGCTCCCGATTCCAGAAATGCCTTATTTAGGAAAGTGCCTTGTGATAGGGGAACTGAGCTGAATCTCAGCCTGTGCTGCCAGTCTGTGATTAGTATCCTCTTTTGTTTGGCTTTGCTGCATCTAAGGTGCTCACCTCTCTCACTCTTCTCTCTGCCTTTTCTCATGTAGGAATTGTTCCAGTGTCAAGCTATATTTCCTCCTTCCATTTGGTCTCAGTGTAACCCTGTGCATGCAGCTCAGGCTGGTTTTGATATGGCTTGTGGACTCTTCTTGAGCAGTCAGGCAAGTCATAGCTACACCAGTTTTGCCACCAGAACTTCTGCAACAGATGCTTAAATTGTGATGCCACCAGAGCGTGTGTGTCACTGGGCTTCTTTTGCTGGGGTTGCACATTCTTGCTGCAAGAGTTTGTATTGACAGAAGACATCAGACACAAGGGTAGAGGCTCAGGCATACCGTGGCTGACATTGCTTGGTCACTAGGGTGCATTCACATTCTGGTGTGGATTTTGCCAGGGCTTCTATGTTAGCAGAAGCCATGTGTCATTACAGGAGAGGTTTTTTGATCATGTGGGGTGTGGCTGGCTTGCGTCTGATTTGCTTGTGGACCCACAAACACTTGAAGGGCAGCTTCTGTCTGTCAAACGTGATTGTATAGATCAGTGTTTGTCAACCCATGGGTCATAACCCAAAAATAGGTTGCAAGAATATTTCAAAGGGTTTCAAGTTGTAGGGATGTGGGCAGGAGGGGGCCCCTCTGGCAGGGTTGGGAGGGCAGGAGGGGGCTGCAGGTTGAGAGCGAAGGACACCAGTGTGGCTGGGGGGGCAGGAGACTGGAGGCCGGGCACTGGCAGGGGCAAGGGGATGTGCGTCGGGACAAGTCATGGATCTTTGCAAGTGGGTCCTGGTAGGAAAAAGATTGAGAACCACTGACATAGACCAGGCCCTTGGTTGTACAGATGGTTTTTTCTGTCTTTGCATCCAGGGTGCATCACCTGTGGCCCTGCTGTCCACAGTAATCAATGCGTACGCCTTCAGTGCCCTTGCTGGAGAAGCAGGGAGGGACTGGGAGTTTTTATATGGGCCTAAGCCCACATGGGTCCCACGCGGGTAATCAGGGGCATTTATACACACAAACTCCTGTGTGTATAAACACATTTATACAGAACTGGTTGCAGCCCAGACACTTTTCAAAGCGCCCACCACTGCAGTGCTTGCGTGTGCAAAAATGCCCGGGGTTGGCTTGGAGTTACCCCCTGGGTAACAGGCAGGCGAGGCAGACAGTGCCAAGCCCGCAGGCTGCAGGTAAGTAACACCCCGCCGAGGAGGGGGCAGGGCCTTGAGCTCCAAGCCCAGCCCGCCGCCTGCCCCTCAGGGAGGATGTCGGCAGGGGGCGCCACACGCAGCCCCCGCACATCGGCGGAGCGCGGGGCAGGAGGCGCCACTGCAGGCTCGCCCCAGCCCGTCCGGGCTGAGTCCGCGGCGCTAGGACCCCGCAGAGCCCGGCTCGCACCGGCAGCCCCACTCGCCTCGCACCCGGGCCGAGACGGCGGCGCCCGGCGGCAGCGGCAGCGTCGGCACCATGCGCGGCAGGTGAGCGCGGCGGGCTGGGGCCGGGGCCGGGCGAAGGCGAAGCAGGGCGCTAACCTGTTGCCTCTTGCAGGTGTCCCCAGCGGCGGCGGCCCCGGCCCCGGCTCCTGCCCGGGCTCTTTGTTCTGCTGGCGGCGGCGGCAGCGGTGTCCCAGGAGCGAGGTACGAGCGGCCCCGGCCGGACCCCGCAGCCCGCCCGCTGCTACCTGCGGACAGCTGCTGCCCTGCCCTGCCCCGGGACTTCAGCTGATACCGGCGAACCGGCGGCGGCTGTTTCGTGCTGCGGGATTTGTGCTGCCTGCCTGAGGGTGGGGGGTGTCCGGAGCTGTGGCGCGCTGAGGGGGTGCAGATCCTCCTGGCTTCACGCTGCTTTTGAAAGCCCCACGGGGCTGGCTGCTGTGGGGAGCCGCCGCCGGGCGCCCGTGCTGCTCAGTGCAGGGGGCGCGGGGCGGGCAGGAGTTTGTGTCCCACCTGGTTCCCTGCTGTGAAGGATGGTTGGGAAATGCCCAGTTCTGCCCTCAGCTTTCTCACTTTTCAGCCTTTCCAGCTGGCAGGGAGGCCGGGCGTGCTCGCGGAGTTCTAGTATCACCCCTAGGGCACTCATTTGAGCTGTCCTATTCCTTGCAGGTTTAAAAGAGCTTCACAATACACGTGGATATTTAGTCTCCGTGTTTAAGAGCCTGCATGCAGTGGTAGTTACAGGTGTGGGGAGTGTAGGGTTTGTGGACTTTCCTTTATAGCTCTGGCCATTTACAAGGGGAACATTGTGCTATTAAATACTGTACACCTGCTCGACTATTTGACTTCAGCTCCGTGTCCCCTTAGCTCCTTTGTACTTCTAATGTGAAGGGTTGTTTGATTTTGTAAGGGTGTAAAGTGCTTATGTATGAATGACAGCAGCAAGCTGAAATGGGAACTTGAGCAATTTAGTCCATCAAGAACAGTAACGGCTGTATAGTAAATGCAGCGCGTGCTTGCCTTGTGAGCACTGAGGAGAAAAGGCTTTTCCTTTACGCTGTTTCAAGGTGTTTTAGGGTGCTCTTTTTCACTAAAGTCTAAAGTGACTGTATGCTTGGTCAAGGCAGGGAGTGGTCAGACTGAGAACCACGGTCTCTTCTTCTATAAGTAGTCAGTGTAAAGTCAAATGCTACAGAGTAGTTCAGTGCTTTGATGGCAGGCTTCCTTCGCGCAAGTGGTACAATCAGTGTGTCGTTCCAGGTGAAAGTACAACAGGGCAAGCTTCACTTAATAGCTATACAGAGAAAACACTTTCAATTCACCAGGGAATCAATGGTGACCCTCTTCCGAAGAATACTTGAGAAAAGGGCAAAACTTATGCAGTAAAGAATAAAATGTATTAGGAAATAGATTTGCTGAAAGGCTAATTTACATATACCATGTTATCAGCTTCAAAGTAAAGTATAATTGTGAAAAGATGCAGATGTGCAATGGTAAACTTCTTCATTCTAAGCAACCAAAAGTAACATACTAGATATTAAAAGAAAGGCTTATCTCTCCTGCTGTCTGAAATGATTTGACCCATAGATTGGTAGAATTTCAGTTTACAGAATTAAATTTATCACGGCTTATCTCTGCTGTCTGATATGAAGAAACCAGTAAAAGCCCATAGTTTCATATGGGGCACCTCTCGCCAGTATAGGCTCTAAACACACAGGTATGCACACATGCCTCAGAATATGCCTTGGAGTATGCCAGAGATCTAGTATCTGATGTTGCACTGTATGCCAGATTCTACACGTACATTAAGTACTAAACTTAATGCACTGTAATTACAGCACATTAATGAACATTAGGAGCTACAGGAAGCTATGTCAGTATCTAGATTTGGGTCTCAGTGGCCATGTACATACTTTCAGTAGTGCTTCTGGCCCTACAGCAGCCTGGGGCTCCCACCCTCTCATTGCTGCCCTGAGGTATACTAGGTCCACTCATTAAACACATCATGCATGTGTGTTTAGACTTACACCAGCCAATGCACCCCCCCAACCCCTTGTGAACCTCTCTTGTCCCCCTAAACCCTCTTGTGGATCCTGTGGGCCAGGTGTATGAGAAACACAAATAATCTATTGCTAGGTTTTTCCTTTCCTTCAAGGCTTGCATTGTCTTGTTTACAAGATTCAGAAACAATGTATACCCTCCAGACAGAGAGGAGAACTTAGTGTTGACTCAGCTTTCCCTTAAGAGTAGCTGACTGAAGTCTGATTTACACTGAAGCAACTTCCCTTCCCTGCCTCTATGTCAGCTACTGCTGCAGCTGTTAGATAGAAAGCTTACATGTAGGCAAGGAAAATGGCAGTTTACAAAACAGAGAGCTTGTCTTTGCTTAAGACTAGGATTAATTCCAGTTTTGGTCCTGGCTTTTCTTCAATGCACTTGAGGTCTGCACTGGTACAGCTACATCAGTGGCTGGATTTGGGTCTCAGTGGGTGTGTCTAAATGTTCATTAATATGCTCTAATTACGGTGTATTAAGTTTAATACCTACAATTACAGGTAGTGCCTTAATGTGCCATAAATGGCACTACTGCACATTAGTGCAAGCACACGTGTTTTTGCTGACACTAATGCACATTAGCACGGGCTTTGCCCGCTGTGTTAATGTGCAGTAGAATTAGTCTACTGTGCTCAAAGCGTCTTGTGTAGATGCGCTCAGTGTCGCCAAGATCTTAATGTCTCATCCTTGAAAGTAACTAAGTTCTTTTCAGGCACAGCAGAGAGAATCTCTTTTTGCCAGGGCTACTAGCTTTGATGCCTGCTTCATCCTTTTACTAATGTCTCTCCCCCTTCCCCCCCCCGTGATTAATCTTTCAAGCTAGAGCACTTCCAGCCTGTGTTACAGGGTTCATACAGACATTTGGGGAGGTTATGGGGAGGTTAGATCACGTTAATAAATGGCCACCAATTCTAACTTAGTTCACCCAAGTGCAGACCCTAGACTTAAATTGCTAGTTTGGTTGACCTAAGTGTGAACTGTGCAGAAGTTCGGGAAGTTTAGATGGGTCTAAAAATGGCTGACCTGATCCAAGTTAACTCTATACCAGAGGTAATCTAATTTAGACTGGGTCCAGTGAGAGCAATATAACTGAACTTCTGTATAGCCCCTAGTGCAGCCCTGGGGTTGGGAAATCCCAGCCCCAGGACTGTGCTTTTCTTACCCCCCTGCCCCAACAGCTCTGGGCTATTTTTAGCCCTCTTCGCCCCTCCCACAGATGGACAACACCCCTCCTACGGACCAGCCAGCCCACCAAATCCCCTATCCTGCAAGCCATTGCTGGGCTGGTTTTATGGTGCCAGGGGGTGAGGAAGTAAGTCGGGGGAGGGGCAGGCAGGATTGGGGAGTTGGTTTGCTGGGGGGGGTGTTCATTACAGATGTTGGGGTTGGGGGGGCTAAAAATAGCCCCTGGTCTAGGGGGAGAATGCCCCCCATCCTGCCAACACCCCCCCCCAGCAACTCCCTGCAGACCCCCTCTTGCCACCCTGAACCCTCTTGTGAACCTTGCTTGCCCCCCCAGCCTATGCTAGTCCCTCTGAATCTCCCCATGGACCCCTCTTGCCCCTCCAGTCTCCCCAGTGTCCTCCCACAGATCTTGTTTGGCCCTCCAATTCCCCTCATTAGCCCGCCACTCCCCATCCCGATTTACCTTAGAGCGAGTGGCCATTTTTAACTTGTTCTAAAATCCCTCCAGCCAACCCAAATGTCTGTATGTGCCCAGAATACAGTGACCTGACTTGGTCCCATGTTGGGTTTGTATACCTTTCACAGGGTACCTATCAAACTGAAAACTGGGGTGTGTAAGCAAGTGGTTAAAAGTAATTCCAGGGACTCGAGTTGCCTGGCATCTGCTCCTGACTTTACAATCATGGCTTCCCATATTTGAGCTTTTTAACTCTGAAAGACCCACCCACATGCCTGGGGAACTGAACATCCCAGGGAAACCCTGGTCCCTGAAGGCTGAAAGATACAAAGCAGAGAGATGATAGGTTTTCCTGGTGTCTCTTAGTACACTAACAGTCATCCCCATTTCTACTTCTAATAAAAATAGTAAAATGCTAGTGGGCTCAAAATTCAGTTGTCTGGATCCTTTTTAGTCTGTGAAACATTTTCCCTTCAAACTCTTCAGTTTATTATTTTAAGTTGAAAATGAGAACTCTTCATAATAGAAGAAAGCTCTCCCTCTGCTCTTCTCTGCATTCTCTGGTCTTGTTTCAGTGATCTTGAATTGTTCAAAGAGGTATAGACACTTTTCCATATTCTGGCATAAGTTACTGGGGGTTTGTGTGAGTAAAGTGCCTTGCAGTATTGGGTCTTGAGTTTTGTTTCTTTCTTTTCCTTCAAAGTGCCATGAAAGAGCGTAAATGTCTGATTGGAGCTTCTGAGCCTTACCACAGTATACATGTTTAATAATTGTAACATGCTAACTATGAATAGGTGGTTTGATTTCTGGGTTTTTTTGGTTTTTTTTTTAAAGAGGGGTGTGTGGGTGTGTGACTGATTTATGTTAATGTCCTTCTTTGGAACTCCTGACAACAAGTAAACCACAGTCAGTATGTGCTAGAAGCCCCCTTGCAGGGGCAATAGGGGTGAGAGGAGGGGAAGAACGCAGTCTACTTTAATGAGAATAACAGCTGACTTCAGCTACCCAGATATAAATGGTTTGGAAATCACAGCAGGAGCTGGGAATGTGGTTTTGAAGGATTATTTATGGTAGGAAGCTGTTTCTTGCTCTGGGAATAGCTCAAGATGCTGGGGCAAAGGCTAGTTTTGACTTGGGCTCCAGTCCTACATTCTGATCCATGCATGTCAGTACAGGTAGCAAGTACTAGGGAGATGCCTAGCTTTGCTCTTGTCAGATCAGATGCTGGATTGAGGGCATAGTCCAGAGTAAAACATAGGGGTGAGGAAAATGTGTATGACCCTGATCTTCTGAGAAGAATTGTGCTTTCAACTATCACCAGCCCTCTGCCTTTGCCATAGTATGTTCATTCTCTGATTTTGGCAAGTACCTGCTCTAGTTGGGAAAGCATGGAATGATCTGCAGGGAGAAGACATAAATATGAAGAAGATAGTCCCTTTTAGCCTTAAAAATCTATTCATACCATCAGTCTAGTTGCTATTTCAGTTGTCTAGTCTAACCTCTTGTACAACATAGGCTGGAGAAACACATTCAGTAACTCTACAGCAAGCCCATGACTTCTGCGTGAGCAGTACCATCTTTTAGAGAGATGCTTTGGATGATCCATCCTGTTTGATGAGCTGCTTCATGGATCAGTTACCCTCGCTGCTTTCTTTCTAAACAAATAAAAAGTGCCTCCTTACTATTAGAGTAATCTAATTTTTTTGTTAGGTCTAACTTCTAGCCATTTGATTTTTTTTCCACTTTGACTATGTCTGCCAGAATAAAGAGTCTGTTGCTATCAGAAATCTCTGCCCTAGGTAGGTACCTACAGACTGTGGTCAAGTCACCTACCTACTCTTGGATACATTCATTGGACTGAACTTCTTCAGTCTCTCTCCCCCTCCTGCTTGTGTTTAGGAATCAGATGCCAAACAGACATAGAATTCACCCTGATACAGGTACTGAGTTTATTCTCACCTTATGTAATAATTAAACGCAGGAGGGAAGTGATGAAGGTAAAAAGGAATCTGCACAGAGGGCCCTGGAAGTAGAGCACTATAAATGGTGTGGAGAAGGGCCCCAGTATGCAAGGCAATTGATACATATAGGACCCATGCAACCAAAACCAAAAAACAAGTAAAGACTTAAACAGATGGTCACTTTTGCTCCTATGCTTGGCAGGTAGAATAGGGAGTAGATACAGATTTCCAACCACATGCCCTTAAATGTAAGAAAGGCAGGGATCCAGAAAGCAGCTGCGTGGCTCAGGCCCATTTTCAGTAGAAACTTTGAAAAAATATGTGCAATTGTGTTTTAGTCCCTGGCTGTGCATGGATATCCCCTCACAAACACAGTTCAGTTCCTTCCAGTGGTCCCCAGCTTCCTTCTCTGGATGCACATTTCCACTTTTATTTGAATAGGGGACAGGTATTGAATCTAACCTATCCTTGGGTAGGTGTGCAAAGTAAATAAGGACTTGCTTTCTACAACTTGCTGGAAGCAGTTAGACCTCAAAAATGTCCTGGACCAGATATCTGAGACTAACTGTACAGCATGGATGCAGACGTTTGGCCTTCCCAGTGGCCACTGAAGTGTAGCGCCCATTATAGATCTCCAGAGACAGAAAATTATTCTGGTATGAGATCCGGAACCAGCTATTTTAAGTCCTGCAGCAGTTCCAAAATAGCATTGCTGACTTTAGGGGGTCAAAGACTGTTTTGATTCTGGATCCTGTGAACCACTTGAGCTAGAAATGACTAATCTAAACCATTGGGAAGATGAGTATTCTGGTTTTCATGTAGCTTTGAGCATTCACTTTCAGCCAGGATGATTTGTGGTAGAGACAGTACTCAGTACTCTGATCAACACATGATGAATCTGTGGAACTCGCTCATACATGTTATCGAAGCAAATGGTTTGCTGTGTTTAAAGGAAAAGGATTAGATGTCCATATGACTACAAATAGTATGAACCCAGATTAAAATACAAGAGCTTTCACTTCATTAGGGGTTTTAACTTCCCTAGGATAATGCCATTTTGAGCATCTGGGATAAACAGGGTACTGTTCTAAGTGAATCATTGGCCTTTTTTGGGATGCTGTATGTACCCTTGGCCCTCAGGTCTAGCATTCCAAGCTGCTGATGCACAACAATGTGGAAAAGCATTGCTCACTACATGAAGACTGAACCCCATCTCTTTACCTAAATCTCTGCCAACTGTTTAAGGGCATTTATATTCTGAATTTGGCTGTTGAGGTATAGCGGACTTCTCTAGCACTCCCCTTTCCAGTACACCATAAAAGATGGAAGTGCCACATACTAAAAAAAATTGCTTGTCTCCCAGTGTTAGGGAGGAAATTGTTTTGAAGGATTTGAAAAAAAATGACATTCTCAGGGCTGTCATACAGTTCAGTGTCCAAGGACTGTGAGATTTGCTTTGCCAGCCTTGCTTGGTATGGTCCTTCAAGAAATGTTTGTTCTGGATACAAACAAGTTGAAAAGTTATTTCTTTCTCCTGTGAATCTAGCATTGTAATTGTTGTCTGTTTTTTACCACAAAGTCTCCAAAAGCATATGTGCAAGGCACTAAGTCCAGTTTATGAGCAAATGAAGTATTGGATCAGGTGATTTAAAGATGTCCATGTTGGACTTCCTTTTATTCTACCTGCTAACCCAGTTTACATTGTGGACATTAATTGTGTATTTTCTTATTGCTCGGTGGCATGACCTAAATGGTTCCTATGGCTCCCAAAATATTTCAGTTCAGTTGTGCTTAGAGCATGCATTTATTTTCCAAGATGTTCTCTCAATTGTTCTTCAGGAAATGGATGCTCTTTTATAGCTGGCCATAATGTTATTTGGTAAGCGTGTTATAGGATGTTCAATAGAAAGAAAGAATTAAGTGTAGTCTGATTGACATTTCCATATACCAGTTTTGAGATGTGCGAGTGTGTTGAATCTACACATTTGAATCAAATACTTTTTGTTACTTGGTGTTGAATATGATAATGCCAATGCATGTATGATTTTATTGTATTTGCAATATATTCTTTCTTTTAGTCTGCCAGCACTCATTCCTAGACTTGTGGTTGGAGTCATTTATTTATTAAGGCCCTTGGACAAAATATAACACCAGTCATGAGCAAGTTTGCAAAGATCAAATTTGAAGTTACAAAAACAGAGGCAGCTAAATTATACCTCAAAGTGCAGATACATATTAACATCTTCAATATTTGAATGGTTATGAATATTATGAGCAATGGACGCTTTATTAAGCAGGATGAATTGGCCTTTGAACCAGCATATTTGTATTTGTTCTCTTTGTCTTGCATATTTTTCCTAGTTCTGACTGAATTGGAATATGCTGTCACCCAATATTAATTAATAATCAGCAAAAATGGAGGTAAAGAAGTAGCAAATTACCACCAGAAGGCTAAATGGGAAGAAAAAATCTCCAATATCTGTGCTAGAGAGTTTTGTTATTTTGATATTGCCTGAGCACATAGCTATTTTGGTTAAGTGCTTGCCTGCAGAGGAAAAAGGGAAGTTTGTTTAAATGACTTTTTGTCCCTTCCCTTCCCTTCCCAGCTTCGGGTTTCTGTTTCATAGTTTCATAGTTTGTAGGGTCGGAAGGGACCTGAGCAGATCATCGAGTCCGACCCCCTGCCATGGCAGGAAAGAGTACTGGGGTCAAACGGCCCCAGCAAGGTGTACATCTAGCCTCCTCTTAACGACCCCAAGGGTAGGAGCCAGCACCACTTCGCTTGGAAGTTGGTTCCAGATCCTAGCCACCCTGACTGTGAAGTAGCGCCTCCTGATATCTAGCCTGAATCCACCCTCTGCCAGCTTGTGACTGTTATTCCTGGTCACTCCTGGCAGTGCTCGGGGGAACAGGGACTCCCCCAATGCCTGCTGGTCCCCTCTGACTAGTTTGTAACAGGCCACTAGATCCCCCTCAGCCTTCTCTTGTGGAGGCTGAACAGGTTCAGGTCCCGTAGCCTCTCCTCGTAGGGCCTGCCCTGCTGCCCCCTGATCATGTGAGTGGCCTCCTCTGGACCCTCTCCATGCTGTCCACATCCCTCATGAAGTGCGGCATCCAGAACTGGACATAGTACTCCAGCTGCGGCCTGATCAGTGCCTCATAGAGGGGGAGGATCACCTCCTTGGATCTGTTCGAGATGCATCTGTGGATGCATGACAGGGTATGGTTGGCCTTCCTGACTGCATCCCCACACTGCCGGCCCATGTTCATCTTGACATCAATGATGACTCCAAGATCCTTTTCTGCCTCTGCACTGATGAGAAGGGAGTTACCCAGCCTGTAGGTATACTGCTGGTTCTTCCTCCTCTGGTGCAGTACCTTGCACTTGTTGGTGTTAAATCCCATCCTATTCTCATCCGCCCACCCCTGTAACCTGCCTAGGTCCGATTGCAGCCTATTCCTCCCTTCTAGAATGCCCACATCCCCTCACATTAGTGTCATCAGCAAATTCGAACAGGGTGCTTTTTACCCCCTTATCAAAGTCACTGATGAAGTTGTTGAACAGTGCGGGCCCAAGGACCGAGCCCTGTGGAACCCCACTGCCCACGTCCCTTCAGGTCGAAAATGACCCGTCCACCACCACTGTCTGGGTGCGGCCCTCCAGCCAGTTAACAACCCATTTGACTGTGTAGGTGTCAACACCGCAGTCCCCCAGTTTCTTAATGGGAACAGGGTGAGAAACAGTGTCAAAGGACTTCTGAAAGTCCAGGAAAAATATGTCCACTGCTACCCCTGCATCTAAGGATTTGGTGACCTGGTCGTAGAAGGCCCCCTGGTTCGTCTGACAGGACCTGCCGCTAATGAACCTGTGCTGGTTGCCCCTAAGCATAATCTCCCCTGCTGGTCCCTCGTGGATATGTGCCAGAATAATTCTCTCAAAAAGCTTGCCCAAGATTGAAGTAAGACTAACTGGCCTATAGTTTCCCTGGTCCTCCTTCCTCCCCTTTTTGAAGATGGGAACCACATTTGCCCTCTTCCAGTCCTCTGGCACCACACCGGAGCACCACGAGTGCTTGTACAGCTGTGCCAGGGGTCCCGCAATGACCCTCAGTACTCTAGGGTGGAGATCATCCGGACCAGATGATTTGAATACATGCAGTCCCTCCAGAAGTTCCCTAACTAGTTCCTCACTAACCCTTGGCCTAGGTGCACCTCCCCTGGGGTCTAAGGGGGGGGCCCAGAGATGGGGTGGCAGTTCTGGTCCCTGCTCAGAAAAATGGAGGCAAAGAAATCGTTTAATATGTTAGCTTTGTCATCTTGTGTGACGACCAAATTTCCTAGCATGTCTTGCAGGGAGCCCACATTACCTGGTACCTTCTTTTTGCCCCCTATGTATTTAAAAAAGGACTTCTTGTTGTCCTTGATCCGGTAAGCTAGTCCCAGTTCCAGCTCTGCCTTAGCCTTCCTGACTGCCCCCCTGCAGTCCCGAGCAACTGCAGTATAGTCCTCCCTGGTGATGGCCCCTCCCTTCCATTGGGTGTACGCTACCCTTTTAGCTAGAAGACATTCCCGGATGCTTTTGGTGAGCCATGGGGGCTTTTGTGCGCTCCTGCTCCCTTTGATCCTGTTATGCTGCTGCACATCAGTTCTGGGGATACTTGGAATTGCTGGCACTGGGCTGGTTAACTTCCAATCACTAGTTGTGCCATTGACTGAAGTTAAGCTGCCCATCCTTTTCTGTGTTTCTTACACGTAGCAGCTTTTTACTTTCTTCTAGTTACTTTATACCTGCAACTGCTTAATTTTGATTTGGGGCATGTGGATTATTTTAGTAAACACAAATACTCTTAATCAGTGCAAGCCTCTGAGTAAATTCAGGAAGGCTTCTGTGGTATTTCTTCACCATTGCAGGCTAAGCAATGGATTTAAAATTTTATATATATTTGGTGGGGCCAGCTTTTTTGGCAGGCATGGCACAAATTAGTCCCACACTCTCCCCTTGCTACTCTCACCCCTTATGCCTGGTCTGTTGTTCTAGCTTCTGTTCCCAATCATGTGCTCCCTGTCTGCTCTGCTGCTCTTGCTTATTTCTTCCTTCCTGTGCTATCTGCCCGATTTGCTGTTTTGCTGCTTTCCCTATCTGCCTCTGTGCTACCTGTCCACTCCCGTTTGCTGTGTGACACACATGGAGGCTCCCCATGCCACAGCTTGGCCACCCCAGCTATATGTAAGGACAGCTCAAAATATGGGAGCTCCAAGTGAAAATGCAGAGATTATGCAACACCTGCTTGATTTTGAATAAAGAGATTTCTGAGGTCTGGCACTGTAGTTTCAGTATTGGTTTGTAGGTGTTTAATGGGCTAGGATCCAGTGGAACAAGGAGTTCATTAATATTATTTTAAGAAGTTTACCTACTGCCTAAGAGCAATGTTGGCCTGGCAGGCTGGGCAGCTGGAGAGCATACCAGGGACAGTGGTAGTGGCTACCAATTTAACTCTAGGAAAGTTTCCCAGCAGGACATTGGAAGAAAAGTGCTTTACACCTCGTGAAGAGTGGCTCAGGGAAGGTAACGAACATCCTGTTTCAGAGCTAGCTTGAAAGAGAAATTGGTTCTGGCTGGTCTCATTACCTGCACGTGAGACAGCTCTGGGTAGAGTGCTAATTCTGTCCCTGTTGGGCTGGGTCACGGTAGTGCTGCTTTATGCGCTAGGTGTCCGTCCCACTGGACAGAACACCCTGGGTGGCAGGCTGCATCTCGGCTTTCAAGCCATCTTTTCTGTGGGCTCTGACCTACAAAGCCTAAGTTTGGGGGAAAGGTAAGATTCTTGCTCTGTTCAAGAGCAGTCTTGCTAAACACCATTTGTCTATGGCATTAGTTAAACAGAGCCCAGGTGAGTGGAATTTATACTGATGTGCTGATTCAAGCAGCAGTTAGTACCATTTATTTCGCAGGCTAAGTAGGACAGTTTGTGAGCAGCTAGTCCAGGTCAGTATGTCCTAATAGCACAGAGCATGGGCTAATAATACCTCAAACATGGGGCACCTCACAACCTCAGGTTGATCTCGTACAGCACAAACAAAACAGCATATGACCAGTGTGAGGTTTGGCGTGAAGGGCAGCTGCCAACAGCTCTACACGATGTTGCATGGTGCTGAGGAATGGCATGTTGCCTTCTGTGATGTGAGGGAAACTGCTGGTTATACAAAACTATTTCCTGAGCTCGCTTAATTCCTCAACAAGCTGATAGGAGGGCTGTTTGTAAAGCCTTATCTGGAGCACTTTTATCTGCCTCGGGAATGAAGGAGGGAGCCATCCCTGCCTAGGTCTGAACCCCTGGCTGCAGGGAGATGGGATGTCTCAAACCTGACATCTAGGATGCTGAGTCATGCTTCTGCCAGAGCCGGGAAGCTCTGTGGCTGCACAGCTTCTCTTTTGCAGACAGTGCTTCCTCCCCAAAGCCTCCCAGTCCTTGTCTGCAGCGCCGCTTTGAGTGTTGCGCATCCCCTTCTGTGGAAGGGAGTGGAGCCTGGGTTGTGGGGGGTGCTGTTTTTTCCTGTGCAGAGCAGAGAGAGGTAGTTATCCATGTTAGTCTGAAGTCAGGAAAAAGGCAGGATAAATATGCACCTTATAGACTCACTAAATTAGATGTGTAGCATAAGCTCTCATAAGCAGTGGGCTTATTCATCAGATGCTGCTCTTCCCTGTGACACTGAAATGCACTTGCTGGTTATTAAATAGACTGCCTCCATTTTCCCTGGCAGGATTGTTTGATCTTAGCAGAACTGCTTACTTGCTTGGTGGCAAAGGCACTCATTATTTGCTAGTCTGATAAGATAAGTCTGATATGTCCCTGAACCACCTCTCTTGTGTGATTCTGGGATTCCTGCATTTCCTTATGTGATGCTTGAGGGATGGAATAAAAATTTTGATGGAGAAAATAGCCTAGCAATTTCATTTAACTTGAAAATAAGAACAGGGTTAAATTCTCTAATCAGTGGTGGTCCTTCAAAGCCAAGGATGACGTCCATCAGGCTTGATAGGTCCTCGTGTGACTGAAGAGCCCAATTCTAGATGCATATGTTCTTTGGCAATGGGGGCATGTTGTTGTGCGGGGGGGTGGGATATTATCTTCCCTAATATTCCAGTACTCTAATATAGTAGTTCTCAACCTTTTTTGTACCATTTGTAAACATTGATGGCCAGTCCTGGCCCAAAACCCCCCAGTTTGGGGGGCAGGGGGTGGGTGTGGGAAATGGAGGGCCTCAAGCAGCCCCTTGCAAGCTGGAACTCTACCAGCCTGCAAGAGAAAAGCCACAGTTTCCTACATTTTTCTCCTTCAAAGGAGAATCCACATTGAAAGTTTGTTGATCCATTTTTAAAGTTTGTTCATGATCCTTTCATATATTCTTGTGACCCACTTTTGGGTTGCAGCCTGTGGGTTGAGAAACACTGCTCAAGTGTGTTCCACAACACTTTTTCACTGAGAGTGACCCACTGAGAGACTGAATTGTGTAGTGATCTCAAGGCTGTCGGGCATGTTTCAGGTAGGGAACAAGGAGACTGCAGCACAGACAGTTTATCATGTTTGTTCTGTGTACTGCTGTGCATCTATTGCCTATTTCTAGGCTTGCTCAAAATGCACTGGAACTAGAACATTAAGCCTTGCATTGGTGCTATGAGGCAATAAGTTTTAGTTTTTATATATATCTATAGTTTTTATATATATCTGTAGATGAAGAAGCTGAGCCATTTGGGACTTGAATGATTAGCCCAAGGTCAGGCAGAATGACTTTGGCAGACGTGGAAACGTGGCCCAGATCCTCGACTTCCAGTGCTTTGCTTCAAATGTACTTCCATATTTCTTTCATTGTACCATTGACATGGCCTGAGTACCATCTAGTATTAGTTTGTTAAATAGGTTGAGTGAACTTAATAGCTTTTAGGAGTAGGAGTAATATGGCCTGATGGTCCCAACACTTGTTAAATTAGAAAGTTACCTTTTTAAAGCAGGTAGGAGACCACAGACCACTTCTTCCCTCTACCATCCCCTTCCAAGGCTTTGCGTGAGGTATAGAAAGTATGCCAGCTGTGAAGCTCAGAGGACTTGCAGAAGGGAATCCTTGCGTTGCGTGGTTTTAAGGAAGATCCTTTCTTACTCTTTCTGGCTATTTTTGTTTGGTGAGCTCTTACTTCCCAGTATTCCTCTGGTCCCTGGGTCTGGGGGACGACATGTCTTGCTACAGCCCGGGGGTGGGGACTGTTGGTTCTGTTGCTTTGGGCCATGAGTTGCATTCCTAATGAAGGAGTGGTTTTCTCTGGAGGGATGAGAAAGAGACGCTTAACTCAAGTTACTGCTGTCTGCCATGTCTGGGGGCCACTTCTGGGGGCTGCCAAACGAGCCTACATGGACTTATGCTCCAAATCTGCCTCTATCCTAATATCTTCAGTCTCAACTCTTTTGGAGTACGGAATGCTATGAATGAATGTGAAGATACCCCGCAGAGCTATTCAGAGAAGGTCACACACCTCGGTATATGCAGTGATGCAAATCCCAAGAGTCAGTGGTTCATGAGCTTATCATCCCTCAGGTTTATCTGTGAAACTTTATGGGTATTTTGTGTGCTGCTTTCAGAATCTAAGCTTGGGCTCCATGGGAGATGCTGGGGCTTGCCTTTGAAACCAGACAGAGCTACTTCCCTGGCATCTTTCTGTGCTGGCAGTTTGCTTCATGGTAACACATGTAGGGGACCTCCCTCCAAGTGCCCCTTTCTTCTCTTATGGAATCACCTGGTCTGACTGGTGATTTGTCCTTCTCCTTTGTGAGACTGAAAGGGGGCAGCATATTGCCCAGGTCCTTGCTAAGGCTTTGATGCTCAGACTGTGCCAGTGGCCTGTGGGAAAGAGCCACAGAAATGTTCTGCATGATTTGACTGCTGTGTCTTCTTTCTGTGTCATTTTTGATGGCTTGGGAAAGGAGGTGCTGCTGTAACAGAAACTTCAGGGGCATCACGGTACAAGATGGCTGTTGGCTCCTGCTCAGTGCTGCAAGAGCTTTTGGTGCCCAGAGCCAAGCCCTGGTGAACAAGGACTGTCTAGGGCCCAGAGTCTCAGTGGGTGTCAATCAGCAAGCTCTAGAGCTACACCAGTATATAGCAGAGCAGGATCTAGTTCTACTAGTAACAGGACTCAAAAAAAATCTGCTTGATACCTGTTGACCCAAAGACTAAGATTTCTACTCAGAATAAACAGCAGCTGTAGCCTTTTCTGTCATGTCACTCTTCCTGACTGGATCCTCAGTGTCTGCCGTACCTAGAGGGTGGCAAGGGATGCTCAGGGCAATTTTGATCTTTTCCAGGCAGCTCAGCCTGAAAAGCTAAGAGTAACATACTGTGTATTTCATAAATCCAGTGGTTACAGTTTAAAGAGAGAAAGAGTGTGTGTGTGTGTGCGCACGCATGCGCGCATACCCTGCTCTTGCTTTTCTTTCCCCTGGCCTCTGTAAGCAGATAGTGGTAGTTAGCCATGTTTGTCTGAAGTCAGGCAGAAGGCAAGGTAGAGGTACCCCTTATAGACTGACTGAATCACAGATGTATAACATCTTGTGAGCCACAGCTCACTTCATCAGATAGCACCAGATTGTATCTGATGTAATGAGCTGTGGCTCATGAAAGCTTATGCATCTTGGATTCAAGTCAGTTTGTAAGGTGTACCTTTACCCTGCCTTTTGCCTGGTGTCTAGTGTGAGTCCTCTTCCCCTGTGGGGAGTTGGATTGTCTGCATCTTTAGCTGATCTATGCCCTTCCCAAGCTGCATTGTACTGTTATCAGCCTGATTCTTGTCATCTTCACTGCTGTCTCCCTGGGACTCTGAATGGCAGTGGTAAAAAAAAAACAAAAACAAAAAAACAAAACAAAAAACAAAAAACCCAAAACAACATGCCCCCCCCTCCTTTTTTTGCTTGAAAGAGATCTAAGTAGAGCAGAAGCACTGGAGCAGCCTGTCTGCAGACTCAGTGATACAGCTCCAATTGACTTGTGCTTTGTGTTGGGAAGTTTTCCTTCATCACCATATGTGCCTGACTTTGTCTTAAGTCAATCCATGTAGATTCTGTAGAGAGGTGGCTTTACACTTCTGATGAGCAAATGGACTTTTCACGCTGTGATTCAGTCCTTCTCAATATTTGTGGCTTTACAAGGTGTTTGTTCCAAACTGAGCAGGGACCATCAAGCACTTGCGTTTTGCCAACAGGAGAAATTTGAGTTTTTGGTCTCTAATCATCAAAGACTAGGATTTTTAAAAGTTCCATTACCTAACCCTGGACGCCTATTAAACAGAGTATTCAGCATGAATTGTGACTGCTTGTTTAAATATTAATTTGAGTTAGTTTTTATTAGGGCTGTCAATCAGCATTAACATGGATGATTAATACAAAAACCAGTTAATATGTTAATTTTTAATGCATTAATCACACACATGGTTTTAGAGCCTATGACCCAGCTCCTCTCCACTGCTGACACTGCCACCTCCGGGAGGCACAGACAGAGATGCACGCAGCCTGGTGGCATGTAGAGCAGTGCCCAGCAGATAAATCTGTGAAGGGGCCAGGGTTGCAGATCGAGGCCCCCACAGTGCAGGAGGGAGCGTGGCAGGGGCTAATGTGAATAGGAACCCAGGGTGGGGAGCAGGATGGGACTGTGGGCGGCTGTCTGAGCGGGGTCGCTCCTTGTTGCTCTGCGCATCCCTGGGGAGGCATGGGGGACATGTACCCCCAGATTTGTGCATGGGACAGAGGCAGGCTGCCTGCTGCTGCGTTTACCCCAGGAGGTGCGCAACACCATGTTGTGTCTCCTGCCACTGGGTGGGCGGGGGGCGTGGCTCCCAGGGCAAAGGCAGCAGGGTTGCAGAGCCCCAGCCCACAGCAGACAGCCCACCTCCGCCCCACGCACAAATCAGGGGGGCACATGCAGCTCCATCTCACTCCCCACCCCAGCTCTGGGGTCCCATTCACCCCTGCCCCACTTCCTCCCTCATTATGGGGGCCTCGATCTGCCCTCCTATTCCCCTTCAAAGACTTATCTGCTGGGCGTTGCTCTACATGCCACAGGGCTGCATTCCTGTACAGTTATCGTATTTCCAGTTTAAAAAAAGAGGACACCTGTGGTGGGGGGGTATTATGATCGTGGGGGGGCAGTGATATGCCCCTGCCCTGCCCCTGCCCTTCACTCGCAAGCCACAACTCCCCCAGCCCTGCTGCTGCCTCTCACTCTTGACCCACAGTACCCTGTGTCCTGCTGGGTTCCCCCTCCCCAGGCTTCAAACCCTCCTCACACACCCACAGCCCCCCCACACCTTCACAAATTCTCCCCCACACTAACCCCCAACCATACCAAGTACCTATATAATTTTGCATACTTTTGTGTTTTTTCTACACATCATTTTGAATTTTTAGCTGTGTGACTAAAATTGTGATTACTTGTGACAAATTTTTTAATTGCACAACTAATTGCGATTCATTTTTTTTAATTGTTTGACAGAGCTGGCTTTTATTTATAATTCTGTCAGTGTGGATCTGTATAAAAATAAAGCACCAAATTGATTTTCATGTGGCTTTTCGAGTGAACTGTGCTATGTAAGTAGAGTTACTATAAATTCCATGCAGATGGGGATTTCCTTTTAAACAACAGGCTTTTCATTGGGTTTTTCATTATTTTGGCTGTCATGTTAACTAAATAGTCTCCTCTTAAGTTATTTACTTGCACTGTTAAAATAGTGAGTCTGGGCTCAGAGAACACCTAGTGCCAATAAGAAATGATTTTGTGAAACTGTTTGAAGCCTTATTGCAAAGGATAAAAGTGGATAACTGATGTGTGAAAAAAAATAGCATATTCCCTTCCAGCAGATGTCAGTCATTTGTGATTTCCTTTTAAGAAAGTAGTTATCATAGGGTATAACAATGTCTGTAGCTAGTATAGGTCCAAAGAGGAGGGTGTGGTAGTATAAGCACTGTTCAGCATTATTCCTTCTTTTAATTTTACAGTACCGGAGTACGTAGCGAAGGCCTCACAGAATGCATGGAGAGGCATTCCAACTCTAGGGCAGGAGGAAGACTGTGGAGAGGGGCTGAGGGCATGAGGACAGAGGCAGTCTCAAGATTACCAAGACTATTGAGCAGTGTAATGGAGGGATAGGTTTCTTATTCAGTAAAAATGAATATCTTTAATTTGTCATAGACATCTTAATAGAAGTGGGTCTAAAAGAAGGGCTTAAATAAAAATGCTTCCCTGCTAGGGAGGGGCATAGAAACTAGGATGTAGAAGTGTCCAGGCAGGGGTGGAACATGTCCTCACTAGCAGAATGAAGGTCACATTGTAGATAAAAGATGAGAAGAATAGTTGGGGACAGAATTGTTTCCAGGGTGGTCAAAGACAAAAACTTATTCTAGTGCAGGGGGGAACAAGGAGCTAGTGTAGGGGTTTGACATCTCCCGCTTCAGTCAGCATGCAGGGAAAGCGGTTTCAATAGCAGTATTTTGTGTAGGCAGGAGGGGAGTGATATGGCTGGTAGGGAGTTCGACAGAAAGATGCTCCGGCGGTAATGAATGGGAAATTACCTGGCTGACAGCATTAGCTGCATGGACAGGAACACAAAGGAAGGATCATACCAATGTAGGAGAGGAAAGAACAGTAGGTCTTGGACATAGTTGGGAAGCATGAAGTTGTGGCGTCTGTATGGCATCATAATTCCTGATTACCCTGGCTGGGGTGTGGGGTATCTCCAGCATGTGGCAGTTGGCTAAATGCTGGCTGGTTAGGAGGAAAGGTAACTGATAATTGTAGAACTGAGTGCAGGACCATCCTTCTACTTTTTTCCCAGGTAACTTGGATGGAGGCCAGCAGGTAGGCAAAAGCAGTAACATGAGTTGGGGCAAGGAGGAGTGTGGAGATGGGGCAAATGGGTCACCAGTCCTGGGTACTGATTTAGAGGGATTATCAGAATGGCAGCCCCATCACTGATGCCACCACAGCAGCCCATGTTTGGGGGAGTATGTGCTGAGCCAGCAGCAGCCACAGCCACCTCAGCTGCTGTTGCCTGTGCAGCAGCCCTTGTGGAAGGAGGATAAGGGCTTGCTCCCTCCTTTCCCCCACATCTCTCTAGTTCTGCCCAGGGCACCAACACTTCAAGTTACACCTCTGGGCGACAGACACATAGCTCAGTTGTTTGAGCCCACACACCGCTGAGCATTGGTCCTCTTACAACCAGATACAGTCGTATCAGACGCAGGTAAACATGATCCTGGCTTACAACAAGATGCTATCTGTATGGGCATAGCCACAATATATTAGGTTTACCTCTGCATTTTGTGCTTTGGCTATGATTTGCATGTTGGGTGTTTTGCTTTCCAGCCTGGCGATAAGTAACTGAGCTGGGCTGTTATGAATGGTTGGAGGGGGCAAGAATTCATGATGAGTTCTTTGCGCATGAGTGATTCAAGGGAGACTTTTTCAGAGGCACTTAGAGGTAGGACAGGCTGTGATAAAGGAGAATAGATTGAAATAGAAGGGTAGACCTGTGGCAAGTTTCCATTTAGGGCTTGGGAGGGCAGACGGATATTAATTGTCCAGACTGGTACAATAGAGTTGGCAAGGGGAGACAGTATAAGGAGACTGGGAATGGTCTACAGTTTTTGGCACAGCATGGTAGAAAATTATTTTTTAAGGGAGAAGGTGGAGAACCCTGGGACAAAAGAACTCCTCTTTCTTGCATGGAAAGATGCTGGGGTGGAGGTCAGGAGATAAGTAGGATGAAGAAATCTGATAACAGTGGAAACGTCAGGCAACTGTTTTAGAGAATGAATGAAACAATGGCCAAGGAAGAACAGTAGAGACTTCTTAGGATAGAGTATTAGTAATTCAATTTGATTTCAGTGCTGTCTTTCTCAAAAAGGCTCAGAGGCTTACCATAAAAAGTTGTAGAAACAGATGAAATAATAACACAATCTCACAAAGAATACCCCAAGTCTTAAACTGTACCTACTAAAAGCCTGCCCAAATAAAAAGGTCCTTCATTTTTTCTGAAAAATGTTCAGGCTTGGGATCAAGAAGGAGGGAGTTCTGAAGCTGAGGAGTGGTTTGTTAGAATGACTTCCCATGTATTTTGCCAAGAGAACTTGATGCACAGGTAGTATTTGGACAGGAGATTGTTCTTAGCTGATTTTAGAGATTGGGAGGTGGTTTCTTAGGTACACAGGGCCTAGGCCATTCAGTGCTTCAGATAAAGATCAGCATTTTAGATTATGCCTAGAAAGCTCCTGGAAGCCATTACAGATTCCGGAGCACAGGAGTAGCATGTCTTCAGCAACCTGCCACTGGATGATGCATCAGCTGCATCTTCCAGACACTCATCAGTAATCTATCTTCAGGGTTACAAAAG
Source organism: Crocodylus siamensis (assembly GCF_052110815.1). Lineage (NCBI taxonomy): Eukaryota > Metazoa > Chordata > Crocodylia > Crocodylidae > Crocodylus > Crocodylus siamensis. Next base: position 182,591,794 of record NC_143398.1, on the reverse strand, counting down.
CATGAAAAACGGTGGCCAGATCTGAATCTGAAAGAAAAGGTCACAGACTTCTGAGCAGATGGAGTTGGTGAAAGGTGTTCATAGCCACTGCTGTAACCAAGGAATCCAGGTGTAGCTGAAGAGTACCCCAGAGCTGTGAACCTGAAGTCATGGACACCCACAACACTTAGACTGGCTTAAATGTGGTTTAAACCTGAAGTGAATAGATACACAAGCTTGTTAAATTAGCTTTAAAGCTGTCTGGACTGGTTCAAAAGTATATCTGGTAAATCAAGTACTCTTGAACCAGTTCACTGTTACACGGTGGACACCCAGAATCCCATAATACCTTTTCCCCTTCAGTGACCTTCCTCAGAATGGGGAGGTTGGAGACAGGACAGTAGATGGCTGGGGAGCTGGCATGAAGGGATGCTTTTTTTTGAGCAGGGGCTGGACAATCACAGACTTAAGAACATTTGATACCCCACTGCCAGCAGCCACCCCCGTCTTCCCCTGCTGTGTTTTACAAGCCCGGATGGGTTTAGTACATGACCATCTCCTCTGCATTGGTGGATGAAAACGTCTGAAATGTGTCCATGTAGACCAGATAAGATTGAGCTTTTCCAGCCCTAAATTTAGGCTGTGTAGCAGAATTGGCAGCTCTAGGCTCTGCCAGATGTGAGCAGTTTTGTTTGCGTGGTAGGTAGCAAATTGGTCACAAAGGACATTAGATGATTTAGTTTCTGGATAGAGGTAGCCCCGATTAACTAGATCAGGGGTGTCCAACCTTTTTGAATGTGGGGCCAAATCACAAACTTTTTATCGCCCAGTGGACTGGCGAGCCATGTTCAAAGACCTTACAGGAAGTGGTATCACCTCAGGAAGTGATGTCAAGTGACCTTTGACACCAATGAAGTTGGAGGAAGTAACAATGAAATGGGTCTGGAAATGTGGTTTAAAATCCAAAATAAAAACAATTATAAAAAGCAACAAAGAAATAATACCAAACACTTGACTAAAATAAACACTTTCGCTTCTACTCGCTTCTCAGTGAATGAAAGAAGCATAATGCAAGTCGACAGATCAAATGTGGAAAAGATATCAGCCAGAGCGGAAACTAATCAAAGCAACAAAATATGGGCATGTCTGAGGATAATCTTCAAGAAGATTTACTTTTATTGAATTAATAACTTGTTAGTAATACATCTTTAACAAGTAGTAACAAGTTGAACCCCCAATCCTGCACAAAGAGAAACAGAAGCAAACACAATCCAAACACTGGACAGTATTTTTACAAAGATTTTTACCTGCTCCAAATTTGTTGGAGCCCAGATCGTTCATGCTTTATTCTTGAAAGCATGTTGTTCAGTCTTAAAGGAGCATACAGTCTTAAAGGAGCATAAAGCTCAGCTGCAGGGGGCTCAGCCACAGCTTCCCTCCCTGGTGCAGCCTGGCCAGCCCATCCCGTCCCCTATCAAGCAGTGGCTTCCCCATGTGCTGCTGCACTTTCCCCCTACCTGTGCCAGCTGGTTCCAAAAGGCAGGAGGCTTCACCTCTGGGAGGAGGCCGGCCAGGTCGGCACCATAGATTTCATGGACATTAGGGCTGGAAGGGACCTCAGCAGATCATCGGGTCCAGCCCCCTGCCTGAAGGGCAGGAAGTCAGCTGGGATCATAGGATCCCAGCAAGTTAAGCATCCAATTTAATCTTGAAGGTGTTCAATGTAGGAGCTTGAACCACCTCTGATAGCAGGCTATTCCAGATGTTGGGGCTCCGGCAGTAAAGAAATTCTTCCTTATGTCCGGCCTGAAACAGTCTTGCACTAGTTTACAACTGTTCGACCTTGTCATCCTTTGGGGCGCTCTGGTGAACAAACGTTCCCCTAGATACTGGTGGTCACCCCTTATAAACTTATAGGTGGCCATCAGATAACCCCTTGAGCCTGCGCTTTTCCAGGCTAAAGAGGCTCATAGCTCTCAGCCTGTCATCGTAAGGTCTGTTTTCCTGACCCCTGATCATGCGTGTGGCTCTTCCCTGGGCTCTCTCAAGCTTCTCCACATCCTTTTTAAATTGTGGGGCCCAAAACTGGACACAGTACTCCAGCTACAGTCTCACCAAAGCCAAGTACAACTGGAGAATGACGTCCTGGGATTTGCTTGAGAAGCATCTATGGATGCAAGCCAGCATTTTGGTCACTTTACTAGCCGCAGCATCGCATTGCAGGCTCATGTTCATCTTGTGGTCAATGATGACCCCCAAATCTCTTTCTTCTGTAGTACTAACCAGCGGCTGGCTGGAAGTTGGCAGGGGGCTTTGTGGCTTCTGGGGGGCTTTGGGGGAACTGGGGTGCAGCGAGCTTTCACCCATGCATCTCTCACCACTCCCGGGGCCTAACTGAGGCTTTTTTTTGCTGTTGGCGGCCCCTTTTAAACCGCGCACATGTGCAGTGGACCTGTCATTGATAAAGCTGCTCTCAGGCTATGGGGGGGCCTGCCCCACTGGAAAGGGACTGGTAAGTACCCTCCCCCTACCTCTGTCTCTCCCTGGGGGGCTGGGCCAAGTAGGGGCCTGGGTGGGGCGAGACTTGGCTCAGCTCACATTCAGCCTCCTCCTCCCACTTTGAGGGTTAACCCCGTCCCACCACGGGCCCCGCTTACCTCTGGCTGTGCTGGGGGTCAGTGGGGGGCTTCGGGGGAGTGGGGGTGCAGCTTTCACCCTCTTTCGCCACTCCCGGAGCCTAACTGAGCTGAGCCCTGCTGCTCTGGCTAGGCTCGTCCTGTCCTGAGCAGCACACGGCTCCGCCACTGTTTGTGCTGGCCGATGCAGACCCGGCCAGGCTTCACCAGTCCCCAGCAGCATGCGAGAAGCCAGTTTCAGCTGCATGCCACTTTTCCTGGAGGGTGCTGACCTGGCTGGGTCTGTCCCATCTGGAGCAGCATGCAGCTGAAGCCGGCTTCCCATGTGGTGCTGGGGACAGGAGAAGCCTGGCCGGGTCTGCACCGGCCAGAAGTGGCGACGGAGCCATGTGCTGCTCGGGACAGAACGGGACGAGCCTGGCCAGAGCGACAGGGGCTCAGCTGCATTTTCCCCCTGCCTGCACTGGTCAGTCCCGAGTGGCACACGGCTCCGCTGCCACTTCTGGCTGGTGCAGACCCGGCTGGGCTCCTCCTGTCCTCAGCACCATGTGGGAAGCTGGAGCAGGCAGGGCAAAGTGCAGGTGAGCCCCTTGCTGCTCCAGCTGGGCTCATCCTGTCTCAAGCAGCACATGGCTACTCCTCTTCCCACACGCACCACGTCAGCAACATCAGGCTGACACTGTGCGTGTGGGAACCTTGTCCCTTTTCCTGCCCTTCAGCAGCCACGAGGAAGCTGCTGAGGGGCTGGGGGAAGGACAAGGAGTGGGAACGAAAGTAAACTGGTTTACTTTTGTTTCCCATTGCAGCACTGTGTGCACAGAAAATGCCTTGGCGGGCTGCATGGTGGCCCGCGGGCCTTATGTTGGACAAGCCTGTACTAGACTGTTTCCCACCCAGCACAGTTCTGTCAGACAACGCTTCCTGGATGTGATAGCAGTGGGGAAAACAAGGCCTCTTTGTGGCTGCCTTTGGCACAGTACAGTCCTCTAACAACATATGTTGTAATCAATCAAATTTGGCACGGGCTGAAAGCTGCCTCTTCTCTAATCACCTATCCGCACTTAAGCTGCCTCCTGTATACTAGGGGGCTCTGTGCCACTGCAGTGGTGGGAATGGATGCCTGAGTGTTACTGTGTCTATGGCCAAGGTCATCGTTCTAGTCTGCCATTCAACAGCCCATTGACAGAGTAGCTGTCAGGTTCAGTGGGAACATCTACTGAAAACTCACTGGCTTCAAGAGTCTCTGGGGGTGGGCCAGCGTAACCAGTCCAACACCTTACCAGGAGCATTGGGGAACACGGATCCATATTTAGAATGTAATGGTCTAATTAAGATTGAGACATTTTAATGACGCCCATAATTATCTGACCTCATGTTTCCAGGTAGGTGCAAAACATTAAGTCCAACTTGCGTCTTACTTGTGTGTAGGCCTAGTTATTATCTGAGATTGCCCAGTGGTTGCCATAACCTCCATGAAGTCTTGTTCCTGCTCTGAAGAGTGAGCATTGGCATGAATGTTGAAGGTACTCAAGTCTGGGTGTCCTCAATATCACTTACAAGACCAGCATAGCTAGCTAGCTGTCAGAGAATCTGTTGTGTAGCGAGATGACTGATACACTAACAGAATTGCCAAGTTATCCCCAGCCTCAAATGGAAGCTGGACACACTTCACATTGGACAAGTTAGGCACTGGATACCTTCCATAGGACAGATTTTCTTTATAGACCATTGCCAGTCTTCTCCTATCATCTCCATTCTGGTCTCCAGTCCTATATAGATGCTGCACCACGTACCCAGCTGGCACCATCTAGGCAAATACTTGTTCAGTTGCTTCATCCAGTCTGGTCTGGGGGACACATGCAAGGTTGGTGGCCTCCTCTTGAATAAGATCAAAGATGAATGATCTTTTATTAACTATCAACTTTGCATTACAGAGCAACAGAGGGGGATTTCCACAGTGGAGGAGAAGGACAGGGGATCAGGCACCAAGTGTCTTCCTCTGAGTTCCTGAGGCCATGCCAATGATCTTCAGTCCCTTATTTCCCTGCCCAAAATTACTTCATTTACGTGCATAGCTTCAGCACTCAATAAAAGTTATGTATTTACCTGAACTTAATCTAAACAACAATTGCTGGTTAAATACTCACCATTGTGGGATTACTAGCCCTGAAAATAACTAGCTTCCCTTCATTTCAAGACTGCTATTAGCCAATTTTGGAGCTGCTGTTTAGCAGTTTGGAAAATTAGGCAGGCTAGCTAGTGCCAGAGATGCTAATCCCACAGCGCTGACAGGTTTGTGTACTGGAGGAGCTTTTGTTTATAGTACTGGTTGTGCCATGGGATTAGCAGCCCCAAAGCTGACAAACTTCCCTCCTTTGTAAGGCTTCTTTGTAAATTTTGGGGGCTGCTTTTAAAACCACTTAGAATATGGAGAGAGAAGAGCCATGAAACTGATGAGCTTCTGGCATTTTGGAGCTTTTAATAGAAGCCCTTTGTGAGATCCACTTCCCTTTCACCGTTTCTGGTAGCTAAAGGGAGTGCTATCAGTTATGAAGCAGACAGTGGGATTGAAAGATGCCATGCACTTAAGTGGTTTATGCACTTAAGTGCATAAGACACTCTCGTGGACCCAGAGAGACAGACTTCCATCATTAGCTCTCTCTGTGCAAAAATGAAGTTTATTTCCTACCCTTGGGGACTTTTTACCATCTTGTACCATCTACACTTTTCCCAGAGCCTGACAAAGGGACTTTGATCCCAAAAGCTTATAGAAAAGGACAGTTTTCTTGCCATTTTCCAGTTAGTCTAATAAAAGGTATCATTGTGGAACCAAGAGTTCTAGTTTTTTGCATGTCTTTTATGCACTTAAGTAGTTTATGCAGATAACTGAAGCATAGTTTCATAGTTTGTAGGGTCAGAAGGGACCTGAGCAGATCATCTAGTCCGACCCCCTGCCATGGCAGGAAAGAATACTGGGGTCAAATGACCCCAGCAATATGTTCATCTAACCTCCTCTTAAACACCCCCAGGGTAGAAGCCTGCACCACTTCTCTTGGAAGTTGGTTCCGGACCCGAGCCACCCTGACCGTGAAGTAGCGCCTCCTGATATCTAACCTAAACCTACCCTCTGCCAGCTTGTGACTGTTATTCCTGGTCACTCCTGGCGGTGGTCGGGGAAACAGTGACTTCCCCAATGCCTGCTGATCCCCCCTGACTAGTTTACAACAGGCCACAAGATCCCCCTTCAGCCTTCTCTTTTGGAGGCTGAACAGGTTCAGGTCCCGCAGCCTGTCCTCAGAGATTTTGAGGATCTCTGGCTTCTTGATGTAGCTAATATCCTTCTGGCTGGAGGGCTGCTGAGAGTAACCTTCAAAACCTGTCATTTGTTACACCTTAACAGGCTGTAAGGATTGCTACTCAGTGACAGAAGGCACCCTGTGGATGAAGAATACCTCCTGTCAGATGGAAATTGAACCTAACTTTGCCTTGAGCAGGAAAAACACAAACATAAGGTCTTGTCTTGTTGGTCTGAAAATGTTACAATGCAACGGTGCAACAGGTCAGGGATGTCAAATTCATCCCACCCTGGGCTGGGTCTGAACTTGTGGGGCTCCTTGCGTGCCAGATCTGGACCTGGCAGCAGTAGGAAAGGTGGTGGAGGGGCAGGGCAGGGCCGGTAGCCATGGTGACAGGGCCTATGGCCGTGGTGGTGGCCATGGAGTAAACAGCTGCAGGGCGGTGGTGGCCATGGAGTAAACAGCTGCAGGGCTGTGATGGCACAGCCCTTGCGCACCTCTGTGCTGCTGCTGGTGGCCACAGCCAACACGGCTCCATTGTCACAGATTCTGCAGCAGACCACGTCCACTTCTAGCCCTATGCCTAAATTCTCTAGTTTGCTAGAAGCCTCTTGCGCCATAGGCAATGGCTCTGTGGGCCATGTGTTTGACAGTCCTGCAGAAGGTGATGTGTTACCTGACAATGTGTTATCTAGTTAAGGAAATTATGCACTTACCTGCTGTGTGTAAAAGTATACTCTGCCATTTTTATACAGAGTACTGAATGGTTGGAGCTGATCACTGAGAGAACCCATGGACAGGGGTTATGGTAGGGAGGAACAAGTTAGGAAAGCATCTTAAGTCTCTGTTCTGCCCTGGAATCTTCCTGGGTGGTATTGCGTTTGTGTTTGCAACAGAATTTCTCATATTGCTTAACTTCATCCTCTTCCATCATTGCTTATTTCCCTAACTGCTGTTTTCCTGTATGCACAGTACACTTTTTCAAACTAATCTAAGTTTTAATGGTTTGTGGATTAAACTCTAAACACTTAAGTAGCAGTTCAAAAGAGTGTGCTTTGTTTATTTAAAAAGTTTGATAGTTGACCAAGAAAGGAATTAAAGCTGGCATTTCAGAAGAGAGTTTAAAGCAATGAAGGAGACACCTGGGATTAAATATTGGATACGTAGAAGCAGTACAGTGCTCTGGGATTAATGGATGTCATTTAATGGATGACATTTGAGAATGTCACAGCTGAATCTTTTCCAAGAATGTAGTGTCTCTATATGTTTGTGTAGATAACACACCTTTTTATAAGGAAAGAAAAACTCCCTTGACAAACTGAAAACTTGAGCTGGAAGAATATGCTGTCGTTGTACAGTCACTTCTTTGGTCCCTGTTTGGATTTATAAAATAACTTTGTTCAGTTGCTCTTGGGAACCACAAATCTATCCACTCACATAGGTATTTATTTTGCACTCTTCTTTGTGGCTGTCTCAGTTTGTCCCCATGGAAAATGGAGTTTAGAATTAGGAGTGTACTGAAGTTTAGACCAGTGATGAATTTGCTCCTGGACAGGGTTAAGTAACAATACATCCCACCCTGGGCTGGGTCTAAACTGTGGGGCTCCTTTCAATGTGCAACTTGTAGAACTTAAGCGTTGCATACTAGGAAGACCAAGAGCGCAGAACAATGTCAAGGTAGGGTGGAGACAGGGCGGGGAAGAGCATGTGTGTGGGTGGAGGAGGAACAGACAGAAGATCAACCTTGATCTCATACAGTACAGAAACGATGAAGAGGCAAGAGAAAGTGATGTTGAGGAGTAACCAACATGGGTTCGTGCCAGGCTGATCCTGCCTGACTAACCTGATCACTTTCTATGACCAGGTAACAAAGAGCTTAGATATGAAGGCGGAAGTTGATGTTGTCTTCTTGGACTTTCAGAAGGGCTTCGACACAGTGTCCCACCCAATTCTGGTGGGCAAGCTGAGGGACTGAGGCATTGACGAACGCACAGTCACCTGGCTGGCAAACTGGCTCCAGGGGCGAACCCAGAGGGTGGTGGTGGACGGGTTGATGTCAACTTGGGAGGGTGTGAGCACCGGAGTCCCCTAGGGCTCGGTCCTTGGGGCGGTGCTGTTCAACATCTTCATTAGCAACCTGGACGAGGGTGTGGAGAGCACCCTGTTCAAGTTCGCTGATGACCGCATCCAGGCAGACCTGGATAGGTTAGAGAAGTGGGCGGATCTGAACAGGATGCGGTTCAACAAGGATAAGTGCAGAGTGCTGCACCTGGGGAGAGGGAACCAGCATTATGGTTATAGGTTAGGGGCTGACCCTCTCAGCAGCACAGAGGCGGAGAGGGATCTTGGAGTCAGGATTGACTCCAGGATGAATATGAGTCGCCAATGCGATGAAGCAATAGGCAGAGCCAACCGCACCCTGTCATGCATCAACAGGGGCATCACTAACAGGTCCAGAGAGGTCTTGCTCCCCCTCTATGCGGTGCTGGTCAGGCCACAGCTGGAGTACTGTGTCCAGTTCTGGGCGCCGTGCTTCAAGAAGGACGTGGAGAACCTGGAGAGGGTTCAGAGGAGGCCACTCGTATGGTTGGGGGCCTCTGTGGCCAGCCCTATGAGAAGAGGCTGAGGGACCTGAATCTCTTCAGTCTCCGCAAGAGGAGACTGAGGGGGGATCTTGTGGCTGCCTACAACCTTATCAGGGGCCACCAGCAGGGACTCGGGGAAAGTCTGTTCACCAGGGCCCCCCTTGGGGTCACCAGAACAATGGCCACAAGCTGAGGGAGGATAGGTTTAGGTTAGGTATTAGGAAGAACTACTTCACTGTAAGGGTGGCCAGAGCCTGGAACAGGCTTCCCAGAGAGGTGGTGCTCTCACCTTCCCTGGAGATCTTCAAGAGGAGACTGGGTAGGCACCTGGCTGGGGTCTTATGACCCCTGCCACCCCCAGTGCTCCTTCCTGCCCATGGGTCGGACTAGATGATCTGTCTAGGTGCCTTCCAACTCACTGATTCTATGAAAGGGAAAGAAGGTTGAGGAACTTAAAAGCACTTGGCAGGTATATTATTCAGCTAATTTTCCTGGAATTAGTTGGGTAATTTATTTAACCATATTTCATTATATTTAACCAGCTCAACATCTGGTATTTAAAACCATTCAATTAATATCTATTGAATATTGATGGAATTCATCAAACACATTCTGTGCATGTTTGTTCTGGTATTCAGCCAGAATTCAGCCTGGTAGGAAGTGAAAAGCATTTACTAAACAGAAAGCTGGTGAACAATTTGTTGTAATTAGGCACAGTAAGCAACAGTTCATCTGTTTAGTTCTTTCAGCTATTTGGGGCAGCCTGGCCTTTGAAATGACATGGAAACTAGCAGCACAAGGTTTCCACAAGGCTTCTGATTTTGTTTTGTTTTGTTCTAAGTGTCAACTAAATTATTCAGGCTCAATGTGAGTGATCTACAAGCACAATAATTTTGTTTGCGTAATCTAGCAAGTGTGCTGGTAAATGTCACAAATGTTAAATAGTTGGGTAGAAAATACATGGAGAAATGGAACTTTTTTTCTGAAGCCAGATGAGTATGGTAGAATGGTAAGAACGCTTGTAAGTAAACCATTCAAGTGTGTGCACAACTTAATCCATTTGGGCAAAAGAAGTAAAAAAGACAAAACTTGGTAGAAAGTCAGCATTGCCCTCTGACGGACCCACAGTCGAGCTCTGACTGAAGGCATAAGAAGCACAAAACCTCATGCATGTATCTTTTGTTGTTGCACTGAATCTGTAACAGTTTATGAACTAGTGGTATAACCACATTCAGCGGTCTTGGAAGCATCTCTGAATATTGTTGCTATTTCCTTTGTTCAATCTACTGAAAAATCTTTTCAGTTCTTCTGTGCAGAGCCCTTTCTTTCCCATCCCAAAAGGATTAGTGTGTGCTTATGTGGGCTTATTTCTTCAGGGTGAGCTGAGTGATTCCCTTAACTCTTGAGGGTGCCTGGGATTTGGGTGGGGAGGGGGAAAGGAAAGGGATTATGGAACTTGAATGTGGGCTTTGGAGAAAACCTACTCTGTGGGTAAGCCTGTGACAACATGGGAGCCGCTTTAAGGGAAGCAGTCATGCATTTCTGATGCTTTTGGGGCAGTTGGGCTCCATCCTCTGGCTGTAATGAACTGTAGATGTAGTACCTTTCTCTTGTCCCCCTCCAAGTGTACTCTGTGTCCACCTCTGGAGCAGGGCTTGGGCATTGGCACTGGTCAGGGTGGAGGGGAGTGAAGGGAATTCTGGTGAGTTAACTGGCACCCCTCTTGGAGTTAAGTTTTACAGAGCAGGGCTGGATATCCCTACCACCCAACAGCCTGGTCTCAGCTCAAAAGGGATCTGGGGGTACCCTTTGCCCATTTTCAGTCAATATCTCATGTTCTACAAAGTACAGATGTTACAGACATGAGGCTTTGCATGGTGCCTTGAGAGCAGTTCTGCAGAATGAATAGGTACTTCTGATCAAAGTCCCCTGCTTTTGGAGTTCTCGAAACTCTGAAACCTTTCTCAATAAAAGACTCGATCTGGAACTTCTCATGTCTGGCTAGGCTTTAGTCAGAGGTGCATTTTTGAGGAAGCCAATGTGACGAAGCACCTGCTTCCAACAGCTTGTGCCATTTCTTAACATTCTGCTTAAAGAAAGGTCCCTTTTTTATGTTTTTCTGCTGAAAGGCTTTTGTTGCTCATAATGTTAAGGCTACCTGTTCCTTCTTGGCCCTCATCTTATTCTGCCTGCTGCCTTGTTGGGTTTGGTGTTGCTGCTGTTTCTGTGAGTGATAAGCCTTTGCTCGAATGGTGTGTGGAAGAACATTCCTGTAAGCACATGGGGTGCAAGTCTGGGAGTGCAACTTTGCAAAAAAACTAAAAGGAACACTGGCAAAGCACTGCCAAGTAGTGCACAAAAGAAAAGTGCTGGAAGAGAGTGACATCTCCCTCTGATCTTTTCCATGTACAGGATTCCCATGTGCTGTAAAAGTAACAAGTGAAGCCCACTGAAATAGAAATCCATTTTTTCCTCAAAACTGATTGTTTTATCTCTAAAAGTTTCCTATCCCTGAACCATTGATTTATCCTGGCAGGAGGGCATTCTTCTGAGCGTGGTCCTTGTACCCCTTCAGGGTTAAGATCTACTATCCAATCATCTTGGCTAGGGACAGACAGTACACATAAACCCGTTTAAGTGATCAAAAACTGGTTTAAACCTGTAGCATCATAAGTTCAGTGCACATAAACCAGTTTAAAAAAGGATGAAACTGGTTTAAGATAAACCTGGTTGAATGTAGTATCAGACTTAACTGATTTGGGTCAAACCAGTTTATGCAATGTCTGTCCCAGACCCCTTCCTGGTTTAAGTTAACTCAGGGTCCCCTTGCATCCCAGATGCTTTGCAGCCCTGGGCTGGGCTCTCTGCTCCAGAGAACAGAGCTGGCCCTGCCCCTCAGCTCTCTCGCCAGAGCTCCAGTGGAGACTGCAGGAGCAGCAGGATCTGCCTTGCTTCTTCCTACCCCTCTCCCCACCCCTCGCTGCTCAAGCAGGGATCTCCCCCTCCTTCCTTCCCATCTCCCACAGCATGGACCTTAGCCTTACAGACCCTAAGTATATGGTATGCTAGCTAATGCTGAGAGGGGTGTGTGTGTCCAATTTCACTGGGACAGGCAGACACAACAGTGTCTGCTTAGGGCTATTTGAGCTAATTAACAGAGCAGCTGGTAATGTCTCTCCAGTTCTTCCTTGGAAAAAGCTGTTTAAGAAGAGCTTGCATTAATGAGAGACTTTTGTTTTGTTGATGGGTGGATAAACACTGTGTTCTCAGCTTCCCCCTGGCTGGCTCACCTCTCAAGTTTGCAAGGAGAGGGAGATTAAAAAGCTCAGTATCATGAACAGATGGATCTTTGCCTCAGAGTGCTAGCTGGGGGCTGTTGTGTGGCAACACTCCTGCCCCTTTAGCAGCAAGTGGGGAAAAAGCCCGGGACAGTGCAAGCAGAGGTCCTGTTGGGGCCTGGCCACGCCCCTCCTCAGCTCAGCATTATAGAAGGGAAGGGAGGACTGTTCTAGCACCCCCCACCCTGCCCCCCAGGCTTCTAGCCTGAGCCGCTGCAGGCATATGCCTGCATTACTTCAGTCCAGAGGGAATGTCTGTATGACCGCAAACCGGCTCAGTCTAGGCAGGTTAGACTAATCTGCAAAGATTGAATCAATTCAAGTTGAGGCTTTTTGAATGTCTTTCCTTAGCCCCCATGTAGGCTGTCCAACTTCTGAGTGGCTCAGGCCCACCCAGCTACACAGTGCAGGCCATAGCCCCCCCCCGGGCTGCCTGGCTCTTCAGATTGCATGGCAGGCACCCCTGCCACACCATGCCAGTGTTCCCTTCCTTGCACAATATGGCATGCTGTGTTTTGAACACCACCCTGCCATCCTGTACTGGCATGCCACACAGGGCCCCTGAATCTCCCTGTGCTGCCTGGCTGCAGGCTCCCTTGGCCCTGTGGGCTGTGCCATGCTACTGGCAGGGGCAGAAAGCAGAAGCTGGATGAGGGAGGGGGAGCCTGGAAACTCTGGTCGCAGCAGCAGCTGGAGTGGTATGAGGGAGTGGGTGCCCTGATTTAGTGCATATATACTTTAAATAAATTTTGTTATCTATTATTGTATAGCACCTAGTTCCATGGAGCCTCTTTGCACTACTTAACACAAAAAATGAATAATTATTTTGTGTCAACTCAAAGGCCCTTTAGATTTGTGAAGATTTTTTCTAATGTATATGCAAAAAAGCAAATTATAGTTAAATAGTCCACTTTCTATTTTACACTGTTTATGTAGTTAGACTATCAAATTAAATAAAATATTGTTGACTCATTGATAAACTGTACCATTTTGATAATCTTGGATACATGCGTTTCATGAATTGCTTATGATTGTGAGTGTTGGACTGAGGTCCATACATTTCTCAACCAAAAAAAGGACCCTGATAATCATGTTAGACAAATGCATGTTTCATTTTCCACCTGTTTTAGAAAATTTCAGCAAATTCTTGATGGCTTTTCCAGAACAGCTGATATGGCGAATACTGTTAGTTTAGCTGATTCACCCACATTATTTTCGCTGACTCATAAAAATCTCTTTTGTTCTGACTTGCAATGAATGTGAATTATTAAGCAAATAATAATTATATGGAAAACAAATTTAGGGCATGCAAAATGCTTTGTGATCCCTGAAGGTTTCTAATACTAATATCTGTCTGGGAAATCTACTTTCCCTGAATGCATGATATTCAGGCTTATGCTTGTGCAGGTGTCTGTGTATGTTTAAATTATCTATATTCTTCAACTCCAGATCTCCACGTAAATGAAAGATTGCCCTGTGAATCTGCTTGTGATTTCAACTTCCCAGATGCTTACATTTAGGGAACCAGGAAGGAGGGAGGCAGTGACCTGTGGGAATTTGGGGCATTTATATATGTACCATTTAGTTTTTGGACTTGCTGGAGAACTGCCACTTCGGAGCAGACTCGATTAAGGAGCTGACACACACTGTGCTGCACTGCTTGCAGTGTGGTATAAGCAGCAAAATGTGTGTCAGCGTGGAGAAAATGGCAGCAGTGTGCTTTTGAACTAAAGCACCTCCAAGGTGTTCAAAAGTGCACTGCTGCCATTTTCTTCCTGCTGATGCACATTTTTCCATTTATACAACTACAAGCATTGCAGGGCTGGGTGCTTTTCAAAACATCCAGTGCTATGGTGCTTGCACGTGTAAAAATCCCCTTGGGTGTCTGGTCCACAAAGAGCAGAGAAGCATCTAATTCCAAATGGGGCATTAGCTCTTGGGTCACTGCTCAGTTCACAGGTGTTGTTGATGAGCAAGACTGCTTGGTTTTCAGGGGTATGAGGTGTCAGAAGGCTGTTGTACCATGGGTGAGGGAGTCTAAGCTTCCTTTTAAACTTATAAATCAGGGGTTTGCAACATTTTCCAGCAGGAGACTGGAACAACCCAGCTTGGGTCTGAGACAGGTAGGCACTAGGATCTGGTTGCCTCTGCCACTTATTGCTGCCCAAATCCAGTGCCATAAGGAGAGCACCCCTTCCACCAAACGCTGCCAAAGCCACAGTTCAGTGGTGGGCAGAGTGATCCATCAGTCTTGCTTCATTAGTGCTGTTTCAAAGAGAACACACAAATCAGAGGCTCACATGCAATTCCTGTACCCAGCTTTGTCTCTATTTTTTTTACCTGCCACAGTGTGGGGAGGGTTTGGGCTTGTCTATTCCTGTGGGGATAAATTATGGTTTACAAGTTCTCTGCCTCAATGCATTATGCATATGGTAAGATGAAGTGATTATAAGAGTTTGATCTAAATTGTCTCCCTTCATCTAGCCCAGTCTTCCTTCATTTCTGCTAAGCAGGACCTGGGAGAGTGGCTGTGTGCAGGGAAAACTAGCTTCCTACATGGGAGAGCACTGTCAGTGATGTATGCCTGCCATCTGGATGGTACATATGGTGGGTAAATGGGCTCCAGAGATGATTTCAGTATTGGCTTTCTTATCTGCCTGCTAACCAAGAGCAACTAAAACCATATTATGGGAAACAGTTCTGTCATCAACAGGTCTCTGGGGATTTGGAAAGCATATTCTAATTGTTTAACATAAATTGAAAACCATGACAGTCAGGGGTCCTCTGCATGAAATGCCACTTACTAAGCAGTTGACTGTGTTCTCACCCCATTCATGTTTCTGAATGACCTGATGATATAGCTTCATGGAGAGCCTGATGCTGTATCCAGGGGTTGCTCGGTGACCTATGGCTCATGGGCTTGATCTGGCCTGTGGAAGTAGGAGTCTTCAGTGGCAGTTTGGTGGAAGGGGCTTTGGTGGTGTTCCAGCAGTGCGGAGCTTTGCCCCTCCTACAGCCAGGTGGTGGGGAAAACTGGTGGCTGTGGCCAGGTTGGAAGTGCTGACCTGCTTCAGACCTGAGCAGGGTTGTTTCAGGCTGCCACTTGAAATTGTTGGCAACTGCTGTGTATTCTAACCATGAGGTGCCAATGTCTGTCATAGCTAGCATGACAGAAAGAGCAGTTTTCTGTTCCCCAGGGTTGGGTAGTGATAAAGTTGGATTCCTGACTTTTGATGCTACCTGTGCACTGTAGAGCAGCTGGGAATCAGGGCAATAAAGGCTAATAATCAGTGAGTAGGTTCCAGGAGAGCAGTGAGCTGAATTCCTCCTGTCCATGTGAGGATCTGGTGTCTGTCATTCATGAGTTCTGAGCAATGACTTTATTTACAATTTATCATAAGAATATAGTTCTGTCAGTGGTTCTCTTACTGCATGGATTGGGGGGAGGGGGCATGTGGTAAAAGCACAAAGGGGTTTGAGATCCCAACTCAATTTGTACCTACTGTACTTTAAAAAGCAAGAGAAAAATGGAGACTGAACCAGAAAATTGGTTTGAATTAAGTGGGCTTTTTGTCATTTTATAGAGGAATGCCTTTTACTTTGTGTAGCTAACCTGCACTCTAAAATGATTGTATCACTGTGTTAAGAGAAGGCACAGGCACAGATTAGCAAGAACTGCCCCCGCATTAACACATCTCAGGTGTTGTGGAATGAATGGAGCATGCAGGTGCCAGGACTGCACTGCTGCTGATTCCCCTCAGCTGTGAAGAACAGTGTTAATTTTATTTAATGAAATTCCTGCACACATCTCTAGATCTTAGTTGGCTAAAGTAGACACTCAAGAATTCTTATGCATTTTATTCAGTTAAATGTTGTGTTGACACTAGAAGTTACAAAACTGGAAGCAGGAAGTTATGTACTGTTTAAAAAGTTTCCAATTAATTTAACAATAAATTATTTAGCCATGATCAAACATGAATAAATTAGTGTCTAAGGATAATAAATCTAATCATACAATGGAAATTTATTCTTTTTATCATAGCCTAGTTGGAAGAGATGACTCTAAAATGCATGTAAAACCATAGATCCATCTATTAATTTTTACTCGGATTGGTTATGTTAATCAAATAATTGAGTTTGAATTTAGAAATGTGGAAAATATCCACCCTAATTGCAATTACTTTTTTAGGCTATGGTAATCATAGTAATCTTTCCGTGAACACACTTGCCGATTAGACACCAAAATACAAATATGCAGGCAACATTATGGAATTTATCTACAGATAAGTGCAGGTTTATGCATTTTTTAGGGAGGATTTAACTTCCATTTATTGAGCCATTGCTCAGTGAAAGAGAACTTATATACAAATCTGGCTTGTGGGAGGAGGTCGGGGAGAATGGCATGTTGGTAGGTTCCCAGTTCAGACTGGCAGCTGGCAGCAACTGGTTCCAGAGATAAGGGAGTTCAGATCACTTCCTCCAAGGTGTTTACAGTTGTTTGTTTCTGGCTTTGGCTAGTGAGCTCACTGTCAACAGGACATGGAGAGACAGAGAGTTAGTAATACTTTTACAGGTAGTTTGGTGCTATCGCATCCTGCATCCCTTGCAGGATCCTGTACTCTGATCTCTCTCTTGGGTATGACTTGGAAGTGATGACTCAGTGTTGCAGTTTGGAAAGGAATGTTTTGCTGGCTGGAGATTAGCCTGCTGAGGGCTTTGATCCCTTAGCATAGCACCTCCTTCCTGCAAATCCTTGGTGAATCAGCATATATGAGTGGGGACTGGGGTGGTGCAGGCTCTAAGGAGCACAGTTGACAGCCCAGAGGCTGCAAGTTTGAGGTGCTGCCCTGTCAGATTCCAGGTTATCTGTGAATTCTGCTAAATACCTTGTCATGAGGACACACAAAGGGAAAGCATAGGTAAGAGTCCAGATTTCGGCACTTTTCTGAGAATCTCTCAAATCAGCAGATTTGATCGTACCTGTAAACACTGTTTATTCCAGCCTTAAGCACCACTAAAGGTTCTGGAGTTCAGGTGTTGATCTCCATCCTCAGATGCTGATGAAAGTATTCCTGACCACCTCAAGGTCTGATGGGTAACTGACTTAATGTCTGAATGTTATGTAAGCGTGGCTATTATACTGCATCTGGGTATGTAGCAGTAGGGATTCTCATTTTCCTGTTTCAGATGACAGATTCTCTATCCCTACTCTGTACTACTGCAGTCCCAAACCTAGTACAGGCATACCTCGTTTTATTGCGCTTCGCTTTATTGCGCTTCGCAGATATTGCGTTTTTTACAAATTGAAGGTTTGTGGCAACCCTGTGTCGAGCAAGTCTATCGGCGCCATTTTTCCAACAGCATTTGCTCACTTTGTGTCTCTGTGTCACATTTTAGTAATTCTCGCAATATTTCAAACTTTTTCATTATTATTATATTTGTGATGGTGATCTGTGATCTTTGATGTTACTAGTGTAATTGTTTTGGGGCACCACGAACCGCGCCCATATAAGACGGCGAACTTAATCAATAAATGTTGTGTGTGTTCTGACTGCTCCACCGACCGGCCGTTCCCCCGTCTCTCTCCCTCTCCTCGGGCCTCCCTATTCCCTGAGACACAACAATATTGAAAGTAGGCCAATTAATAACCCTACAATGGCCTGTAAGTGTTCAAGTGAAAGGAAGAGTCGCACGTCTCTCACTTTAAATCAAAAGCTAGAAATGATTAAGCTTAGTGAGGAAGGCATATCGAAAGCCGAGATAGGCTGAAAGCGAGGCCTCTTGCGCCAAACAGTTAGCCAAGTTGTGAATGCAAAGGAAAAGTTCTTGAAGGAAATTAAAAGTGCTACTCCAGTGAACACATGAATGATAAGAAAGCTAAACAGCCTTATTGCTGATATGGAGAAAGTTTTAGTGGTCTGGATAGAAGATCAAACCAGCCACAACATTCCCTTAAGCCAAAGCCTAATCCAGAGCAAGGCCCTAACTCTCTTTAATTCTATGAAGGCTGAGAGAGGTGAGGAAGCTGCAGAAGAAAAGTTTGAAGCTAGCAGAGGTTGGTTCATGAGGTTTAAGGAAAGAAGCTGTCTCCATAACATAAAAGTGCAAGGTGAAGCAGCAAGTGCTGATGTAGAAGCTGCAGCAAGTTATCCAGAAGATCTAGCTAAGATAACTGATGAAGGTGGCTACACTAAACAACAGATTTTCAATGTAGATGAAGCAGCCTTCTATTGGAAGAAGATGCCATCTAGGACTTTCATAGCTAGAGAGAAGTCAATGCCTGGCTTCAAAGGACGGGCTGATTCTCTTGTTAGGGGCTAATGCAGCTGGTGACTTTAAGTTGAAGCCAATGCTCATTTACCATTCCGAAAATCCTAGGGCCCTTAAGAATTATGCTAAATCTACTCTGCCTGTGCTTTATAAATGGAACAACAAAGCCTGGATGACAGCACATCTGTTTACAACATGGTTTACTGAATATTTTAAGCCCACTGTTGAGACCTACTGCTCAGAAAAAAAGATTCCTTTCAAAATATTACTGCTCATTGACAATGCACCTGGTCACCCAAGAGCTCTGATGGAGATGCACAATGAGATTAATGTTGTTTTCATGCCTGCTAACACAACATCCATTCTGCAGCCCATGGATCAAGGAGTAATTTCGACTTTCAAGTCTTATTATTTAAGAAATACATTTCGTAAGGCTATAGCTGCCATAGATAGTGATTCCTCTGATGGATCTGGGCAAAGTAAATTGAAAACCTTCTGGAAAGGATTCACCATTCTAGATGCCATTAAGAACATTTTTGATTCATGGGAGGAGGTCAAAATATCAATATTAACAGGAGTTTGGAAGAAGTTGATTCCAGCATTCATGGATGACTTTGAGGGGTTCAAGACTTTAGTGGAGGAAGTAACTGGAGATGTGGTAGAAATAGCAAGAGAGCTAGAATTAGAAGTAGAGCCTGAAGATGTGACTGAATTGCTGCAATCTTATGATAAAACTTTAACGGATGAGGAGTTGCTTCTTATGGATGAGCAAAGAAAGTGGTTTCTTGAGTTGGAATCTACTCCTGGTGAAGATGCTGTGAACAGTGTTGAAATGACAACAAAGGATTTAGAATATTACATAAACTTAGTTAATGAAGCAGTGGCAAGGTTTGAGAGGATTGACTCCAATTTTGAAAGAAGTTCTACTGTGGGTAACAGCATTGCATGCTACAGAGAAATCTTTCGTGAAAGGAAGAGTTAATCGATGCAACAAACTTCATTGTTGTCTTATTTTAAGAAATTGCCAGAGCCACCCCAACCTTCAGCAACCACCACCCTGATCAGTCAGCAGCCATCAACATCGAGGCAAGACCCTCCACCAGGAAAAAGATTACGACTCACTGAAGGCTCAGATGACAGTTAGCATTTTTTAGCAATAAAGTATTTTTTAATTAAGGTATGTACATTGTTTTTTTTAGACATAATGCTATTGCACACTTAATAGACTACAGTATAGTGTAAACATAATTTTTATATGCACTGGGAAACCAAAAAATTCATGTGACTCGCTCTATTGCGATATTCGCTTTATTGCGGTGGTCTGGAACCGAACCTGCAATATCTCCGAGGTATGCCTGTAATAGTTCTTATGTATTAACCCCCACTTTGAGAGACTGTAAACGGTCAATACATAATTCACTAGCACATGCTAATTGTTGTTAACATTTTGCCTGTGCAGTGGGGTTGGTAGGTTAGTTGGTGCATCTCCATTGCAAGTAGAAAAACTTTGGCTAAGATTTCACTGCCTGTCATTATAATTGGAAACTGGCATTATGAAAGTGGCTGTATCTTTGCCTAGAAGAGGGAGGCCTGGGCAAAAGGTGTGGTGCCTTTTCCATTTAGAATGCCTGCCAAACTCTTCTCCCTGCCCTAGAAAGAGAAAGGATGCAGTGAAGTAGATCCTTTGCTCAGCATCCTTGTTTGTCCCATCAGAACACACATACAGTATTTGTAGGCGGGGCCTTTATCTCCCTTATCCTTGCACAGCAAGATATGCATATGCAGATGATTGCATATACTTCCATAACATAATATGTAGTAGCTGTGGCCAATTTGTGTTCAAAGACAGGAGAACAAATCCTGGGAGACACTGAGCATCTGAAAGTCATAGGAGTTGCAGGGGTTCAGGACTGGCTCTCTGCATGTATGTGTATAACAAAGGGTCTTGCTACTTGATCTTCCTTGGGCATAGTGTATAGGAATGTCCACTTAGGAACATAGGGTTGTGTTAGTATATCCGGCCTCTTTCCTGTTACCTATTAGCCAATGTCTTTCTTGGTTTAAGATCATAACTTATCACCTAGAATTCTTTGTGGTTCTCTGATATATGATGCAGCATTATTTGCCAACAAACCTGAGAGAAATGTAGGAAGTGACCAACTCAGCCTGAAAGCTGTATTCTTAAAGAAGACACCATTTGTGGTAGAATGAACTGGTAGACTTGGGGCTGTGATGTTTGTTCATCAGTTACAAGCCGTAAAATATGTAAGTCATTGTGTGAAGTAGAGGGATTTACCTCTAGGTTTGTATAAGGGTCAGAGGGGAGCGAGTAAAGAGCTGAGGGGCTGGGATAGTCTGTTCTGCCTTTACAGGGCTTATCTTTCGTGCTTTGGCTAATGACAGGCTAGGCTACCTGCAAAGACTTAAATACCTCTTGTCTCCAGCTCGTTCACCTGTGTCTGCAAATTGGGCTGTGCCTTTCTGTGGGTAACTAATTTATGCCCCATGGGTATTCGTAATATAGTTTTGTAAGTTTCAGTGAAAATATATATATCAGCATATACTTATTTTTAATCTCTCTTTTCATTATTTATCTGTCAGTTGGAGCTCAATTAAGCATTGGGCACGCTGGAGTGTACTGAAAGAGTTAGATAGGGGTATTTAGCTCAGTGGCATCAGAGTCTAGGATACAAGCCTTTGCTCAAATAAGACTGGTAAAAGCCCTTGTTTCTTTATCACGCTTATTCAGTTACCAAATTCTGCCCCAGAATACCCCTTATGTATTATCCATGTTGACTGACTTGGGTGACTTTTTTCTCTACTGCAGCCATAACATTGGAATAGAGTCTGATAATATGGGTGCTTTCTCTGCTGGGTCAGCACAACCAGTGTCTGCATCACAGACATACTGAAGTAGTTGTGGGGTGGTTTTTTTTCAAATTGGAGGACCTTGCTGGTTGAGACTTGACATTTAATTGACATTCAGCTGTGTGGTCTGGAAAGCTGTGTTTCTGTGGGGAGTCCTTTCCTTCTCAGAAATGGGTGCTGGTTTTCACACACACCCTGCAGATACTCTGCAGACACATGGGCTTGTATATTCTGAGGCAGAGCTCACTTGACGGTAGTTGGAGAGGAATAGAGCTTGGCTAGGTTGGAGAACAACATTTAGCCCAAAGGCGTCATAAGTGCCAGAAGGGCCTATAGCCCCAAATGGGGAAATGAGTATGGCCATGACCTGTTTTGTGTATGAGATGGGGGATTCCTTGAACATGCCACTCTTCTCCCATCACTGCCCTGTTCTTGTCTGTGTGTGTGGTTGGGTTCTGGAGCAAGTGACATTTCTCAAAGGCAGTGTGCGGCCCAGATTTGTGGCCTTCTAAGGCCTGGGTAGTGTGAAAAATGATGGATATTTCCAGCTTTTTGGATTTGCCAGTGGGAATTATACTCAAGGTGTTAGTCTAAGGGGATAAAACTGGTAGAATCTGACCTGGAACAAGCATAAATTCAGTTAATACATAGCAACCAAATATGAACCAAGTCAGGTTGCTGGCTGGGACTTTGCCTTTAGGAATGGGACAACATGAGAGAGCTTCCCAAAACACAAGTGGCATCTTACTCCAAGTCACTTCTGCTTCCCCTTGTTCATGAAGCAAAGGGAACTGGCAGGGAATTAACTGTTCCTGTCTAAATTATCCTGTTTGAAAGCTGTTGGACTTTCATTGTGGCAGGTAGTTAAAAGGGAAAGGTATGCTGGAGATTTTACAGGTTTTAGGTTTCACCCTTGGTATTTGCCAGATAAAAGCCCTGCTGTTCATGCAGTGAAGTATCAAATACCTGGCCAGCTGCTACAATCAGCAGTTTCAGGCTCAGCTGTGTCCCTGCAATATTGGCTTCTGATAGGCCAGCTATGGTTACAGGTTTATCTGTTTGTCACCCCTGCCATAAGATAAGCTAAAAGGTGGCATTGTTAACCTCCACTGAAGAGCTGTAACTGGAGGCTAGCACTAAGCAACTAGCAGAAAATGTTTGGAAAGATATTTTGACCATTTCCCCCTATAAAAGGTACACTGTCAGTTTAAAAATCATATTAAGATACATTTTCATAAATTCATAGAATCATAGAAGTAGGGTCGGAAGGGACCTTGTAGATCTTCAAGTCCAACCCCCCGGGGGCCCTACCTGGGCAGGAGAAAAACTGGGCTCAAATGACTCCAGTCAAGTAGGCATCAAGCCTCTTCTTAAAGACCCCCAGGGTAGGAGCCAGCACCACTTCTCTTGGAAGTTGGTTCCAGATCCTAGCTGTCCTGACCGTGAAGTAGTTCTTACGGATGTCTAATCTAAACCTCCTCTCCAACAACTTGTGGCCGTTATTCCTCATTGTGCAGGGGGTGCTAGGGGAAACAAGGTCTCTCCCAAACCCTTTTGGTCCCCCCTAGTGAGTTTATAGACGGTCACCAGGTCCCCGCTCAGCCTTCTCTTGTGAAGGCTGAACAGGTTCAGGTCCCATAGTCTCTCATTGTAGGGTCTGCCCTGTTGTCCCCGGATCATGCGGATGGCCCTCCTCTGGACCCTCTCTATGTTGTCCACATCCCTCCTGAAGTGGGGCGCACAGAACTGGACATAGTACTCCAGTTGTGGCCTGACCAGTGTTGCATAGAGGGGGAGGATCACCTCCTTGTCCCTGCTAGAGATGCACCTGTGGATGCACGACAAGATCCGGTTAGCCCTGCCAACCGTGACCTCGCATTGTCGGCCCATGTTCATCTTGGAGTCAGTGACTCCAAGATCCCTTTCTGCCTCTGTGCTCTCAAGAAGGTAGTTTCCCATCTTATAAGTGTGCTGCTGGTTACTACTGCCCAAGTGGAGCACCCTACACTTGTCAGTACTGAAACGCATCCTGTTTTTGTTAGCCACCCCTGTAACCTATCCAGGTCTTGTTGCAGTCTTTCCCTCCATACTAGCGTGCTTACCTCACCCCGAATTTTGGTATCATCAGGAAATTTAAACAGGGTGCTTTTCACCCTGTTGTCCAAATTGCTGATAATTGTTAGGGTAAGACTAATCTATACTGTGATGGTCAGTCTAGCTAGAAGAACCATAGGAAATAGATGAACTAGAAGCTCTATACATTTCTTAAGAACCTGTGGCCCTGTTGGTATTGGTCAGATTCTATACAACCTTCCTGGCACACATGTTCAGACTACCTATGCCTCCATGCAAGCTAGCAAACAGCAACCATATCAACTTTGCCAAAGAAGCAAAGGGTTTTCTCAGGGTGTCCTACATAGATCCTTCTTTAAAGTCTTTAAGCAGAAAACTGCCAGTCTTCTGACCTACTAATGAATTGCTCCATGTGCATATATAAAACAGGTTTACTACAAGGGAGAAAACTCTCAATAATCTCAGATAGCTTTTAGGTTCATCCAAACCACAAACTGGCCTTGTTCTATGAGTGGATACAGAACTGTGAATTGAGGAAGAGAAGCTGACATATCAGCAATGCATGAGATAAAGATAAATCCATTGTATGAATTCAAAGCCCTACATCTGACCCTTCAGGCAAGGTGAGCAGGCTAAATTGGAAATCTTTTTGGCTTCCAAAGAAAATAGTGCTTGTGTGTCAGAGAGCACATCCTCCTTCCTTTTCACATCAGCAGTCAAACACTTGGCAAATGTGATGTGTACTCCTTCACAGATATAAAAGGACAAGGGAACAAGATTTTTATTCATGGAAATGACATTCATCTGAATGCCACAAAACCACCTCTCAGCCTTCAGCTATCAGATACTTCACTTCATATTGCTGGGTGTTCCTGTTAGCTCTACACATTACTAATCCTTCCTTTAAACCTGCAAAGCTCTTGAACACTGTGGTAAGGAACCCCACAGGTTAGTTGTTTGCAAAAGAAGTTTCCTTTTTACTGGTTCATAATGATTTTGGCTATCATTCCTTATTTTTCCTGTTCTTGTGTTAGGAGAAAAGCTGAAGTCAGAGTGCCTGATTTACCCTCTTCTTACCTTTCAATCTTTTATGAACCTTAAGGCTAAGTACAGACAGTCAAAAGCCCGAAGTTGAATTGATTCAGTCTTTGCAGGTTAGTCTAAGCTGCATAGATTGACTTGATAAGCAGACATTCACTTCTGATTCCAGAAATGCAGTCACATACCTGCAGTGGTGTGAGAGCATGCCTCCCTGCTCAGCTGGAGCAAAAAGTTTGGCCCAAGGCTAGCCTTCCCAACCTTCAAGGGGAGTGTGGGAGGTTTGCCAGGGAGGTGCAAAGCATCCTGGGGTGCTGGGGACTGCGAGTTAACTTGAATCTGGAGGGATGCAGGACAGAAGTCCAATAAACCAATGTGACCTAAATCAGTTAAGTCTGATACTACATCTATCCAGGTGTATTTTCAATCAGTTTTGGTCATTTTGAAAGCAGTTTTTGTGCACTGAACTTCTGTTGGGTTACAGATTGAATCAGTTTCTGATCACGGTTTATTGTAATTTGTGTCCGTGGCTTTATTGTTTTTTATTTCATGCTGAGGTACATAACATAGCCCCATTTCAAAAAGTACTTCAGCCTGCTTGCAACTTGGGGCAGGCTCAGACCTGTGCATCTCTGGTATAAGGACATGCCCATTTGCCAGTTGAAGTTTCCTCCAGTTTTGCTCTAGTGGTGGCTCACCTGGCCCTTCCGGTTTCTTTGGCAGAAGTTTCAAGATTTATTTCCAACTTCTAATTAACAGCTGGGCTGAGGGCATCTGTCTAGTTCCCAGACATCTTCCAGGCTGTTTACCCTCACTTTGGGGGAGATTGTCCCCTCAGCTCCCTCATAAAGTATTTGGAGGGGATAGTACCATGAAGGCTAGTGCCATGAAGGTTTTAGGAAGAGAGTTAAGCAGGGAGCAGCCAGAGGCCAAATGAAGGGTCGGTGGCATGTTTCAATCTCGCTTATTGAGTCCCTTGCTTGTGAGCTCAGTTGGTTCTTGGGCCAAGTGATATTGGAAACAGTCATCACCTTTGTGCCACCATAACAATATTTATGGTGGCACAAAGCAAAATCAAGCCAATGTTCGTGCCCTTTGTCAGAAAAGGTAGCATTCATTTGTGTTGCTCTTTTATGATGGACATCTGTTTGCTTTCAGGTAGGAGAATGTTGGCAGGCCAGAGCTGCCTGCAGTTTCCAGCCACGCCATGCAGGTGCTCTCAGGGCTTTAGGAGGTTGATCCTGTGTGACTCAGGAATTCCCTGCAGGTTTGGGACCCTGAAGCCCTGGGAGTGCCTCCCTGGGTTTCCTGGCTTGCAGAGCTGTGCTTGGGGATTCTGTCTTGCGGCTTGCCACTGCAACCATGGAAGCCCCAGGCTGCCCACTTTCAGAGGCACACCCAGAGTGTTATCCCACAGGATCCAGCCCCTGTGGAACAAAGAGCAACTTGTGTTGCACTCAGTTGAGCTGATTTGCTTCTTCTGGCTGTTTGTTTATATGTTGAGTGCAGCCTCTTTTATCTGTGTACATTGACTCCCTCCTTTGGCAGCAAAGAAATCAGGCAGAATTGGAAGGAACTGACTTTGGGGCAAATAGGACTTACTTCCATCTCCTTGAGGGGGATGAGGCCAGGAGGATGGTGTGCTGGATGGAAGATGGCACCTAGGTCTCTGTGGCCCCCAGCAGCTCATCTGCTTCCTCCTCTTGAACACTGAGAATCACGGACCCTGCCACCAAGACAGCATATGAAGGGGCCTCTGGTCCCAGCTCTTTCTCTTGCTGCCGCCCCTAAAACAGCAAAGGCCCATCTGGCCCTTACAAATTCTGTGCCCCAGAGAGGGGTAGAGGTTCTGGGGAGCTTGGTAGGTCCTTTCAGAGAAACAAAGCCCAGCCTCCCTAAGGGAAGGGACAGTGTAAGCTAAGCCACTGGAAGTATTTCCTTTTCAAGTGAGTTTACTGGGACATTTGCCCAGAGAGGAAAAAGGAATAATAAAACTGGTATCTGATTCCTCTTCCTGTGAGTGAAGCAAATATGAGACTCTTCCATACCCTGTGCCTTGTTTACCTTCAGATCACAGCATGGCAGGTCAGCTGGTGCAGACACATCCCAGTTCCAAACATCTAGGTTTGTGCTCCCCACTTTAGTTACATATTGCCTTGCTTTACCCCCTTTCTATGTCCTCTTGCCCAGCAGATAGTGATGGAGTGACCAATGGAAACAACCCAGATGAACAAATACTCTATGGCCTATCCTTGGCTATCATTACTTTCTTGCAAGTGCCAGTCTCACCATCCATTTTATATGCCAGAAGTCTTCTCGGTATATGCTAATCTTTAATCAACCTGGTGTCATTATCAAAGGTAAACATGACTGCACGAAGCACTTCAAAGTGCTTAAAAATGTATTGTTTCATCTGTGGACAGTTGCACAATTCTTGGTGCACCCCATGGTTGGAGCACTTCAAAATCACCAAGACTGCATGCGGTAGTGTTTCTTTCCAGTACTTGTTTCCTGCAGAGTTACTTTTGGAGCACTTCAGAGGGCATGTACATCTGTCTGCCATGCCCTTTTGAACCATTTAAAATGCCACATCAGTCTACAACCCATGTTTCCTAGTTGGTATGTTCCATGGCATGTTCTTTCAGTTGGGAGCAAAAGAAACACATTGATTGAAGCTGTAAGGTCAACAGACATTGTCTGGGGATGTGGTGGGTGAATACTCAATGAAGCTGTGTAAGAATTGCAAGAACACCTTTGTCCAGTTCCCAATCTCAGTGGTCCATGGAAAAGCAATAGCATGAATGGAATCGTCTGTTATCTGCATCAGATTGGAGCTGCACCAGGCGCTCCACCCTGCAATCTAGCCTCAGGGAATGGGATAAATAGAGCACGGCCCTCTGAACTATCTAAGTTTCTAAGGGCAGCTTGTCTTCAAAGTCTTTCCATTTTGCTCTCTTCAGACAATTCTTATGTTTTGCAGAGGGAAGGCCGGCTCTTTTCCTGTTCCAGCTTTGGTTATTACTATTTCATCTGCTTCCAGAGTCTTTTCTGGGACCATAGTAACAATAATACTGGCTTTAGGGAGTAAGGACAGTCACACATCTCTGCCTGGTCTGATCCGGGCTCTGTACCTAGGAAAAGCTGGATTCAAGTATGGACTTGAGTGACAACGGAAAAGAACTTCTTTCCACATAGTGCACACAGGACAGCACCACACATTCTGCCTGATTGTTAGCCTTCTGCAGAGTAGCCCAGTGCTGCGCTAGATGTGGGTCTGGTTGAGGTGTACTTGAAAGTCCAGCTGGTATTTTCTGTGACTTGCCTTCAGGAGCTCTGTCCCCTGAGTGCAAGTCAAAACAAAGCCAAAGCTACCACACTTGAGACCCTTTTTTAAGAGACAGGAAGAGAAGAAAAGATTCTTTGCCAGGCCATAATTCCAGAGATGATCAGTTGACTGATTTGCAACAAATTATCCCAAGTAAATCATAATGAAAATTGGAAATATTTTATGTTATCTCAGTAAATGTGTTGGAAGTGCATTGTGAAGGTATGATTTCTTTGCGCATTTAACCACTGCACAAATGGAAACATGAGGAGTAGGAGGGAAATGCTCTTCTGCATCATCCTCCATCCCAGTTTCCAAATCCTTCACTGCTAGCTTGACTCCGTGTCATTTTGGTGACCCATCTGAAAGAGCTCCATGAAGCGCAAATGACCAGCCTGTGGATGAACCAACAGTTGAAAATGTTTGTTTGGTGTGAACACCAGCAAGAAAGCCACCTGCCCTGTTTCTTGCATAGGTAAATTAATAACCATTTATTGTGATGAGCAACTTACCTATTCAGGGGTGATTCTCCATCATGTGGAGTGTTTAAATCAGGACTGGAAGTGTCTTCTCAAAAAGGATGCTCTAGCTCAATTGCAAATTATTGAGTTATATTCTAGGTACATCTACATGAGATGCTACTGTGGAGTTGTTACTGAGCATTTATTTAGTGCTTGCATTAGCAAGCACTAAATAAATGTGCAGTAACTGGAGTTACTGTGCAGTAGTGCCAGCAAATGTCTTTTAGGTGACACTACTGAGCAGTAGCTTAATGCTACTCAGTGGCATATTAGCACTATGTGCTATGATGTGCTACCATGCAGTCAGCATCTCATGTACATGGGCCCACTGGGTGAAATCCTTTTAATTTGTGCCTAGGCAAAAGATGAGTCCAGCTGATCATAGCAGATGATCCTGCTGACTTGAAATCTATGAATGGAACAGTCACTTGCAGTTCCCAGCCATGCTTTTCATGACTTCCGTTGCAAGTGAACCAACTTTACAACAGTTGGGGTTATTTATGTAACTGCAGACTTGCGATTTATTTTGGAATAATCACAGTTGGTGGCATAGCACGTGACATTGCCTATCCAAAAGAAATCTGTACCTGTTTTCTCACACAGGGAGCTTAGCTTCAGTCACAAGTCAGTGTACTGGGTGCAGGGCTCTTGGAAGGTACTGATGGTGATATTCATTACTTGTATTGCAGTAGTGGTTGGTCACAAGTTCTAGTTGAGCCTGGGGCCGTGGTATGCTAGGTGACGTACAAAACCACAGGAACACAAGGCCCTTGCCCCAGAGAGCTTGCAAACTACATCATGTACTTTTTTCAAAGCAGTTTGCTTTTCTAATTAATTTAACTTCCCACTGAGTCTGAAGAGTGGGAGGGCCTGGGATGTGGGGAGGACTATCAACTAGCATTAATGTATAATGCATTTGTCCCTCCCCCCAGCTTCTTGCTTTCCTCATTCCAGTTGGCATAAAGAGTTAATGAAAATGTTAGGAGGCCATCCTCCACCCTGAAGACAACATTGGAGGTAATAATCTTCTTTCAGGTTTTTTCTTTGCTAATTGAAGAGTTGACATTGTCCCCTTTCATGAAAGAGCCCTTTGTCAGACTTGGTTGCTGGGCAAATCCCAGGCTAAGCCATAGACTGCAAGGGCTGAATTTTTCCTTTGCACATCATTTCCCTGAAACAGGTAGTTTTAATGGCCTTTTCAGTGAAGGAATGTCTCTGCCCTTCCTTTTCCCCTTCCCCCTCTAGGGTCTGTGAGGGACTACAAATAACTTCCTTTTCTTAAAGCAGCTATCAACTCATGAGGCCCAGATTTTTGTCCCAATTATATTTAGAAAACCAAGGGAAAGGTCACGCAGTCTAGACACTAATCGGTAAGTATTGCATTTCTTCCTTAGCTGGTATCCTAGCAACACGGATTAATGCTTCAGAACTAGATGACATTCGTTGAGTCCTGCTATGGTATGCAGTGCCAGCTCAGTACCACTTCCCTTGGAGCAGTCCATTTTTCTGATAGCAAAAGATTGGGCAAAAAGGACACAGATTTGGAGAAAAGTATATGTTTCATTTATATATCTTTACATGAAATAAAGTACAATGAAATAATAAAACCTCCTGTTGCCCTAGCATCCTTGCAATCCTTTTGCAGCGTTCTTTTCATGGAGTGGGCACTCTTTAAACTTACACTTGCGTGGTGTGTTTAGTGTGGTTGGGTGAATTTTGTGTTTTTGCTGTCTTTTAAGCACAGTTGTTCTTAATAGGTTGTATTATACTATATATGAAAGCTCCTTGAGAGCCATATGAAATTATACCCTCCCCCCTTCCAGGGCTATTGCTTTTGGTGATTTTTGTTTGATCCTTGAGTCACACTGACTGACTTGAGAGCTGAAGGTATACATTGCCCCATAGGATTGGTCTCCTAGTCCCTAAGATTGTTATGGTAGGAAACAGTCTTTGCCTAGAGAGGTTGCACTTTTGTCTTTAGACTGGTTTTGGCTCAGGCAAGTCAAGGTGTCTAAGTACTTATGGTAACTTGTGGTAACAGTCCTTGCAGGTTGTTTTATATCTATGCTTGTGGTTTCCTACACTGCTTCAGGTGCAGTGCCTTCTGGGTACTTGACCCACAACTTCTAGCCTCCTGGAACCCATGTGATATGGGAGATTTTGCCCCTATTGGTCTGTGCAACTTACCTGGGAGGCCTAGTTAAAATGTTTCAGTTAAGTCTGTCTACACTGGCACTACGCTGAGCGGTGAAGAAACTGTACAGGTGCCTCCTGAAACCTAATTTAGTCCAAATAGCTTATTAACTCCCTTAGGAGTGTGTGGAGCACTTTGGGGTGTTGAAAGAGGAGTTCTGCAACTGGTAGAGTGGAGCGAAAGCTTTAGCGTGTGAAATTACCAGGGGTCCTGGTTTTTCCTGTTTAAAAAACACAAATTCTCTCATTTAAAACCACCAAAATCTCTCACTCCCCACCTACAGCCCCTCCCCCTTGCTGGGGCCCCTCACTCCCCAGCCAATGCCCCCTGGCCCTGCCTGTGCCCCTTGCACCCCTGCTTCACCCCCAGCCCTGCCAGAAGGGCCCACAGCTGCCAGGGCTACAGGGCCAGGGACCTGGTTTAGCAGCCCCTTGCCCCCCCAGCAGCGCCTGAGTCCCAGGTGCTGCCTGCAGGAGGTGGTGGCTGCTGTGGCAGAGCAGAGCATCATGCCCAGCTCCCCCTGCCCCATCCCATAGGCAACACGGCCAGAGTGGAGCCTTGGAGGAGGAGTGGGCTGCCTGCTGCAGGCTTGGGTACCCGCCCTGCTGCCCTTCTCCTGGGGCCTAGCGGGTAGGACGGAGCATGGCAGGGGAGAGAGGGGTGGGGTGGAGCAGGGAAGCTCAGTGTCGGCACTGTGAGCCCCGCACTGCCATGCTGAGGCGCCCCCTGCCCTCTGGGCAGCAGTGGGGCTGGCAGGCAGGGGGCATCTTGCCACGGCAGCATGGGGCTTGCAGTGATGGCACTGAGCTTCCCTGCCCTGCCGGGTCCTGCCCTCTAAGCCGCAGACGCCCTGAGGGGAGGGCAGCAGGGCGGGGAGCCTGAGCCCTCAGCAGGCTGCCCACACCCACTTCTGCCCCCATCCTGTGCACAAATCTTCAGGGCACATGCCCTCCCCTGCTCCCCCAGGAGTGTGCACAGTAGCGGGGAGCCCGTTCCTCCTGGCCCCAGACAAGTCATCTGTGGCCCTGTTCTTCCCCTCTCTGTCTGGGCCCTGGTTGCACATAGTCCCGAACCCCTAGCTGCATGTACCTCCTGGGTTGGGCAGCAGCTCCAGCCCTGTACAACTCCCTCACTGTGGGGGCCTCAATTCCCCCCCCCCCCGACTTACCTGTGGAGGCTACTCTCCAGGCTGCCTGGCAGCCTTGCACATGTGTACGTGCATGAATGCACATGGCGCCCCTGCCTGACTGCGCTTCTCCCGCTGCCCCCCGCCCCTTGCAGGCTAGAACTCTGTCAGCCTGCAAGGGGAAGCCCACCATTTCCCATGGTTTTTTTTCCTTTAAAGGAGAAAGTCTGAGTTTTACCGTGCTTTTTTCATGTTGAACAGAAAACCTAGATTCCTGGAAATTACCTTAGTCTAGACAAAGCCATACTGGGATTTCCAGCATTCTGTGTAATTTATAAGTACAGCCTTTGCTCTGTACTTTGCTCTGCCAAGAGAAAATAGTTCAGGGAGGTGGAAACATATATTTTCTGCATGTTTCATCTCAATACATACAACTGCACAGGCAATTTGAGACAATTATATAGATATGTTAACAATTAGTGTATGGCAGTTACCATTAACAAACCACCCTCCGGTTATATTAGCAGGATGGATGAGTTATTGTAGTTGTAGCTTATTGTGACAAAAAAAAATTGTATACAGCATAGTCCAGGGGTTCACAGTGTTTCTGGGCAGAGTGCCAAAAACACCTGCAACCTTGACTTGTAAGATGTTAGCATGCCAGGGACAAACAGCAGGGGAGCCATGAGGGGCCTGATCCTTGTTGTGGCAGTGCAGACCTGGCCCCTTCCCTGGCATCGGCCCTGAGGCACGCATACCAAGCAGAATGCCTTTGCGTGCCAACACTGGCACCCATGCTGGAGGTTGCCTAGCCCTGGCATAGTCTGTTTAGGTGCATGGCTTCAGGAGCAAAAAGAGGACAGGTGGTTATCCAGACTTTATGCAAATAGCACTCATTAAGTGCAGAGTTTATCAGGTCTGTGGTCTAAGCAGCCTTGAGACTTTATAACACTCAGTTCGGGATTTGCTATTAGAAGCCTTGAAAATGAGTGAAGGAGAGCTGTAAACGGGGTTGTTCTGCTGTGGTCTTAGCAGCTACAAAACAGACTGGCTCCTGATAATAGCAGCCTTACCACAGCTGCTTCTATTTCACTGTTTCTACACAGTTACCTGCACAATGGTTAGTTACAAAGTAGACAGCAAGGTAAAAAGTGCTGTGAACTTAAGTTTTCCTGGGCCTCCTTGTTAACCAACCTATGTTATAGGTGGGGTAGACAGCGAAACCCTTGCAAACTCAGTTTCAAACCCTATTGACCAGGGTGAAAAATGCCAGGTCTGGACGCACCTCCTCCCCACAGCCAAGCTTCTGAGATTTAAAGCAGCAAGCTGCTAGGTACTGATAGCATTATCAAATTCTAATCTTTTAAATGCCTCTTGCCTGGGTTTTCCTCCTTTCCCTTCTTGGCTTCAGTCAGTTTTCGTTCTTTACTTTTCTTTTAATACTGTGGTGTATTTTTTCCTGTGTTGGCATTGCAAACTGTTTCCTTTGTCCATTCTCTCTTTTGTTTTAATATATTCTGAGAGGACCTAAAAGTCCCAACCTGGGTCAGGACCCCTTTATATGCTAAACATGCCTGTACACAGACAGCCTTTGCCTTGAAGGACTTAATCCAGCGATTCTCAACTTTTTTTTAGCTTCAAGGCACTCCTTGGATAATGTCAGCTCTTACTTTTCTGTAGTCAAACATCAAGTGGAAGAAATATGGAGCAATTCTGTTGCCAAAAATTTAGAAAGACCACAACAGGTCAGAATGCTTTTAACACTTTGTATTCCTATTCGAAATCTCTGTGTTTTCGTGTGAGTTCTTACGTTTGTACATGCAGGAGTGCTGACATTGTGTGGCATTCTCTTGGCACCCCTGAAAGGATCTCAGGGCACCCCAGGGTGCCATGGCATCCTGGATGAGAATCACTGACTTAGTCTAAAGGAACAGATAGACTGATCTAGAAAAATAGCAAATAAAAAGCATTGTACCTAAGAGTATAGGCCAAGCTTCTCACTGATCCCTTGTTTTCTCTTCTTACTGAATTCTTCACATTTAACTTAACATTGTTCTCAGTTTTCTGTTTTTTGCTTAGGTCTTCTCTACAGCATAAAAACAGAGAAACTTTAAAAAATCCAGTGCAACTGTAAAACCAGGCACATGTATGTGTGGGGGGTGAGGCTGCCTGTAGGCTAGGTCCCAGGAGCAGGCTGGGGATGGGGAAAAGGAGGGGGGGGAGAGGAGGTGTGGGCAGCAGAGCTCACCCAGGTGGTGCGGTGCAGGTGCGTTCTACCCCGCACCTCCATCTATCCCATGACTACCTCCGTAGTGCTACACATGGGGTCAAGCCCTGCCTGTTCCTGTTCGCGTGGAGCGGCCCATGCCATGCTTCTGCCTCATACCTGTCAACAGCACCACGCCAGCCCCAACCCTGGGCAGCCCAGTGTGGGCAGCTTCCCAGCAGGGCTGCTGCTGCTGCTGCCCATGTACTGCTTGGCTCCCCTTGCCTCCAGTGGTTCCTTCTCCTGCCCCTGCTGTGCTGTTCCAGTTTGGGGGGGAAGCTGCAGCTGGGTGACTCCTGCATCAGTGCATGGGGCTCCAGCTCTAGCTCCTGGCTGCCTTCCACCCACTCAGCTGCCTGCAGGTACTACTCAGTGTACCAGGCAGGCAAGGTGGATAGAAGGCAGCTGGAGCTAGAGCTACATGCACTAGCTGGGCAGGAAGAAACAGGGGAGCTGCTGGAGGTAGGGGAGGAAGAGCCAAGCAGTACCTGGGTAGTTGTTGCAGCAGCAGCAGCAGCAGCCCTGGTGGGAAGCTGTGCATGCTGGCCCGGGCCAGGGTGGTGCTGTCACTGGCACAGGTAAGGTACAAGCAGGGCTCAGCCCCATGCAGAGCACTGTGGGGGGGCAACCATGGCCCAGATGAAATCAATTGGTGGGCCAGATCAAGCCCATGGGCTATAGCTTAAAAAAATGCAAGGTACTCCACTTTGGGAAGGAAAACCCGCAGCATGCTTATAGGCGCGGCAGTGCTACACTTGCTGGCACCATGGCTGAAAGGGACTTGGTGGTCATGATTGACGACAAGATGAATATGAGCCACAATGTGATGTTGCAGCCTGCAAAGCAAGCAAAACTCTGGCTTCAATCCATTGATGCTTCTCTAGCAAATCCCTGGAAGTCATCCACCAGCTGTACTCGGCCTTGGTGAGGGTGCAGCTGGAGTACTGTATCCAATTCTGGGCTCCACAATTTAAAAAGGATGTGGAGAAGCTTGAGAGAGTCCAGAGGAGAGCCTCACGCATAATTACAGGCCTTATGATGAGAGGCTGAGAGCTACAGGACTCCTTAGCCTGGAAAAACGTAGGCTTGGGGGACCTGGTGGCTGCCTATAAGTAAATAAGTGGTGTACATCAGGATCTGGGGGAATGCCTATTCACCAGAGCACCCCAAGGGATGATGAGGTCAAATGGTCACAAACTTCTCTAAGACTGTTTCAGGCTGGACATAAGGAAGAACTTCTTTACAATCTGAGCCCCCAAGGCCTGGAACAGACGGGTAGTGCAAGCACCTACTCTAGACTCCTTTAAGAGTCAATTGGACGTTTATCTTGCTGGGATCCTGTGATCCCTGCTGACATCCTGCCCTTGGGGCAGGGGGGTGGACTCGATGATTTTCCAAGATCCCTTCCATCCCTAATGTCTTTGAAATCTGTGAAACCTTGCCCACCCTTGCATTGTTCATTTCTATTGCTCAAATTGGATCTAAATTAATTGCTGAGTGGTCTGACACAACCAGCATGTGTCAGTAGCATTCATTTCCTTGAACTTTGTAAAATGGGGATTGTGGTAGTTTAAAACTGAGCTGGATTTGGAAAAGCTGTTTTGTTTTAGTTTGGTATTCAAGGTGGTATTCTGTAGGTGGACTGCATTTGTTTCTTCCCAGTTGCTTGAAAGTGAGTCATTTGAAATTGGTGCATCTGAGGAAGTGCTGAAGTCAGCAGTTCTCTGGTTTCCTTCTTTCACTGTTGCCTGTAAACTACTTCAAGTGTCCACATGTTTTAATTAGAGAGTAGTGGCTGCAGAAGAATTGGCAACACTCCAGTAGCTGGTGAAAGGATATTGTTCCTCCTAAAGTCTGACTGGGCCCTTGCAGACATGCTAAAACTCGTAGAGCATCACATAGCAAAAATATTCCTGCATGTTTAGCTGCAGAGGCTTCTCTCTATAGAATGCTAATTTGCTCATCCTTGCAGTTTTGGCTCAGGGCAGCTTGCTGTATTCTGGCACGTGTTTTGAAGCTCCTGCTTGAAAACATTGGATTGGCATAATGATGGGTATATGCCTGTGTTAGGTCCTGGGATTTCGTTCTGGGTACGGAAATTCTGGGTGGGTCTTGTACAAAGTATTGTGTTACTGATTTACAAAACTTCCTTTAAAAAAAGAAAACCATGGGGCTCCATATTTGTTCTAACAAGATCAGTCATCAGCTATTGTTTTGTAACACCTGTTGGCCTAAAACACCCAACCTCTTCACACAGAATTAAGTTGCTTTCTTTCTCATTTTGATGTTGTCCTGCTCTGTGTTAGAGAATCTTCGATTGAAAATCAGTCCATGTTCCTGCACTGCTCAGGCTGAACCCTGTTCCTGTGCAGCCAGAATTGCTCATCCAATTCTGCTATTAGGGATGCATCGCGATAGGGGTGGGTCTGTCTGGCTGGAGCTTATTGCAGGTCTGTGTGCTTAGCAGGCAGCTCTGTTGTCAGTTCATGACATGGATGAGAGCACAGCTTGGCTCTGCAGAACTGCTGGAGGTACAATCATGCTACTGTAAGCAAGCCAAGCAATTAGGACAACAGACCGTAAGGAAATGTCAGGTGTAAGTATTTGTCTGACTGTACCAATCAAATAACTGTGGCCTTATTAAAAAATAGAGAGGGTCAGGATGCTTTCATAGGGTTTTTGGAGTAATTTCCTTCCTTTTGGTTCTTTAGAAATAAATACAATGGAATGCAATGATTTCATTTAAAAGAAAAATAAAACCTTGACCACTGATTAATGATGTTTTCCTAGGATTCAGTTAAGATGTTTTTTGAATTCATACTGCTTCAGCAATAAACTATTGGCTTTGAAATAAATGTCTCTAAATCCTTTTTCAAGGGACATGTTCAAGCTTTATACTAAAAACATGTTTTATTTTTACTTACTTTCATGAATAGCTTGTGGTCTGGTACAAAGTCCATTGAAAGCAATGGGATCCTTACCAGCCTTGGCTACTCTAGGGGCTAATTTTGCTGGGAGTTATTTTCACAAATATTTGTCTTCCTGTATAGTGTTGCTTTGGAGTTATCAGGACGATGCATTGCGTGTGAGAACTGTAGAAGGAGCGTGACAGATTTGCATTTTTTAAAATCTTAGAATAGTTGCACTGAAATTTATCAGACCCAATTTTGCTTTTTGCCATTTATGATATTGGTGAAAATGGTAAGTTATCCCATTTATTTATAGTCTGTTTCTATTTGATTCCTTTTTCATGTTCCTGAGCATTCTGTAGTTGGCTGGGTAGACAGCACCTCAGTGGAATCTTTGCCTAAAGCATTTGTATTGATGCTTAATGGAGTATAATATTTCTATTTATTGTACCTTGGTATTTCTATTAGCCCTAGAGTAATTTCCAGTGCTTATTTACCAAACTTATAATTTGTGCACAACCTGACCTTGTTCAGGGCTTGACTCATGAGTGCTGTGTAAGTTGTATAGTTATTTATGCTAGTGCAAAGTTAGTGTAAGTTGCTATTCTTCTAATTTGACTAGTTTTATGCCTGCTGTTTGCTGATGGAAATGAAAATAAAAGATGTGATGCTACAGTGAAATGGGCCCATTGTCCCTTTAAATTCATTCTTGTGGCCTAGGCTGAGCATTGTGTTTGGTTTTACAGTATGCAGTGGGAAAGTAGCTCTGGTAAAGAGCTCCTATGTTGGTTAGGAACAATAGGTCCCTTGCTTCATGCTTTTACTTTTAGATTAAACCAAACCATACAATCTGCCAAGTAGACAGAAGTGAGGTGGTGCCTTTAAGCCCCAGGTTTACATTGTTGTCTCACACTTATACAAGATCTTTTTAGTCTTTATAGATGAAAAGGAAGTATATAACTGATAAATTGTTTTCACAGCTCCCTCTCATTTCCTCCTAGTGCTCTTCCAACATGAACAGGACACTTCATTTAATTTTGAAGCCTCCCATGTGGAATTTTGGAGTTAATCTTTTTCACACAGTGGAAATATTTGGAGACCTGAGTAGCATCAGCTGCACATAAATCTTCAGCCTTTTACATTTCTTTTAGTAAATACCTCACTTCTTTCCAAAAGTTGAGTCTCACATTTGTCTTCTCCCTTCCCCACCCAAATTGGAGTGAGAGTGACAGTGTGTTCTTTTATAGTCTTATGCTGTCAGTCTGTCCCCCATATTTGAATTTGCCTGATCCCTAGCGGGCATTGTGCTGTCTTGAATTGAGAAGTCTGGGTTCAAAACAAAATTCTTGGTTTCTGCTGTTTGGAACCTAAAACTAGATCAGTCATCTCCAAAGCCAAATAAAGAGTGTCTTATTGCAGCCTTGGGAATGCTGCATGGATACAGCCTTTGAGAGGAAGTTGCTGTTTGTGTCAGCACATTCCCTGTTTCTTCACCCCCATGCCGTGCAGATGGCTGCAGGGCAGATTGTTTGACATTTTTGATACCCTAGAAGCTAGATGTTGTCTTCAGCAGGAATCTTGCCAGAGTAAGAAGAGAGCTGGATGCAGCCCTGAAGAGACTGAATTGTGTTGCTTGGAAACTTCCAAATGTTAGCTTTTAAACTGGTTAATGAACAAAGCCTAGAGGCCAGGTACAGATATTGTACTTTTACCAGTATAAGTGATTGGAAACTGGTCTATACCCATAACAGAACAGAAGTTCAGCACATGTAGACTGGTTTAAAAATGGCAGAACTTGATTTAAGATTTGCTGTCCCTCACCAAAGGGCAAATGTGTGTTCTCTTCACTGCCAATCTACAACTAAGTCACCTATCAAAAACTGTGTGACTCTAGATTGATTCCTTGTCGGGTTTTTTGAATGTCTATACCTAGTCATAGTGGCTTGTACCTCTTCTGTACTTGACTTCAAAATGTAAGGGTCAGTGCATCCCTGAACTGAGCTCAGCATGGCTCTGTCGAAGCTTATTCCCAGTTTTGGTTGAAGTAATTTATCTGGATCCCTGTCTGTAGTAGACTCCACAGGCCACTCCAGCAGCTGGGAATAGCCAGAAGTTCCCCAGCAAGGCATGTTTACATCACACACATGGGATTTGTTTTGTCATCTCCAAGCCTGTCAGTGACAGGCTCCTTTTACACCAGAGGAAACCTACATAGTGGAGCTAGTGTAAAGGGCCACAGTGCATTTATAAGCTGAGTATGGCAATTAGAAGACCCACTGCATTGGAGTTAACTCGGTAAGAGAGCTGTAGTCTGGTAAGTTAGGGAGACTGTGTTGTGAGGAGTCTTTGGATCCCAGAGAAAGGGCAAGTCCAGTAGGCTAATACAAAAGAGTTTCTAGACAACTTTGTTAGCTGCCAGCAGTTCTTGATGAGCTGCTATCAATTGCTGTTTTGTCCATCATTGAAGTGTTCCACTATAAATAGACAGATTCATTTCTTGGAGCCAAGAAACAAATCTTTTTACTGTGCATGTCCTCTGTATATGGTGTAGAGCTCATATGATTCATATGGAAAAGGGCCATGCTCATTCATAAAATACGATGTTAGAGGGAAAATATGCAGAGCCAAGAGTTCATTCCTCATGTAAGAGGATTAATCTTGCATGTTCCAACAAGGCCAGCAATCTCAAGCCAGTGTGTCTGTGCTGTGCCGAGACTAGGGAATGCCTGCATCTCTGTTTTCATCTTGCTGTATACCACTCCATGGGAGGCGGTGAGAAAGGGAAGAGGCATATCCTCAGAAGCTGCAATTAAGTCATGATCTTAATAGATTTCCAACCCGAGTAACGGAAAAGCAGTAGTTCAGGTTACCTATGGGTCTGTCTACACTACGGTCAAAGATGCAAAGGCAGCTTGTGTACATGAGTGAGTTTTGAACTGGCCAGCTCAAGTAAGGCAGCAGCATAGCTGCAGGAGCACATTGCTCAGCACAGACCGTAAAACCAGCCAGGGGCATGGGGCAGCCAGCCCATGCTGAGGTCCCTGTCCCTGCTGTGGTTAGACTGCTTGTGAGTACCTGAACTAGCAGGGGAGCATTTACCAGGTCTGAAGTGCAGACCTACCCTATCAGTATGATACAAAAACTGGATGCTTCTCTTTTTATGGTAGCCTTCTTAAGTGCCAGGGGAGAAAAGCTGGAGCTGTGATGCTTGTAGACTTGAGGTGCTCCTGTGTGGCAGAATAGCTAATTTGGAAGAATCAGGGGAATAAGATCCAAGTTGCAGACAGACCCTTGATTAAGATGGCATGTGTATGCAAGTTTCAGAAAAGTATTTAGTATAGGCCTGCACAAATTGCCAATAAAATTGCACAAGGCTTTTGAACTCAAGGCTGTTTCCAGACACCAGCTGTCCTTGATTTTCATTTTGAAACAAACTGCAGCTCAGATAGAAGGGAGCAACAAGAGTGCCTTGTCCTGTGTCCTGCTTCTGTGAGAGGGCACTGCTGTCTCAGAGAGCCTTGCCCTTGTGTGGCTGGGTCCTGCTTAGATCCTGAGAACTGACATTTATCTGCAATGAGTCAGCATCTCCATCATCATTTTGTGATGTCATTTAGAGACCAGTAACCATTTAGACTGAGTCATCTGCCCTTCCCCGCTCATTCTTGCTCTGAACTCATCCAGATAGTGGCTATATTAAGCTGGTTTAAAGAAATACCAGGACAGGAGTCCCGCGGGGAAAGAAAAAGTATTTCATAATGTAATGGAAGGTCAGCACTTTCTAAACTATTCACACAGCAACCATTAAAATGCAGGCAAGAATTGTATCGTAAGACCTGTGTCCATGGGGACAATAGTGTGGTGCCATAAGTAAACTGATTTTTGGCATTCCTGAATTATTGCTGGCTTGATATTGTAATTTCAGTATTTTTAATTTGCTCATAATAGGTAGTGCTTGAATAGAAAGACTGCAACAGCTGACCTGAAATGCTTTTAAAACTTGAGTAAAAAACTTGGTATACAGTAGCCTGTCTTGCCCCCAGCTTTGTCCTTCTCCATAGTAACTTAAAAGCTTGTGAAACCAACAGAGCTAAAGGTAAGAAGTCAGCTGATCTTACATCCTCTCTTTGCTGTAGAAAGGGTTCAAGTTACGTACCTAGATAAGACGTTGTAGTGATGATGAGACAAGGGATTAATTGGCTGAAAGGTCTGTTTGTTCCTGAGGTTTTTAAATGGTTGGGATGATCATTATCTTTCCTTTCTTTCCTCTAGAGCACACCTATATTCTGGATGAAAATTTAGTGTAACACAGCAATTCAGACAAAACTGCTGTGTGTGAATTTATCCTGAGGGATTTTTTTAGAGGAAACTTTGTTTGCTGCTCTGAGG
This sequence comes from Crocodylus siamensis, assembly GCF_052110815.1. Lineage (NCBI taxonomy): Eukaryota > Metazoa > Chordata > Crocodylia > Crocodylidae > Crocodylus > Crocodylus siamensis. Next base: position 182,550,984 of record NC_143398.1, on the reverse strand, counting down.
TTAGCTAGAAGTGGTGAGTTGGTCTTTCCACTTTCCCATTGACGTATCAATTTAGTGGTGTCCTTGGGATTTCAGTTCCTGCAGCGCTTGCTTCACAGAGCAGTAGCGGACCCAAGCCGTCATAACCAAGCTGGTGAGCAAGGTCACCATTCTTACTTGCTGCTAGATGTGGAGGGAAGCTACCAACAAGGAAGTTCATTTTATAAAACCTGAGTTTACAGATTAACCACAGGAAACTGCTGTTCTGCTTGTAAAATCTCTGCCCTCTGAAGGTGTTTAATTAGTTTACAGACCATACTGAAACCACCCAATGCCCTTCCTGAGGCAAGTACAGTAATATATTTATTACTATTTCCCTTTCACAGAAGGGGAATCTGGAAAGCAGGTTATGGTCAACGTTTGCAAAAAGGATGCCATGGTTTTGGGTGCCGCAGTTTGTAAGAGCATCTGAGGTCTAATTTTCAAAGTGCTGATCAACAGCAACATCAGGAGACCCTGATGGCCATGCCCCTGCACTCACTCCCTTCCCAGGGTTACAGTGTGATCACCATTTTGGTAGACTTGTTCATGGATTAATTTTTTAGGGTCTTCCTGGCTGACCTGTGACACAGGTCAGACAGTGTCATCCTCTGATGTTTGCAACAAGCCCTGAACTCCTGATCCTGAGTACATCTAGCACAGTGCTGTTTTCCTTTGAGGAGCCCTGTGCTGGAGGAAGTCTTGCAGGCTTCAGAACTATGTTTCTTTAATCATGAGATGGGAATTTCCTTTAACAACGTGGAAAGCAAACAGTGGAGGAGGAGAGAGTGGCTTTCTTTAAAAATGCAAGTCTCTTCCTTTGTAAAAGCTTCCACTTTCCTGTATAAGGCCCCATGAGAAACAAAAACTGGTGTTCTTATTTGTTTAAAGAAAAATCACTTTTTGTTTTCATGTAGTAGTGACAGGAGGTGTCCATGCGATTTGTATTGTAAAAGGGGCAATTTGTATTTTTCTTTAGCCTTTTTATTCACCTTTTCTGTTTTTGAACCTCTTAGTATGTGATTCTGCTAGTGTAATTAAGAGGAACACAGCAAAACCCCTTCTGTGGAAGGCTGGGAATACCAGTGTTGTTCAGCTGGTAGATAATTAACAGTTGTCAACAAAACAATGGCTGCATTGTAGCAGGAGAACAGACCCAAAGGGCTCAGTCTTCTGTGTGATGTTGAATTTCCATTTACTGTTGCTATAGCCTTCACTGAGAATTGCCTCTCTTTCTTTTAATCCTCCTTCTCATACCCCTTCTATTTTTTTTAACCCTTGCATGTAAATTACTGTTGGCCTTTGAAGAGTGAGCTATAAGCTGCACTTGGATGTATAATAGTAGCCACTGGACAGGGCTGGTCTTGACCTCTGTCACACAAGGAGGCTATTACATTGAATAACCATGATTCATGCAGTGGGACTTGGCTTGGTCCAGGCAACACAGTCTTGTCTCTCATCAGCTCTCCCAGGAACCTCATAGATGCTAGGGTTAGAAAAGACCTCAACAGATCATAGAGTCCAATCCCCTGCCTGGGCAGGAAAGAGTGCTAGAGTCAGATGACCCCAGCCAGATGCCTATCCAGCTTTCTCTTAAAGACCCCCAAGGTAGGGGAGAGCACCACCTCCCTTGGAAGCCCATTCCAAATTTTGGCCACACTCACCATGAATAGTTTTTTTCTGATGTGTAGCCTAAATCTTCTCTCTGTCAGTTTGTGACTGCTGTTCCTTGTTACTCCAAGAGGTGCCTTGGTGAACAGAGCATCTCCAATACCTTGCTGTGCCCCCTAATGAATTTGTAGGTAGCCAGAACATCACCTCTCAGCCTTCTCTTGAGGAGGCTAAAAAGGTCCAGGTCCCTCAGTCTCTTCTCATAGGGCTTGTCCTGTAAGCCCCTAACCATATGAGTGGCCCTCCTCTGGACCCTCTCAAGGCTTTCCACATCCTTCTTAAAGTACAGTGCCCAAAACTGGACTTAGTACTCCACCTGCGGTCTGATCAATGCTGCATAGAGGGGAAGTATCACCTCCTTGGATCTATTTGTCATGTATCTGTTGATGCATGCTAAAGTGCAGTTAGCTTTGCTGATGATTTCATCATGCTGACGGCTTATGTTCATCTTGGAGTCCACAATGACTCCGAGATGGACATGTCGTCAGTGTGACGAAATCATTAGCACCCATTTAGGCAAACATTTCACGTTGGTTTTGCTGTGAGATCCCAACAAACCTTGTCAAAGTCTTGTGTGTTAGGTTGTGCAATGCAAGTCCCCTCTGTCCTCCCCACAGCCAGGTGGACACCACCACTAGCAGCAGCAGGAGGGCAAAACCAGAGTGCTGAAATTACAGGTTTCCCTTGCTTTATGCAGGTTCTGTATGTGCAAATTCGCTCTTATGCAATGACCCTTTTTATACCAAAAATTTGTTATATGGGGGGTAAATTCACTCTTATGTGATTGGTGTGGTGGAAGTCTGCAGTCAGCTGCTTTGTGCATTGCATTGTGGGAGTCACATGCACCAAAATACAGTCTTCAGTGTAGAGACTCCTTGCCCATTGCCTGTAACATGTTTCTGTAGTTGCCATTTCCATTATGATAGTGCCCTGTGCTTGTGTGTACTGTCTGCTGTTGGTGAGTACCAAATTTGTCTTGTAAAAGTGGTAGAAATGGGTCTGGGGGTCAGTACAGTTGAGGCTTTGGAACATATCCCTATTTTTGTTACATTGTAAAGTGGGTTTCCTTTATGTGAATTCAAGTTATGTGCTATTTTCCAGGAACACATGTACACCATAAAGTGAGGGAAATCTGCACATGGTGCATGACAGTGCTAAGCTTTACATGACAGGTGAAAGGTAACCTTGGGTGTTGGGTGTGAGCATGCCTACCAGGTTGGAACATTTTTCATCCAAAGACACTCGCATGGACCCAGAGGGACAGCCTTCCATCTTCAGCTCCCTCTGTGCAAAAATTAAACTTATTTCCTACCTATGGGGACTTTTTACCATCTTCTACCATCTATACTTTTCCCAGAGCCTGAGGAAGGGACTTTGATTCTGAAAGCTTGCAGAAAAGGACAGTTTTCTTGTGATTTCCCAGTTAGCCTAATAAAAGGTATCATTTTGGAACCAAGAGTTCTAGTTTTTGTATGTCTCCTTTAATGCAATTCAGCATTCACCAAAGGTGACAGGCTGGAATGCAGAAGCCAAACCTTTAACACCTGCAGCACCAGACAGTGCTTCTTGGGTCACCGCCAGCTCTTCAGGACATCGTAAGAGAGTGGAGCTGGGTCTGAGCACATTCAGTCTTTGGGTTGCCAAGAGGGGTGCCATTTAGGGGGTTTTCACTTTTCCATCTGTGTGATTTGTTCCTTTGTCTTCTCTCAGGCTCAGACTATCAGCATTGTTGCTGAACTGAAGAATGCAAGTCCATTGCTTGTTGGAACAACTGTATCTTGTTAAATGCCTTGGGCTGAGTGAAGATGTTTGAGTTCCTTCTGTATCAAACTGCTTCTGTGCCTGCTGTTGCTACTGGAAATGCTTGAAGGGGAGTCCACCAGGTGGCTAAGGAGTGTCCGTGGCAGAGAAGCATGGTTGAGGGAAATGCTGAATACTGGTGCAGTGCTGAATAGAGGGATACAATTATCCCCTCTACCCACTGCCTCAGAGACCCTCTAAGTCCTTCCTCTCCATGTTTATTTGCCTAATATTTTCTTGTGCTCTGTGACTGAAGTACCACTGAGGGAAAGATGCCCCATGTGTGCCCACAGAGTAGTCATGGCACCTTGCAGCTTGTTGTTATCTGCTGTCAGTTGTTAGGGTCTCCAGTTAGACTCCCCTGCATGAGTAGCTGGGGACACCGCTGCAAAGTCCAAGGCAAGGCAGGGCCAGGGCTCCTATTCTCTGACATTGTTCTGTCTCATTTCAGAGATCTGGTTTTCACTTTTCACACAGGTGCTCCACGCTCTCAAGACAAGCTGCACAAGGGTCTTGTGACTCATGTTCTGCAAGCTTTATTAATGGCTCTTCGAGTTATTTGCTGGCTCCTAAGATAAAAGCTGCACCTTCCCTTAATTACTGCCCACCCACACATGCAGTCACCTCATTATTCTCATTCAAGTCAGTCCCCTTTAACCAAGTGCTGTGACCAGAGTCCCCAAAATGCCCAGGCAAATCTGATTCCTCTGACTCAGTCTTTGCTATGCACACTGTTATAGGGGAAGTGGATGAGATGGCATCCATAGCCCCTGAGGGCCAGGTTGGTTATACTCGTTAGAGGACCCAGGAAGGCCATTGCTGCTGCCTTTCAGGCAACAATCATCCCTTCAGAAAGGGAGTGGATCTTGCCTTTACCCAGGTGTCCATCAAGGGAGTATTGTGCTGTCCTGTGATGGTGTGTAATATAGCTCTGGTTTTGTGCTCCAGAAGAGGGGAGTGATCTGCGGAGTGAGGGATCTTGAATCCTGTCAGCTACGGTTGCTGATTTTGTTGCAGAAGGCTGATTCCACCAGAACCCCTTCCTCCTGGCCTCAGTACTCGCACCAGTCTCAACCACCCTGCTCACTCCAGCAGGGTCTGTGCTAGCCTTGCCTTGCCAACAGTGCCTCGTCCTTCCTGGCATAGTAGCTATGTGTATATAGGTATGCGTACATATGGCTTCAGGTTGTTGCCATGTTAAATTCCATGTTGCCACACCTGGTGGTGGTGCCAAGGCCTTCTAGTAGTGCCTTTGGGCCCACATTAGGACTGCTACCAGTGGGAGGTAAATCAAGCCAGTGTCGTAAGAGCAGGGGTGGGGGGCCCTGGAGGTGCTTAAGAGGTCTCATTTCCTGCATCTGACTCTTTCCCTTGGTGTTGGGAGTTCAGCAGTACAGTGTTATGCTCATGGATGGTAGCTAAGTGCGAACAACAGCTTGATTTATTGCTGCAGACCAGGTGTTTCAGGTTTAGCATGTCAGTTGTAAGGATGGAGACTTCCTCCTCTCTGAGAGCGAATGGTTTCCATAGGGTTTCCTCTCTCGTGAACCGTTTTCCTTCTTTACCACTGTCCTTTTGTCCTAGGAAGCTCCCTATTGGGTTTCCTTTCCTGAGATTCTGGGAGAGGAACCTCATAAATACCTGCCGCGCATGTCCCTATGCAGCAGGACCTTGGCAGGATCTTGGGGCACCTGAGAGGAACTGGTTTACATACTAAAGACAAGCAATGTTTGGGAGAGTTTCACATCCCTCATCTTCTCAAAAGCTAAAATAGCATCTCTAGCAGCTGTTTAAAGAGGTTTGTTTTTTGGGGGAAATCTGTCTCTGTCCTGCAGTATAATGCGAGAGGTCAGGAAATTCTTTGTTGAAGGCTTCCGACTGCTGTCCTGTTGAGCAGAAACTGGGCTGAACAATAGAGCCTGTAGTATTGTGTTGCATGGTTAAAAAATATTACCTTAAAAAAAGCATTTGATTCTTGCTCCAGTTACCTAAACCACAGATGAATGCAACATTATTTATAGTGTTGCTGCCAAACAGGCTTGGATTCACTGTGTCTTGAGAGAGGAATGAGGCCCTAGGCAGCAGTCCAGTTAGCAGTTAAATATAAGTGAGTAATTACACTGAGGTGGAGGCACTAGCAGGGTGCAAGTGCAAGTGCCATGGCTAGTTTCATCCCCCTCTTCATAGTAATCTTCTCCAGCTGTGTGCATTCAGGTCACTAAGTCAGTCAGTACAACATGGTGCATGTAGGATCATGCAGTGAAAGGCCTAGAGATCAGCAACAAAACCCGTATCAGTTTCTATAAGAAATTTTATGCGGAAGGGTAGAGCAATATGCCTGCATTGCCAGTCTCCTGGTCCTACTCCTTAGATTCACTGGCAGGACAGGGACAGGGGACCTACATAACTTTCACACATGCCTTGCTGTCTTTTCACTTTGCATCTGCTGTTCTTATGCTTGAGGCATTCTGCCTCAGTGGCCTCTGACCCTCTTGTTGTCATCTGTTCATGTCTAAGTTCTAGTCTGGTCTAGATTTGGTGGAGAAGCTTTTTCTTCTTGGTATCCATTCAAAAACACAGCAACATTCTTTAAGGTATTTAATGTAGTTGAGACCATGCAAATAGTCTGGTCTGCCTTGTGTTATGATTTTGTAAGAAGTTTTGAAGAGGGGAGGTCGTTATCTGCTGGCACAGGCATAATACAAGTAGGAAGACATGCATGGTGCCAAAATAAGCTAAGGGCTGCTTTGGTAACTTGCCAAGAGCTGGCATAATTCCATTGGCATCAATGGCAGAGTGGATTCATTTAAATCACTGTGGTATAAATTACCAGTTATAATTGAGATTAACATCGGGAAACCTTGATTTAGAAAAATGATTGTAATTTTCCAAAATACAGGGTGGTTCTTATTGGTTGCTGAATATTAAGGTGCATTGATTTACAACTAAATGTAACCCAACCTCATATTAAATTTGTTACTACTTTTTGCTAAATAGCAAAATGTATATATGTTGGTGTATGTCTCTATGCATATTGATTTAAGCAATAATGGTGTAACATCACAAATTTTTGTATTATTAGCAAGTGACGGATGATCCATTCCTTATTTTCTGCATGATTTTTTTTTTACTTGTGACTTCTATCAAGCTATATTTGGGTGGAAATTGGAATTCAATTAATTCACAAAACAGTTTTTATTATTTGACTAAAAAATACGTTAAATAGATTGGTTGCAGGAAGCGTAGAAAGTAAGTTTATCAAAACATGTTTTATTAAACAAAGGAAGTAGTTAGATTGATTCTTGTCACTCAGGCTTTACAAGGTAAAAGATCACATCTTTTCACACCATATGCTTGTTTATAGATTGGAAGAGGAAAACAAGCTTTCTTGCTTTTTCAGCTTGGAATTAGTTTACCAACTTTGAATGAACTAGTCATGGAGCTGAGGTAGTGCAGTAGATTGAAATGTAGGAAATATTTTCTTTGCTGTAGCAGAAAACATAGTGGTTCAGCCCTTCAACATTTGGTTGTTCTTGGTGCAGTTTTAGAAATAAATAAGTGCTATCTATCTTACTTTAATCTAAATTATTCTAATTTGAATAAATAAGTTTTTATTTTAGGCTGTCATAATTTAAAAAGTAATGTAAATATAAAACATGGATTTAAAACAAATCCATTCTTTGTCCACTGGGGTTTTATACATCCAGAGTTTAAACTGGTATAGGTTCACTGGAGTTGATTGGTGGATCCTCAGCTCATGTCAAGTATGTATGTGTATGAAATATGCAATGCAGCCTAGTTACTTGGGTCAAGACAGATCAGTGCTTCATGGGTCCTGTTATCTCCAGATGCTCTCACCTTTCTGCATGAGGTGAGGATGGTTGTGTATTGCAGAACTTCAGCAGATTGCAAGGTGAGCTACAACTTGGGTTTCAGTACCACATATGCTTCAACCCCTCCAAAGGCACTCGGGTTCAAAAGCAGCAAACATGGAGAACCTCCTCTTCCCAAGAAACTGAATCCTGTCTCTGACTTAGTCTCTCTGAATCACCAAGAATTAGTAATGGGCCAAACAAAACTATTTTTGTCCAGTTTCTGCTTTACAGTTTTCCAGAAAGTCCATTCCTGTAGTTTTGACTCTTTTTAAGGAGCCAAATTGCTATATTTCTTCATGTTAAATTAATTTTAACTTTAGAGCCTTGTGCAGGAACAGAGTTGTAAGAGTTGAATGTTGTGTTCCTTATTCAGGCGTGTTGTGCTCTGTATGTTCTTTGGTAATTGCATCTTCTGCTGAATGTTTGGATGAAATGCACTTTCTAAGGTGGCTACTGGCTCTGCCATGTCCCCCATTTCCCTGAAGGGCAGCTTTTTGTAGAGTGGAAAAAATATGCCCAGCTAGTGCCAGAGACGAGTATTGTCCCTCAAGTGGAAAGAGACAGAGGAATGGCAGCTAATAGACTGATATACAGCACTGGGAATCTTATGCTGGTCATGAATTTTATTAGACTCTTAAGATAAACAAATTCCACTTCTCAACATGGGGTTTAAGGAGAGCTTAGAAGAATGCATTTGAGAAACATCCCTTTTCTTTTAATTATCTACCTAATTATAGCAAATGCTATTTCTTGTAGTGTGATGTATCAAATCAGTATGTAATGCCGAGCAGTCCGTGTACTTGACATGTTGGCAAACTTGAACTTTATTTTCTGTAAACGAGTTACATTTGTGCATCTCTTGTGGTTGCCGATGAATATGACTGAATGTGGGAACAAAAAAGGAATGCTGTGAGAACGCGTAGGTTGCCTTTGGAGAAGAAAGGGCTCACTGAAAAGCCAGCAGCACTTCATATCATTAACTGTTGAGTGAAATTCCCACTTCTTTGAGCACTACATCTTTCTCGGTGTGACTTATTGCTGCCTTCACACATGTCAGATTTATGTCGGTTACTGTAATATATCATACATTCTTACATTCCAGATAAAATGACAAGTGTCATAGCTTTTGTTGGTTACAGTTTTTTGGGGGGCAATTTTTCAGTAGATTTTACTTTTATTTTTCCAGCCATGGTATTTGATACCTTATCTGTTTAATCTAGATAACAACTGGAACCTCAACGCTACTGACTTCAAGAGTTCAAAATCATGCTGGGCTGCCAGAAAGTCACCAAACTGGCTTTAAAATCATGGGATTTTAAAGCCAATAACTGCTGTAGTTCCTATGGGCCCTAATCAGGCCTAGGTGCTATACAGACACAGAACAGGATGGCAACTGAGGTCCCCTATTTTGTTATCTAGTTCTGGGGTAGTCCATTCACATGTTCTAGCTCTACCTGATGAGGAGGTTTAGAAATTTGTATATTCTTTTAAATGAAACCTCTGGGGAATTGCATCACTTAGGAGGCACAGGCTTTAAAAAAACCACCAAATACTGTAAGGCGCTATGCAATCACAGGTATTGACAGCGTCTCAGTAGACTAGGCAGTCAACTCAATTCCAAGACTATGTTAATTCCAGTTTGTATGACATCATGACATCAAGGACTTTTGGCCCTCACATGGCTGTGCCTGCAAAAAGAGAAAACTGGGAGCTCTGGTTTCTAACTAGGTGTGGTCCACAATTACAGCCTTTGTGATGGGGACCACACAAGCTATTACTGGCCTTGTGAACAGTAGTCTAAAAAGAGCATGTGGTTGGGCAGCAGGCAGGGCATACAACTGTCTGCAGTCACCGCATTATGTGCTGGCCAGCTGAGTTTGCTGGCTGCAGGAGTTCTGAGCTCTCGGGGCATCGGAGTAGACTTGATTAATCGAGTCTGCTCCACACGCAAGCTGACACACGCTGTGTGCAGCTGTATCAGCGACAATGCGCACCAGAGCGCAGAAAATGGTGGCGGTACACTTTTGAACTAAAGCACCTCCAGTGTGTTTTAGTTCAAAAGTCCGCTGCTGCCACTTTCTCAGTGCTGACGCGTATTTTACCGTTTATACAAATGCATGCGCTGCAGCACTGGATGTTTCTTTAAAAAGCGCCTGGTGCTTTGGCGCAACCATGTACAGGCAACCCCTGCTTAACACTGTTTCGCTTAGCGCTATGTCACTGTAAGGCTCATTTTAAACTGATACCTGATTTTACTTAGCGCTCAGTGAGTTTTATTATAACGCCCATGGTTGCCTTCTTGGATCATCAGATACTTTTGGTTTCGCTTAACCCTCATTTTGCTTAACACTCAGTTTTCCAGGAAGCAGTTAAGAGCGCTGAACAGGGGTTGTCTGTGTACAGATGTCTGCTTAGTCCAGTCCTGTAGCAGATTTTTGCTCCTCTGAGGCAGCCCTGGTGCCCTTGGAGTTCCTTTACCCCTCTAATGCAGAAATTACCTAGTGCCCTTGGACCACCACGTGAATCCCACAGGTTCGCCTTAGTTTGGAGGAAAAGTCAATTAGTGCAACTATGTGATATGCCTAGCTAACAAGTGCTGAGATTTCTGTTTAAATATGACTGGCAGAGGGGGAAAACAGCAATGTATCTGCTTCTTTGTATGTAGAAAGAATGTAAAAGTTGCTGTAGGAGGAGGAGCAGCAGCTTTAACTTCCTTTATGCATAATAAAGAAACAAATCAGGGTTACTCCTCTCTGGATCTCTTGGCGTGGACCTGTCGTAACCTGGTACTTCACAGGCCGTTACATAGCTTAATTTATATTTACTTTTACTACTTACGTATTTTACTATGTTAGAAGTTGGTGAGCGACCTGTTTCTTATTTGTTAGACAGTAATTAATTTTTACTCATGGTTTCTGCCAAACAATGTTTAGATGGAAATTACAATTCAAGAATTGCACCAAACTAGTATTTTAAAATAGATTTTTTTCTAGTAAGTGACAGTAGATATCTTCTTTAACCTCAGGAAAACATAACCTTTCATGGTACAATTAGTGTCACATTTAGATCAAGAAATGGAGCATTCTGCTAGGAATAAGCTTGGCAGGAAGCATTTGTTTCTTAAATATCTTTCCCTAGGACTTTCCTGCAAAAGCCTATGGTCTCTTAACAAGCTTCTTCAGGACCTTGGCTTTGACATCATAGATGCATTGTTTTCATTAATGAGAAACATGGCATTCATTCATGTACCACTTCATGGTTAGCTTCCTGTAAATCTAAGGTGTTCCCTGCTTTGGGACAACTTCTCATCTGGACTCTGTGTTAACATTTTGAAACCATTTTCTCTCAAGTAGTAGATCTTCTGCTAAGTATCTTCATTTAATCTCTGGGTAACACAGATATTGTAAATGGCCCTTTGTCATGTGGTTATTGCCACAGTTCAGTCAATTAAATAGTTCCTGGATGGAATCTGCTCCTTCTTGGCCTTTTTAGTTTTCAGCTTTTCTCTTCATGAATAAATGCATTGTGATACATGAAGTCAACTCATATGAATCTCTATTCTTCTCTTTTAATCTCCCTACTGTGTCCTTTTCTATCCTTCCTAAAATCCCACTTAGAGCAGAAAATTCTTCAGCTGGTGTGCTTCCCTCCCCATAAATGATTTGATTCATGGAGAGCAGCTCTATTCCTTTTTTTTTTTTTTCCTTGTACAGTTAAAATGTCATTGAGACATAGAAGGTTTTGCCCATGCCTGTTGCGGGAAAAGACAGTCACCCTCCTCTAACATTTGTCTTTGTATCTTAAGGTTTTTTCCTTTCCTTTTGATCTGATGTATGCTATTGATGCTCTAGATTGAGATACAGGTACTCTTCATTTAAAGTTGTAGTTACGTTCTTGAAAAATGTGACTTGAAGCGAAACAATGTTAAGCAAATCCAGTTACATCACAGTAATTACTTACTAGCAGGCAGAGGCCAAAGATGGTTATAACTGAACATTGCGCTGTTTTAAATAAGTATGTTCTCTAATAGATCAGCAATATAATAACAAAACAATGTTAACTGGGATGACCTTAAGTGAGGAGTACCTGTATAAAAGTTGTATACCTTTGCCTGGCCATAACATTAGCATACTTTTAAGCTTTGGCTTTCCCTCCCTACTTTTGCCAGCCTCCTTGTCAGCAGCAGCAGGTGAGATTACAATGCTCCTTTGCATGCATCTCTCTGTGACACAGCGTGACAGAGGCTCCTGCTCTTGCTGCCTTGCACATGAAAGGCTATTGTTTGGGAAGTTGGTCTCTTCCCAGTGTTTACCATTATTTCCCCAAACCTGGAAAAGGACCGTCTGTGTAAACAGGAGATGGTGTCCCTTACTGAGTCAACTGCTTTGTATAGTTTCTCTTACTAATTTGCTTATGAGAGACAGATGCCCCACTTCCCTGAGATCATGGATACAGTTAGTGTGGTAGCCAGGGTGGTCAGAACAGCTCTACAGAATCCTAATTCCTGCTTGCTTCTTTTAGGAAGTAACAGTGGGGAGTAGGCTGTTAGCTCCTAATTTTGCAAGTAGGTCTGAGGGATAGTCCCTCAAGCCTACACGAATCCATTTGCAAAATCAGGTAACTTATTATGCATTTTTAATTATGCCTTGAGACAGAATTCCCACATGTCACCACCACTCCTCCTCTTCCAGCCTTTACACAGAGGGTTCCTGGGCTGGAGTTGTGCGTGTGCATTGGGCACTTCTGTGACAACTCCATGCACTATGCTGGGTGCCAGCAGGCTGCTGCTGAGGGTCCTGCAATGCTATGGAAGGAGGTGGTGGTTTGGTCTGAGTGTTCCTGGCAAGCAGCGGGCTAGAGAGTTAGACCTGCCATTGATGCCATAGGACAGGGGGTTTCAACCTTTTTGCTTCATTGTACCCCCTGGCTGGACGTGGAGCAGTGTACCTCCAGCTGCCGAGTGGAGGGGAGGTGTGTGTGCAGGTGTGTGGGGGTGGCACACAGCTGGATGCTGACCTGTGGGGTGGGGGCAAGGGAACCTAGGTTTTATCACTTTAAGGAGAAACACACCAGAAACAGTGGGTTTCCCCTTGCAGGCTGGCAGAATTCTAGCCTGTAAGAGGCTGGGCTGGGGGGGAGTGGGACTGAAAGGAGCTGGTGGCATTAAAATCTAATCCTCCAACAACCCTTTTCCCTGCACTATTAATTTTAATCACAGAAAAATGAAGATGGGTTTTTAATCGGAGAATTTGTGTGCGTGTGTGTGTGTGTGTGTGTGTGTGTGTGTGTGTGTGTGTACACCAGAGAATTTGCGATTCTCTGTAAGCCTTTTGAATGCCAGAAAAGCAGAAGGGGCACATCTGAGAGTCATATGCTGGAGATCTGGATGTCACAGATTTTGCAGACACTGTAACTGCAGACTTATAGTGAATACACTGCAGTGTGAGTGGGCATCACCATTCTGGGAATCCATCTTTGGTAGCAAAAAATTCTCACTGCACAGAGCAAGCTGGGATCAGAGGCTCAATTGGTGCAAGGGGAATGTTTGAAGTTCAGGCAGGTGGAGCCCTGTGGTGAATTGCAGCCATGGGGAAATGAGACACAAGCAAGAACGATTAATATAAAAAAGCCTCAAAATAGCAGCCTATTTCTAGGCCTTCCATAAATAGAGGCTTAGAAATAGGAGAGTGGCACTTGTCATTTCACGGGTCTGTTATTTCTCTTTTCTCCAGTGCTATACCTGCTGCCAGATCAACCAGAAATACAGATAGGCTCATCTGGAGCATGAAACATATCCTTGTAATAAACAGAGCATTACCTCCATAGAGTATCTGTATGTTGAACTCTGTTGAGGAAAGAATATCCTGGATATTTTGCAGTTGCAAATTGGTAAATCACTCTTCTTGGGAATTTCTCCAAAGGACGCTCCATCTTTCTAAGATTTCAGAAGATAAATTTGCTGTAATTCTGTTCAGACTGTTTTTCTGGCTCAGGTTATATTGAGAAGTACACTTTAAACTTATGGAAGCCTCTGAAATGTAAGAAGTTTTACTTCATCCTTGTAACTTTCCACCATGTATCAGAGGTAATGAATTCACCAAGTATGTAGTTACCTGACAAACAGTGGTATTTATTTTGGAAGCCCATAGCTAGGAAGGGTTCCAGTGCAAATGGCCTTTTACGCACTAGAGAGATTGCACTTGCATCTAACCATAGGAGCTTCACATTAAGTGGAAAAGGGGGGAGGGGCTCCTCCCTGGTTACCATATCTGCCATTGAAAAGTGTTGTAAACACACCCATAATTAACAGTGCAGGGTAAAGGGTTGTCGGGGGATTAGATTTTAATGCCACCAGCTCCTTCCAGTTTTCTTCAGAAGTGTAAGTGCTGGCATGCAGGAAGTTAATTCCCGACCTTGCAAGATTTCCAGATGGGTGTTGCTCAGCTGAGGTGCTGTTGGCGCTGATAGACACGCAGACCCCAGCTCTGACTCATGGCCCTTTACATGAAGTGCCCTGAATTAGAGCACCCCTTCCCCTCCACCACAACAGACATTCACCTGTAGACCCAACAGACACTGAGGGGCAGGGGGAAATGCCTGCCTGCAGGAGCCCAAGGATCCTGCCTACAGCAGAGGAGCCACCCCTCTCCCCCAGCCCTGCACCCCCAACTCCAGGGCTGCCAGCAGGAAGGGAAGGGGGAGCAAGATGCTGGCTGGGGTTTCCCCAGCCTGAGTTGGGGAGGTGGTTAGTCTGATTCACTTGCCCCCAACTCCAGCTCAGGCTGGGCAAACCTCAGCTAGCAGCTTGCTCCTGGCTCCCTTTCTGCTGACAGCCCTGGGTGCTGGCCTACGGAGCCCAGCCCTGATCACGTGCAACAGATTAACCCTAGGGAACACTAGTTCCCTAAGGCGCTCAACTGGAGCACCTTCATCTGATACTTTATTTGACGAGGGTTAATTTGTCATGCATGTGGCCACTTTAAAAGCACTTTGGAACTGTACATGTGTCGTGGCACAGCTGTAGAGTGCTTTCAGGGGGCTGAAATGTAAAACATGAAATGTAACTTCTGTCTGCACCCTCTGAAAGCACATTGGAAATGTTCAGGAGTCTCCCATCAAGATTATCAAATTACATTTTTAATTGCTATCAACTAAAATGCTGGTGTCATAACATGTACGTTGAGCAAGTAAGTGCAGGAAATGTTTTGGCACCTCTAGCATCAGAATGAAGTAAAAATGCATTGATGGCCTTTTTGGTCACCATAGTAAGGCAGAATTTGCTCTAGCCCACAGATAAATGTGAGAGAATGCACTGGCAGCAGGGGAGGTGGAGCTGAAGGCTGCACAGATGAGGGGCTACTTTAACAGAGAAATCAGACCTGCCAGCTACAAAAAAGTATTCCCCTTAAGAGCTTGGAGATATATGCCAAAGCTGCCTCTTATCAGGTGTCCTGACTTTTTTTCCAGCTATAAGGAGTGGAAATAGCATCTCCATGTTGTCCTATGGATTGGTACTGCCTTCATATGGAGATAAGTCAGGGAACTAAGTCACAGACATAACTAATCAAGTTTGGATTCTGGGGTTAGGAGGTCTGAAAATAACTTCATCAGCAGCCACTGGCGGTTTGGGGGGTTAGTTGAGGAGGGAAAGTATGCCATTTGCTCTTTCGAATTTCCAACACTTGCATCCTTGCTTTGCCAGAAGTTTCTTCTTGCATCTGAACAGGCTGAGATCCTTTCTTGTCTTGGTACTAATAATTTCTGGTGGGATATTCAGTTGCAGCCATCTTCTCTGCTGTGCAAAACAAAAGGGACAAAGCTGATACCTATTTTGAGTCATCTGAGATTATTTAACGCTTGTGTGGGTCCACAGAGTGTGGGTGAATATATGGCATGAGCAGGATAAACCATTTCTGCTGCCTTTGCATGCTGGGTAGCTGAATGCTCTCTACACAGTACAGTGCATTGTGCCTGCGAGGTGATTTATTAAAGTGAGTGGGGGGCTGTGCGCTCCACAAGGGGGATCACATTCCTTTCATATCCTCCTGCCCTCTTATCTCTGAGCTGTCAATTAGCCCTGTGAATGGATAAGTGAAGTAAAACAGAGACAATGTATCATTCCTTGAAAGCTGAGGTAGTGGATTCTTCTCCCTTCCTCCCCTCAGGGTGTGGAGGGCTTGCAGCTTTGTTCTCCGGTAAACTGTTCAAATAGGGAACTGTTTATAATACTGTAAGCAGAGGTTTTGAAGCCAGCCACCAAAGTTTTTAAAGGCTGACGTGACTTGTGTGCTTCCCTGTGTGGGGCCAGTGCATGCAGCTGTGGCCTCATTAATTTTTAGGAGAGGGTAGGGCATGCATTTCTCTAACAGCACCCTCTCAACCTGCTCCCCCTCGGTTTCACCTCAGTGCAGTCCACGTGAAGACCACATGGCTGCTCTCATCTGAAGTGGACCCTGTGAGTGGGTCACCCTCCCTGCCCTGTAAGTGCAGTCATCCTCCCCAGCTCCATACAGTGGATGAGAGCTTGACCCTGGGTGTTGGGCAGAAGCCCCTTGCATTTCAACATAGTGGCTTTGAAAAGCCTTGATAGGGAACGTGAAAAGTAGTGGTGTGAAGCCAAAAGTGAGTGGCCTACCTTTGAGTGGTTAGGTACAGGTCTGAGAGTGCTCCTCCAGGGCTCTAGAGAACAGAACAGATGTTGGGAAGAGCTGTGACAGCTGCCCCAGAGCAAGCCTGGGAGTGTATCAGGCACACATGCTGTCATTTGCTCTCTGTGTGGTGGGTGGTCTTTTTATGGGACCTCAGTGCTTGATCTTCATTTGACCCTTTACCCTGGCCATCTTCTCCTTACTTCCTTGTGCATGTTGTCCTTCTGGCTAACACACAGGCTAGGTTACGGTGATTGTACTCTCCCTGCACTCTTTCTTTATTTTGGCTCTACCTCACAATTTATGGTTTTGTTATTTCCCTCTTTGGTTTGGGGGATAAGTTGAGTCAGTGCTACTCACGGAGCATGCAGGGTCTGTGCTTTTAAGCATCGTCCTATCCCTCTCACCCCTACTTCTCCAAGACTTGGTGCATTGGCTGTTTAGGACTAAATGGTGTGCTGTGGAAGCCAGGAGGTCCTGCTGTCTGCTAGCATATCAGATTTCACAGGCATTCTCAAGTGAGGGAACCAAAAGTTTCTCTTTGGCATTTATGCCTTCCTTTAAATGATTGGGGCAGTTGTGCTGGTGATGCTGCTTTAGCAGTTATCTTTGGTGGATGGGGTATATTCTCAGGGCCCCACTTCTTCTACCTATTTGTGGCTGTAGAATTCAGGGCAGAATCACCTGCCTCCAGTGAGAATAGACTTTATACTGCAAACTTGCCTTAAAAATTGGTTAGTCCTAGCTCTTATAGATACAGGCCTTCCACATCTTAACCTAATGCAAACCAGCACAGTGCTGCCTTTTTTTTTTTTTGCTGACAGCTCAGAGAGCCTAGAACAGGGGCAGGCAATTATTTTGGGCAGAGAGCCACTTACTGAGTTTCAGCAAGCCATCGAGGGCTGCATGAAGGCAGTCCAGGGCAAATGAATGTTAATTTTCTAAATTTTTTAGGGGCCCCATGGGCTGGATAAAATGGCCTGGCAGGCTGCATCTGGCCGCCGGGCTGCATTTTGCCCACCCCTGGCCTAGAAGCTCCCTAGGCACTACGGCAGGTGTTGACCTCGAAGCTGAGTGAAGCTGACCACAGAGCTATCATTACTGATAGCTTTAGTTGATGCATCTAGCCAATGCACTCATACCAAAGGATAGGATGCAGTGGGCTGGTGGCCATGGGTCAGCTGTCTGTTATCAAGGGGTGCTGGTACGTGGCGAATGTAAAGTTCATGCTTCTTCCCCCTTGGCCCTGAAAATGGAGTATACACATCCAAGACTGCCCACAAACAGAGGAGTGTAGAACCCTCCTGCATGCCAGAGACCCACTCCATGTGCCAAAAGTCCCAGTCCCCAGCTGCCAACTGTTTCCCCTACAGCTTTCCTGGGACAGTTATATGCAGTCATATTCAAAAATCTGTAATGTATGGAAAATGTAGGTCTAGCATGGAATGAACTAAACTCATCCTAAAAGTAAATAACACAGGTCTTTTATATTGCCCACACCAAGCCTGCTAGCTTGGAGTTCCCTTAAACCCATCTCAGAACTTTCAGTTTAGGGAAGGAAGTGCTTAGTCCATGCTGACAGGGTACCCTAGGCTGGGATACGGTGCAGTTTCTCCCTCTCCCACAATTCAGTGCAACCCTTTGTCATGAAAACAGCCTAGTCACCTCTGTGGGCATTGAAAAGCCTTGGGAAGCTACCTAACAGTGCTAATACTGTGCAGAACCCTTTAAAGGTTTGTATGGGATGGTTTGGATGGGATTAATCCTGCCTCAGGCGGGGTTGGACTAGGAAGGAGACAGGGTCCTTCCAACCTTGCTTCTCTATGATTCTATGAAAGTATCTTGTAGCACCTCAGGGTGCCATGGCACCGTGGTTCAGAATCACCACACTAGGCTTTCAGGGGTAGGTGAGCTGTTGAAGGGTGTTTCAGTGACCATGTCACTGGCTGACTGTGGAGGGTTTTACCTTCTCATCTTACCACCACAATGACACCAGTCTTCCCCCTTGTTTCTGGAGCATCATTCAGAGTGCAATGATTTTAGTAGAGAAACTTCTATTAATTGTGATGGGCTTGAGTAGAGCCTTACTGAGTGATGCATCCCTGCCTTTGTGTCCATTTCTGTGCACAGCAGCTGTCCTAGGCTCTTGGCATGGGCACACTCACAAGTCTCAGTCCCTCCATGTTGGTTCATGCCAGGGGTGGTGTAGTGATTTCTCTGCATTTTGCCATTCATTCAAGGAGTAGCCAGTCACTATGTGAAGTGGGGTCCAAAGGCAGAGGGGTTATGAAATTGTGCTATGGCTCTAGAGGCACGATTTGGACCTGTGCTTTGGGCTTGTGCTGAAGTCTGCTCCAGTCAACCCAGCCATAAATAGAGGCCCCATCATTCTGGGTGGGGAGTCGATGGCAGTCAGATGGCAGTGCCAGCGATGTTATTCTCTTTTGTGTCATTGGTTACAGAAGCTAGTGTGCTTTAATAATGAATGGGTTTGAGGCTTTGGTAGACCTCTGACCTCATTTGTTTCCATAATTGGTCTTGGAGAATTTTTAAAATGAGTGAGTGAGGTTGCTTCCACCTTGCACAGTAGGAGACTGCATTTACTGTTGGCAATGAAAGGGTTACTGGCAGCAAGGGAACTGGCAGCCCACTGATGCCTGCAGTTCCTGGCAAAGTTGCTCTCCCTTGTACTGCAGCTTGTAATGTTGAGCTTGATTTAAAGGGAGGAGCACAGACTATTGAATGCTCAGTTTCAGCAGAGGAACAACTGCTGCCAGCCCAGTGCTGTTCTTTGGAAGATGCATGTTTTCAAGGAAAGAAAGATGGTGATCAGAGAATGGCTTCCATTCTGTTTCTAGAGACTGTTTATTCCAGTAGTGTCATGAGAATGGAAGAGCTTGCCCTGCAGGGTGCAGGTGTGGGAAAGGGGAATTGTGGAGATTCTGATGTGGATGCATCAGAGGAAAATTTGTCTTGTGCTGCTTCATCATGAGGCTTGCTGCGTATTTCCTTAGGCTAATGGAGCGCCATATGTCTCTTTCTGCAGTGCTGTTTTTTAAACCAGGACTGCAGGATGGGAGCTGCCTTAGGCTGAGTGCCTTTAATGTGGCCCGCAGCTGCTCAGATGTTGCTGGCCCCTTTTCCAAGCAATTCTTTGGTCTAACTCAGGGGTGTCAAAGATCCAGGCCATGGAGCTGTTTTATTTGTCCTGTGGGGCTCTTGGAGGCAAGGTTGAGCAGGGGCAGGGCCTGCTGCTGAATTCCAGGGTAGGGATTCCCACTGGGGACATGCCAGTGGTGACTGATGGCTGTGTTAATCCCCTCACTGCCACCACCTGCCCTGTGCAGGAGGTAGAACTGGAATCAGCCTGCAAGGAGCCCCACAGTCTAGATCTGGTGCAGGGTGCTAGTAAATTTGAAACTCCTGGCCTAAGTAAATGATAATCTGAAATAGTTAGCACAGTAACTTCTTATAAATGCCTCTGCTAAGGACCTTGGTTGTGTCTGTTTTAAACCCTTGCATTATTGCAAAACATTGACATTGGCCTCAGATCTTCTTTTTTATCAGTTATACTAATAGGTCAGTGCCTCTGACTGCTGCCAAGAGATGGCTGTTAAGGTTCTTACATGAGCATGCAAGTTTGATGGAATTTAAGCTTTCCTTGTTGGCAATGAAAACAAAAGCCTCACAGTCACAGAGCATTACAATGTAATGGTTGCAGCACTATGAAAGTGTAATGGATTGCAGAAGTCTTTTTCTTTAATATTTTATTTCTGTGAATTTAACATTTTAGATAGGTGGGTATGTTCTCAAATTCCATTCAGTGAAACTTTAAGGTATTTGACTTTCCTAGTTTTTGTACAAGTTTTTCTTAAGTTGCACTGTAAGCTATCCAGGGGCTGGGAGAAGGGCAGAAGCGGCTACCTGGGAATGGAGGGTGGGGAACCTGAATTGCCATGGTTATTTCAAGACATTCTTTATATTTGTAATGTCATAAAATCTATGGAAAGTGAAGTATGCCAAGATATTAACCTGACAATATAATCTGCCAGCTGGAGGGAGAGGCTCTGCAAAGGAGTTTGGCATTGGCCACTCCCTGAATCACAGTGTAACCTCTTACGAGTTCCCGAAATTGGATACAGCCAGGATCATCTGTAGCAAGAGGCAGCAGCCTGTGCATGCCTCCATCATGCTAGGAGATGTGTGTAGTACTCTGTCTTCCCTGGCTCTCAGCCTTCAGGCGTTCCAGCATCAGACACCTGCCAGTGAGACAGCTGACAACTTCACTGACACTAGAGATCGGACTGTGACCTCCAGAGCAGGAGGCAGCAGTCAGTGCAGCGTGTGCCAGAGAGCTAGGCTCTTGAGCTTGGACCTGTCACAGACTGGTGCACATGCTGTACATGCTGACTGGTGGTGGGTTCCACAGGCAAAATGTGTGACACATGACTGAAATGTGAAACATGTATTCTGGAAGTTCAGATCATAATGTATGGATTAGCTTTCTATTTAAGTACAAGGCTGGTTTAAAGTGGCCTTTTCACTATGAAATGACAGGATACCCAGAACTGGGTTGGTCAGGAGGACAAGAGGGCTGGTGCAGTGCGTAAGGTCATGATTGGTCATGGTGATGTGCTTCTAGGCCTACGCTGGCATAACATAAGTTTCCTGTGATTTTGGAGTAGGCAGCCTTTGGCCACCCTTCTCTCATGGTTTTCTAGGTTGGAGTTCAAGGCCTTGGCTAATAAAATAAGGGTAACAATTGCATAGCATATTAAACTGAACTTCAGAGTAAGGTTTGAACTGTTGGTCCGTTCTTTCCCAGCTCTCAGGTTGTTTGATGAGAGTCTTTGCCCCCTGTATTTTTAGCCTCCCTTGGGAGGAAAGGAGTCTTGTTTATATTGCAGCAGATTTATCAACAAATTAGGCCTCAGCAGGTTTACCAAGGCATGCACATTTTCCATTTGGGCTTTAAAAATACTCCGGACCAAACTCCACTGATATAAAACGGACATTGCTGGAACCACCACTCAAGGAGCAATACTAACAGACAGGCCCAGTGTACTTGTGACTTACAAAAGGGGTGCAGTAGATAGTGAGACAAGCCGGTGGAGACTGAGATCTCAAGAGTGACAATTAGGGGTGAGGGGGAAGCGCCCCTGGAGTGCCATCACCCACATTTTTCTGGTTTGGAGCATATGAGGAGGAGTGGGTGAGCAGGGTGTGCTCAGGCTTATTCCCTGCCTGCCATGCTATAGACGTGATGAATGAGCATTTCCCTCCTGTTTGGACATAGGGTAGAAAATAACTTGCATCCCTGTGATTTAAGCCTAAGACCAATTTGTCCAGAGTAACTCGCATCCCAGCTTGAACTTTAGGTTATGATTAATAGAAATTTTTTTTTTCTTTTAAATCTATGCTTGCTGTGTTTGTTCAGTTTGCTGTTGCATGGGAGCAATATAGTGATCTTTAGCCCTTAGCAAGCATTCTTTTCTCATCATCTGCATGGATGTTTTGAGGTTGAGAGACCATCTTCACATGCATCTGAAAGAAGAATTTGCAGTGGTGAAATCTCAAATATAGGATGTCATTGACTATTCCATGCACACAAGGTTATTTTACAGTCAGTGCTGAAGTATCATCAGTTCAAACTGCAATGCAAAATCAGAAGTGATGAATCAAAACCAAATATAGGAGAAAGTTCATTATTAAGTTGCAGTTTTGATTTTTATTAAATGACAAATTAATGCTCATGAAATTTAGCTCTTAGACAGTAGCAACCGATGATTAACTTTGGTTATAATCAGGTATGCCCCGGGTCAAATATCACTTTTCTAGTGTTACCACGTTAAGGCTGCTGTATCACATCATGCATCACTGTAGTTCTTCAAGTTCAAACCAGGGCAGGGAAATCTGAGCCCCAAACACCACCCAGAAAAAAACTTACAAACTTTGTGTGCTTCCAGCAGTTTAGGCTCCCTTCCACCAAATCCAAGCAGAAAAAGAATTCCCTGACAGTGGAATTTTTTAATTGTTTTACATGCTGCACTTGCTTCTTCCCCATGAAGAAAAGCACTTGGTATCCCAAAATTGTTGAATATGTCTTCCAGATTTATGGTTGGTCCAATAAAAGATATCACTCCCAAAATCCTTGCTTCTCACATATATCCTGGTTCATCACATCTACAACACTCCAACCCTACCAGGGTGATTTAAAGATCTGTAATTCTTTACTGCCTGTGTTTAATAGCTTGATAGGTATTTTTTCAGCTGTTTTTTCGTACCCTATTTTACTCTACTTCTTTTGTTTGACAGTCTGGACTGTCTCTCCATTTGTCAGCTGTATTCTTAGACTCAGTCCCCTGCTGTCTGCACGCATGAAGTCAGCAGCTTGGGATGCAGCAGCTTCCTCAGGGTCACCAATAAATGCATCTTAGTGAACATCTAATTGTTTGCTAATTCAGATGAGGAACAGATAAAATCCCAAACATTTGTAAACTTTAACAATACCAGCTGTTTCTGAAATTCACTTGACTCTGCTTGTTTTCCCCATTAAATAAATCCTCCTCCTAACCACAAACGTTTATTTTATACTTTGCTGCTTTTGATGTATGTGGTTTTTTTTAAATGCCTTTGAGAACACATGCAGGGAGATGAGGTTATTTGCTGCCCCACCATTTCTAAGCAGCACTTAGAAAATTTGCACCCAAAATATCTTGCCATTAAGGTCTTCCTAGTAACCACTGTGTTCTTGCTGTTCTAATATTAAGCTGGCATGGAGCTATAGACATCAATTCATATCAGATCCCCAATTATTAGAGCAGTTCTATGAACAGTAAGTCTGATGGGAAAGTACATTGGGACATTTTCAGCCTGGTGGTATTTGCAAGTTATACTCTGTGTAGGTGATGAACTTCTACTGGCCACCCAGGTCTGGATTCCAGATAACCAGGCTTCTGTTATTTTGCATGATGCAACTGAAAGTGTTAATTTTCCTAAGCCTAGGAAATGTTATCTGGCAATTCAGATGTTTTCCCCAGCACATGACCCTTAGAACTCAGTAAGTTTCTTGCCTATTGAGTAAGCAACATATTTGTCATTCTTGAGCCTTCTTGCCTGTTTTGTATGTGATTATTTCTGCAGTTCGAAGCACTCTGGCATGATCTGCATGCATGAAGGAGAGTAAAGGGATACCTGTGTCACAGTTACAAAGCTTCCAGTGTGACTTGTATGTGAGTGTTGCAGAGCCCTGTGCCAATAATTGAGGTCCCTATTTAAGTATGTGCCTTTTAGTTGTTTATTGAGCAGTTGGGCCCCAGTTCTGTAAATGCTTTTGTGCATGCATTGAAATTATTTGCATGCATCACATTATACGTAGGATACAAGTCAAAGATCCTCCTAGTGTGGTTAAGGCACACTGGTTTACTAGCCAGTGGCACTATGGTTTGCATCATTTCTGGATGCCTTTGACTCCCCAGTCCAAGGCTAAGTACAAACAGTCAAAAAGCCCAAAGCTGGATCCATTCAAACTTTTGCAGGTTAGTCTAAGCTGCATAAATTGAACTGATAAGCAAGTGAACAGACATTCACTTTTGATTCCAAAAATGAAGCCACATACCTGCAGTGGCCCAAGCCAGAAACCTGGGGGTGCTAGAGTATGCCTCCCTGCTCAGCTGGAGCATACAGCCTGGTCCAAGGCTAGCCATTCTACCCTGTGAGGAGGCTGGGGCTTGCAGGGGAAATGCAAAGCATCCTGGGATGCTGGAGACTGTGAGTTACCTTTAATCCAGAGGAGAACTGGGACAAAAGTTCAGTAAACCAATTTAACCTAAATTAGTTAAGTCTAATATTACATCCATCCAGACTTATCTTAAACCAGTTTCGGTCATTTTGGAAGCAGTTTATGTACATTGCACTTCTGTTGTTACAGATTTGAATCAGTTTCTGATTACTTGTACCAATTTATGTGTAATTTCTGTCCCTAGCCCTGATGACGATGTGCATTACAGTTGGGTTGCCTGGGGGGGGGGTACAATTCTAGAGCAGATGCAAGAGGAGATGCACTGTTCTGCCATCACAGGCAGGATGCAGCCCTTGTTGCCTACTTCAGTTCACCCACAACTACCGAGTTATTTATTTCAGAGGCCTTTATTAAACCAATAAAAGCTGTGGTAAAATCTGAGTTTGGAAACTCCGTGGTTTGAGTCCATTCAGTCACATTAACAGTTTTCAGTACCTGAAGATTTTCATCAAAAGCAGATGTGAGGTTACAGCACAGACCTGAGTTCTAACAGCAAGAATGTCAAACAGGCCTCTTCTGTAAATACAGAATTTCATTGCTGCTGAATGCCTGGGATGTCCAGACACTCCATTCATTTCAAAAGGCAATTGCTGCTGTCATACACATACATGCGGGTATTTTGGCAGCGTAAGATACCCCACAGTGGTAATGCTCTTCTAAGTATTTTAACCTGTGCTAGCTTGTATGTTCCTATTGAGAACAGACGGAATTTGATCTAAGCCCAGCGAGACGAATGCCCCCTCTGAGCCCCTCCAGGTAATGTGTCTGAAGCCCCTGCATGTGCTTTCTTTAGAAGGGAATTCTTTGTGTTTCTGTGAGAACTGGCTTTGTCGGGTAGTGATCTGTCTTGCAATTGGCTTGTAGGGAAGCGGGCTGAGCTTTGTGGGGAGCTGGCTGGCATGCAGGTGAACTCAGAAATTTGAAACTTAAGTGCTGCATTTTTGCTTTTAACAAGCGGTAATGCTCCTGACACTTCAGAAAGCTTAAGCAATGACTTCTCCCAGCACATCCAGGGCTCATTCATATTTGTCTGTCTTGCCTCTGTCTGCTGTTTGTATGCAAGATAAGTGTTTGGTCACAGAGCTGGCTGAAAGCATTGACCATCAGTTGATGTGTGCTGGCAGTCTCTTGGGGCTATTTGACAATTTTCTTGCAAATACACTTCACATTCTCCATTCTAGGAGGAGCTGCAGAGAAGCCACAGGTTACAGCTTTCCAGTTCAGGTCCAGTTCTGGTGCCATTTGCCATATAGTGGCCAGATATTAGAGGTTCATTAACTATACCTTACAGAGAAACTGTGGCAAACCTAAGAAATTCAGAAAACCAAAGGGAGAGAATGTTTCAGGAGTTGAGGGAATTACAGAATTGTAAGGTAGGAAGGGACTTCAAGGGTAATTTAGATCAGAGGTTGGCTGTGTTTTACAGCAGGGGGCCATTTTAATGGGATTTAAGGGGGCTGCCAAAGCTACAGCCATAGCCATTGTCCCTCCCCACCCTCCCACTCTGCAGTACTGTATCACCATTGCTGCTTTTCTTTGCCACCTGGCCACTGCATCCTTGAAACCCCCTACTGCAGAACTGCCGCATAAGCCCTTCATCTCTGGGGATCAGATAAAATGGCTCCATGGGCTGGATTTGGCCTGTGGGCTGTAGGCTGCTGACCCCTGATCTAGACCAAGCCCTACAACAGATACAGGACTTGCTGTTCCTAAACCACCCTGGGAAAATGCCTGCCCACCTTCCTTCATGATGCTGCAGTTGGTTCTTGCTAGGCCTACTGAGATTTCTTACCACGGGAGTTCTTGGGGGCTGCCTACTGGCTAGAGAGTCATCTCCTTAGGCCAGGGGCGGGCAATTATTTTGGGCGGAGGGCCACTTACTGAGTTTTGGCAAGCCATCAAGGGCCGCATGATGGGCAGCCAGGGGCAGATAAATATTAATTTTCTAAGTTTTTTAGGGTCCCTGTGGGCCAGATAGAAGGGCCTGACAGGCCTCAGTTTGCCTACCCCTGCCTTAGGCAGTGGCTTGGGGAAGGCCTTGACTTGGATGAACATCTTGCTGGGGTTGTTTGACCCCAGTATTGCTTCCTGCCATGGCGGGGGGTCGGACTAGATGATCTACTCAGGTCCCTTCCGACCCTAGAAACTATGAAACTATCTTCCTTTCTACAAGTTGGCTGTGGCTTTCCCTGTGCCCTGGCTTCTATTTGAATTTGGCATCCATGGCTCTGATTGGCGGCTGTTACAGATGCCATCAGTGGGGCAGAGATCTGAGAAAATTAGAGGTTAGCAACCAGAGAAAGTATCCTGTAGGTTGCATGAGTTTGGAATAATCCTGTAAGTCAGGGATGACCAAGATCTGACCCTTAGGCTTGGAGCTGTCCTGCAGAGATGTCTCATTTGGCCTGTAAGGCTCTACAAACTGCAGAGATTTGGTGGCAGGGGAGCAGTGGCAGCCCTCGTTGTGACTCCCAGAGCTGAGGCAATTAAAACTGCTGCTGCTCATCCTGCTGCCAAATTTCCAGATCCATAGGGAACCCTGCACCAGATGACATGGTCTTGCATGCTGGGCCCATGGGCTGCTCTGGCACCACTTCTTTAAGTTGTTGGAATGCCACAGCATCTGTCTTTCTAGAGTACCTGTTCCATATTGGGGCAACTTCAGAATGACACTGAGACATGAGTTTGTACGTCACAATATGCTAGTATTAAATGGGAGTGGGTCCACAGGGTGATGGAATAGCTGTTCCCTTTTCTTGGTGCCAGCTGCGTATAGGAGGTCCTTGGAAAATGGAGTGTTTGGATTGTCATGTGGGCTCTGTACACATGTGAATCCTGGAATGTATTCCGGGGGGGACAGTTTTGCAGCTCCCATAGTGCTGCTGCAAAGTCAACCGCCTTTATGTACAGAGGGAAACATGGCAGCTGTAGCCATGTTGAAGGTAGACAGTAAGTGGAAAAGGAATTTGGAGAGCCATGATGGGGGCTTACTGTGCCTCTAAAAGCAGATGTTTAGGTTTGCTCTGCTCTTGTCCATCTCATGTTTGTCCATAACTAGTAGCTGGTGTCAGCCCTCCTAAATTGGAAGTGAGGGAGCTGTAGACACAGATGATCCCAGAGCAGGGGTGGGCAAGGGCCATTTAATCGGGTGTCATCTTGAGGGCCACATCTCGCTCTCTTCCCCACTTCCCTGGAGCTATAGCACATTCCATTCCCCATCCTCCCTCTCTGGCCGTCTTTCCCCCCTCCCCACCTTCCAGAGCTGTAGCATGCCCTAACCTGCCCCTCAACCCCTTCCCCCCCCAGCTTGACATGCCTCAATCCCAACCCCAATTCCCATCTCTGTCTCAGAGCCTGCCAGCCCTATCTAAAGCTTACTCCATCACCAGTTTAGTGCAGTGGAAGCAGTCCCGAGTGGGTGCTGGCATCAGCTGTAGACACAGTTCTGGGTAGGGATTGGGGCATCCGCCTGGATCCACACCTCATCAGTGCTGGGTGGAAGCAGTCCCATCTGCCCACCTGGCATGGCATGTGGCAGCCAGAACCAGAGCTGCCGGCTGCCTGTGGGCTGGATCCCATGAGTTGGCAGCCAGTTGTGCACAGGCGAGATACAATCAGTTGGTGGGCTGGGTCTAGCCTGTGGGCTATATTTTGCCCACCACTGCCCCATAGGAATTGTACCGGCAGGGCCCTTCTACTGTTTTCTGTAAGGGGAGATATGTGGCTCTTTCTGCTAGGGCAGAGAGAGCTGATCTCCCTGCTGCTTTCCCATTTGGGTACTAGGGGATGAAGCTGGTTGATACCAGGTTTCCTTTTTTTTTTTTTTTTTAATTTTAAATTGCTTCAGGACTTTCATCAAGTCCCTGTATTAAGTGGTAGTCTTTTGTTAGCTACTGATGTTAATAAATGAGACTGGGGTGGTAAATCAACAGCAGTTATTAAACTGGGATCAAGATGCTGGTGTGTGTTTAAACAGGTGAGCCTTTGTTTTCTAGCCTCGCCTTGACCTGGGCTGAGCTTCATAAATACTTTGCAACGTGATCTCTTCAGCCAGGAGAGATGGCTGTTTCTGTCACTTAGGTTGAAAGTGGCTGGGTAACGCTTGCCTTCCCAGTGCTGATGCTCAGGAACAGGAAAGGGTTGAACTGGAGGCTGAGATGTTGGCTTTGTTTCTCGGATGATTCTAGTTTGTTAATGTGGGGCCTTGGCGATTGCATGCCTTAGGAAAGATCAGATGGCAAGTAGTGTGAGGCTTAGGGGAAGGGGGGTAGAAATGAAATGGGGAGGGGGGTATCTGAAATTAAAGAAATTAGGAATGACCTCAGCTTGTTTTTCTGTCCATGAGGTTGTCAGCTCTTTATGACCCAGTAGATCAGGACTCCGCTTTGTGTTGAGCCTTGGAAAATGCTGTGAAACCAAGTCTTGAAATTTGATTGAGAGTCTTGTGCTCTTTGATGTTTTTTCATAAAGTCTTGCTTGCAGGAATCAAGAAGAGGGGTGAAGCTCTTGGTCTTCGTTAACAACAAAGTAGCAAATTCCTACCTCTAATGGATGTGGAGAAAAGCTAGGAAATGTGGAGTGAGTGTGAACTAAAGACTAAGAATCCAAAAAGCAAATAAATGGAAATCAACAAGTGTTGTATAAAAATATTGCGACTTCCAAGTTGGCCTCATGATTTCAGGGCCCTTACACATGTCTTTTGATTGCATGGGTTTGGCAGTAGTACTGCACTGTGAAGGCTATTCAGTCCTACCTTGCCAGGGACCCAGACCAGAATGAGTTGAACAGAGCTTTGTTTTTCAGTTTATATCTTTGCATTGCCATGCTTCTTTTCCTCATTCCACTGCCTCCCATAAAATAACTGTGTTTGCAGTAGAATCTGCTATTGAGATTAAAGATCTTCCCAGGATTTTTATTTTTTTCATTATGTGTCTAATAGTTCTGGCCTATAGATTTTATGGCTTGTAGCATGTGCAATGCAGGATCAGGACATTGGTTTCTCCTGATGATAAGAGCCGATGTTGCAGCTGCAGAGAAAGGCCAAACTTCCTTTTAATGCCCAGGGGAAGGAAGTTGAATGCTGCTTATCCCTACAGGTGATAACTTGCTTGACACAGGTTTGATCACCTTGCTTAACAGCCTGTCTCAGCTTGCCCAGCTGAAAAATGTTAATTGCCCTATAAAGATCAAATCTTTCTAAAAGCTCTTTTAGACTGTTTATGCCCTGGATACGAGTGGTGTGGCGTGCCAGAGGTAGATTGTACACGGAAAGAAATATTTCCTTTCTGATGGCAATGCATGGCCTTTGACATCTTAACTTATTCTGAAATTACCATGAGAGGACAGAAATGTGTGTTTGACCTGATTTCACTACACCTTTACTTATTTTGTGTATAGTCTCCACTCACTGCTCTCTGGTACAAACAGAGAAATCCCTGCGTTACATCATGCAGTGTATTCCATGTTGCATGACAGTACTTAGTGCCCTCCTCTGGTGTCACAGAGAATTTGCTCAGGCTTTTCCTGAGAGGAGTCAACTGAGCATAGACATGGGGCTTCAGCTTGCAGCTACACCATCATTGTAGCAGGTAGACATTTTAGGGATTATTCTTTCTCTAAGTTATATGAACAGGTTAGGATCAAACACAGGAGCCACCAAAAAGGAGGGAGTGAGGCAGCTGTCTGCATCCATAGTGCTTCTCCAGGAAGGATTTGGTGCATTGTCTCTCACTGAGCTTTTAAAGACAACCTGAGGTTTATATCGACACTGGAAGCACAGTTCTGTCAGTTCCTGTTCCTTGGTGCTTCTTCCATGCAGAATTGGTGAACGGCTCTGATGAGGGTTATTCCACTGCACTGAGTGGAGCCATGACTACCCTGGGAAAGTTAGTGCAGAGCTGCCCAAACCAGTTTTGACACTGGCTCAGTTTAGCCAAAGTAGTTGTCACAAGAAGAGTTCTGGTTGCTGGAGCCATGGTTATGCTATTGCTCCATCCATTCTTCAGGTGGAGTTCAAACCAACTGGAACTTGGATGTTTGGGAACATTACTCAGTGCAGACAAGGCCTGTGGATTCCTCTTAGGGCTGTTCCCTATGCCAGGAGACCTTTGTTACGCATTATGCGGACTGCTTACATTCAGATATTTTGATGACAGTATTGTATTCTGTTTCTCACCGGGTTTTTTTTCTTGGATGAGGCTTGTCTAGTCTTATTGTTCAGGAATGCCCTTTCTTGGGGACCTGGGGAGCTCACTTTGGTCGTGTTGTCATCTTCCCTCTAGAGTGTCTTGGGATCTCCACTCACCCACTCTGCAGTATCATAGATAAAGGCAGTGCTGCTGTGACCTCTGCCTACACTGATACAGAAAGGTAAACCCGATGGAGTGAGGCCAGCATTAGCCATGTGCTTTAAGTGCCAGGCTGCTACAATCAACAGTGGACTCTGCGCACTGTTCCACACAGCATGCACATGGCTCTGATTTGTTTAAGCATATTTGGATAGGCCATTGATTTGGAAAATGTTCAGCTGTTCCATCCTGCCTGTGCAGCTGAGGTTGTCAGTGTAGGTTGAGGTGATGTAGTGATTAAGCTTTAGGATGTAAGTCTTGCCATTCTGCCTCTCACTCTGGGATCTCTGCTTCTGGTGTTGTGTGTCTGGTGTGGCCATTTTTTGGTGCTGGAGGATGGGTAAGTGACCCATTAACTGTCTGCATTTACATTTTGTTCATAGGGGAAGGAGAGGAATTCCTTCTTCTCCTGAGCTGTTGTGACCATAACCTGACTTCAGTGGAAAAGCTGTTTTGAAGGCTATTCTGTTACCTGCTGCTCCGAAGGAAATCCAGTTACTGTTGCCGCTGGACCAACCTGCCTGCGTTGGGAGTGGGAGGGCAGTGCTTTCTCTGTCTGAAGACTGGCAAATAGGAAAGCACAGACAAGGGCATTGCACAGTACCACGCACACACTGAGTAATCACAGGACTCCACACTTGTAAAGCTAAACTGTTTCTTTATTCAGAGAACTATTTAAACAGGTGCTGCAGCCACAGTTAACATTCTAGCTTAGCAGTGGACAACCTTTTCAGGTGTGGGCTTGAATGACCCAGCTCAGGTCAGAGGTACGTAGGCAGGTGTTAGGTGCTGAACACCACTGCTGCTACTGCTTCTTCTCTCCATAGAAGCATGGGGAGAACTCTCAGCTGACACTTCTCCCCATGGTAATGTCCCCCCAAATTGTAAGCAACAGCTGTACATGGAGGGCTTATTTTGCTCACCTGGAGCCACACGTTAGATAGAGCTGGTGGTGCACAAACATTATTGTGACAGCTGTCTTGACAAAGAAATACTAAGTGAAGTTTGTAGAGGCCCTCCCTGATGTAACCTGTTGCCCTTGCCTTCTGGCAGTGGCCTTTCATTTCTGCACAAAGTTCTTGGCTTAGCTTAGTTTTTCTCTAGCTCTGTTGCTGACAGATAAATCTTCAGGTCAGTGTGACTCCTTTACAGGTGTGCGTTGGGTAGAGTGGGGAGAGCACTCATGTCCTATGGATATATTATGGAAGGGAGGAGAGGAACAGCTTGGTCAGCAATAATTTTAAAGTTGTTTTCTTTCGTGCAGCAGATATCTTCGTTATTGCACATCCCTGCTTGCACCTATTTTTCCACACCATGCATTTGCACAGCTCATAAGTGCCTATGTGCCTGTCTCTCTCAGTGGAGTCTGGACAAGCTGTAGACAATGGGGGAGGCAGGACAGAGGAAGTCTTCTGAACAGAAAGGACTCCTTGCACCAGGGACTGGAGGAGGGGCCCAAGTGAGTTGTGTTGAGAAGCATCTGGAGAAGCCCTACTGAACTCCTAATCTTCTTCCTATTTATAGATGGTTTCACAGACCAGCTTCAGCTTGCTGTGCTGTAAATTCCCTTATTCCATGAGCTGATACCAGCTGTGCTCCCCATCTTCTGGGTGGCCCCCTCCTTTGTCTGACTCCCTGATTGGTTTGAAACAAGTGTGTGCCTGTAGTGCAGTGACCCCACACAGGAAATGCGTCTGATGTGTAATTGTTCAAAAAATAAGACAGGGTCAGGGAGAACTAACTGATAGGCTAGTATAAATTCTGTGCAGTATGTCTTGCCTCAGACTGCGCTGGTGGACTGATAAATGCCTAGCTGGGGTAGGGCTGATGGAGCGTGTGCTTGTTAACATTTGTGTCCCTAGAGAAAAAAAAACTAATGCATATGCCAGAGCAGTACAGTTAGAATTTTTACAGCCGTATGAACCCTTTTTAGGGGGCCTTGCATAAAAGTACATGAGATTTGATCCCCAGGGTGTGCTCAAAGGAATTTTGGCCTGTGTAAAGCAAGAATTAAATGTTGTGAGACCCTAGGGCACTTTATTGGCAAGAATCATGAAATCTTGCCTGGAAAGAAGGAGTTGAGGGAGTGACTTTTAAATACATAAACTTTATACAATAAATGCCATTAAAAGGATGCCAGAATGTGAAACACTTAAAAATTAGGAAATATAAAGAAGTAAGTTTGCTTGAATGTACGCATCTTGATGTAGTCTTTAATTACAGGATCATTGCTGTTTTTAATTACAGGATCATTGCTTTTTATTCAGTGCACAGTGCTTAGTGCATGTGGTAAGTGTCACACATATCTTCTTACCATCCTCATTTAGTGTGTGGCCAGTATATTCTTTATCACACACCATCCCAGCCCTTCACTGAATGATTAATCGCCTTGTTATGGTGCTGATTACATTAACATCAGAATGCTTCACAGCCGCTAATAAGTATTTCTTCATAATGCCTCTCCGGTAGAGACACAATGAAAGGTGGCTCCCTAATATCAGTTTTAGTGCCCAGCTAAAATGTTAGGTCTGTGTTTCAAACCCCAGTGGTGCTATGTTAGAGAGCCCAAGCTACCTGTTTTATCTGACCTCTTCCCTGAAAATGACTGCATTATTTCCTGTTGATTAAGGCCAAGGAAAAGTTCAACCTGGAGCAGAGAGGGAGCATCATGAAGCACAGTCCCCAGAGTGGGCTTGCCAAGTGAGAAACAACTGAAGGCTCAGGGCTTGTAGTGGGAAGTGCTGGGTGGCCGTACTAATAGCTGCTTTTATTGTACTTCCTATAACAAAACAGTTGCATGGATCTGCGTGCCACGCATCCTAGATGATTTTAAAAGAAATCTGGTATTGCATTCCACACACTGCACATTGAATTGGGTTTAAATTCCTGACTCTGGCTTGGAGTAAATGTCTGGATTTTCAAAAGACCCCCACAAACCAGTCATATTTCAGAGAGTGAATAACTTAATAGAAAGCCAGGTTAATCAGGAGTGTTCAAATGCATGCCTTCTTCCTAGTGCTGTGCCTCATTGCTGGTAGCCGCCTTGGCATAACACAGTGTGTGGAAAACAGTTGTTTTAACACATCAGCCATGTTCTTTCCAGCTCCACTGGAAACATGGGGAGAAAAAAATAGGTGTGTTCCTATTTGTCTTGCACTTTCTTTTTAATTTGACAACAAAAAAGGGCTTGGTGAGCATAATGGAAGGTCTGGCATTTGCCAAACGCAAGTTTCTGCTCTGACTCCCTTGATATCTGAACAGTTAGCATTAGGCTATGCTGTGGCTGGCATATGGGTCTGGACAGGGAATTCCTGATGCTGAGAGTAATGGCTAGCCATTATTTTCTGACATGAACATCCTGTGCAGTAATTCTTTTCTGTGTGTGTGGCCAGAAACATGCACAGACTTGGGATAGGCTGTCATGTTAATATATAAATGGTCAGGAACTCCCACCTGCTGAGATGAAAGCATACTTTTTAGAAAAACTGTTGCTACGGACATTCCCGCTTTGGAGGTTGGATGTTGAATTTCAGGATGTTTGTTGTTTTGAAAAGTGAAAAATATTTTGAGATTTTGCTTCTCAGCTGATATTCTTTTTTTTGGCTTATTTCCCCCCTTTTAAATTAAAAGTGAATTGAAATCAAATAAAAAGAACTACAAGACCCAGAGGTTACAAAGCTTTCTCCTTTTATCACTGCCATTCACTAGTCTGTGATTTATTTGAGCTGCTAAATAGTTTTTCATTAATTGTTTTGTGGCTCCCTCTATGGGCCATTTTTCTCACTACCACAGTTCCTTGTTTTCTTTCCACAAGGACACAGTAGTACAGTGCTTGGACTTTTTATTTTTAACTAGTTGACTCACTAGTGCAGAGTGATTTTTGCACTTTGCTTTTTCTCTGGCAGGGCTCAGCATTTCCATTTGAGCAGTTCAGAAAAAAATCCTTGCCATGTACAAATTCAGTGACCTGATGAACAGAGACAGCTTCTGCACCTGCTGTCCTTCCTGCCCCAACCCCCTGCTAACTCCAGGGGTCACCCCATAAGTAGACAGACACTCTTTTCTTCACTGCCTGCTCCTTGCCTCTCCATCTCCATGCTGCCCTTTTAACACCTGTAAAACTGGACAAGGGTGCTTGTCCCTTCTCTTTAGAAGCAGCTGGTTGGTGAGCCCTCTTGCAATTAGCTATTCACTTTTAGGTCACAGCTTTCTTTTCCTTCCTCTCTAAGACCCATCATTAGCTAGCCACTGGGAAGTAGTTTCCCTCAGCTTCTCCATTAGTTCCCCTTGCTGTAATATCTTCAGGGAAGGGGCATTTTTTTTTTTTTTGTGGAAGGGGGTCCTGTCACCTTCTGAGATGCTCTTGGCCTTCTCTGGCCTTTGCAGTGCTACAAAGCCATTGACATCTCTTGTCTGTGCGTAGGATGAGAGAGGAGGGGTTCAGGAAAAAGGCTCACCTATGCAACTGGTATATAATTCCATTTTTAAAAAGGCCATGTTTGCCTTTAATGGGTTGTGTATCCCCCAGGATCTCCCCAGTTCATGTTTTCAAGGAGTCTTGAGTGAGAAGACCAATGCAATATTGAGTAAAAGGCCTACTACGGAAGGCATCTGGGGGCCTGTCTCAGTTCCCTGCCTCTGCCTTCCTTGGCAGCCCAAGGCTGGTCTGCCTTCCCCACCAGACTTTGATCTGACTTTGTCTTCCCTGCAAGCAGAGCTTGATCATCTTGGGCATTTTTACATGTGTAAGTGCCACAACGCCAGGTGTCTTGAAACGTGCCTGGTGCTGTGACGCTTGCAGTCGTATAAGCAGCGAAATGTGCGTCAGTGCTGAGAAAATGGTGGCAATGTGTTTTTGGACTAAAATGCATAGAATGTGCTTTAGTTCAACAGCGTACCACCGCCATTTTGTGCACACTGATGCGCATTTCACCACATACGCAACCGCACGTGGCGCAATGCAGTGCACGTCAGCTCACGTGCGAACCAGACTCAGTTAATCGAGTCCACTCCTGAAGTGGTGGATCTCTGGTGTGTCGTGGGACAAAAGAGTAGGTGTATACATGCCCCTTCTGTCCCAGCTGATTGAGCCAAGGGCCCTCTAAGTCTCTGTGCACCTGTGTCAAAAGCTTGCAGGGAACTGGCCACCAGAGGGTGCCAGAAGCACGGTTTTCTTGCATGGCCTCCCCTGCTGCTGGCTGTTCGGCAAGAAACATTCTCCGTGTGTAACTTAAACCTTGTACTGAAGTGGCATAGCCAGTGGCAGCTGCAGGTGCTGCTTGCTCAGCCATCCCACATAGGCTGCTTCACTTTCTAGAAGCCCTATATGGGCTGTTTGGCTGGCTCCAGTGGGCATTAGCCCCAGTGTTTGCTTCTTTCCTTTGGCTTCTCTGCTATAAGGGTGGGACGCCACTAGCAACTGTACTGCTGGTAGAAACAGCAGTGAGTAAGAGCCTGCAGAGTGTCCCTGCTAGAGCACACAGCAATGAAAAGGGACATTGCTCCAACTGCTGAGGACTTGCACTTGGATACCCCCAGAGTGGGCATGCCTTGCCCTTACCAATAGCACCAGGGCTTCACACACTGCTTCAGAGTGGAAACAATGGGGGCTGGAGTGGCACGGACACTAAGGTTCATGGTTGATAGCTTGGAGGTGTCAAGTTTGAGGCCACAGCAGAAGCAAATACTGCTAAATACTTTGTCATAAGGACATAAAGAAAGGAAAGGAAAGGAAGTAGGAACCGTGTGATTACAAATCCCCCTAAGAGCTGTAATTCCCAGTGCCTTCTGTCCCTCGCACCTCACAGATATATATCATGTCATGCATGAGCTGCTTCACCAGCCATCAAGTATGCAGCAACTCTTTGGGTGGGGATGTAACTGCTGTTTAAACCCAAGATTAGAGCAGGAAGTGGAAATGAATCTGGTATCCAGTTGAAAACACTTGGGGCAAATATTTCTCAGATTAGGGTGTCCTCGAGGACTGGTGCTGTCAGCTCTGCTTATGGTGGCTGAAACTGCACGAGGAATCCAGCGGCTGGCTTTCTAAACTGTCCCTCCTCCCCCTCATCAGTGTATATAACTAACTGCCACAGTGATCTCACAGTCCAAGAGGTTGGGTGCTTAAGTATGAGAATCTATGACGCAGTTTATTTTGGACAATGATGAAAGGCTTTAAAAAAATTCAGCCTGAAGCAAGCTACAGAACCCCACAACCCAGGAAGCTGCTTATTTCCTGGCATTGCTGTTTGTCCTTCAACCTGTCTTGTCTTGCATTTTTCAGGAAACTGTTTGTGTTCCCTGTGCCCCACTGTTTTCTGACTGTGTTGGTCAAAAGCTGAGTCCCTGCTCCTCAGAGTTTATCCTAATATGGAGGGGCCATCTTGGTCTTCAAGTACACACTGTTCTTGGCTTTCCCACCATGGCTCCCATCAGTGCTCCTTGTGTCCAAGCCACCAGCAGAGAGCTGCTAAACATGGGGATTGAGAAGTGCATTAGGGTTCTTGCAGTTAGCAACCTGGACCCAGAGAGCACTGCTTTTCCTCTTTACTGAATCTGTTGGGTTTTTTACTTTCAGATTTGGCACCAGAGAACACTGTGTTTATTTTTCATTTAAATAAATAGAGTTTAGGAAGAAAATTGCACAAAAGAGTAAACTTCAGAAAAAAATAAATTGAAAGTGCATGGTGGTCAAAACCATTCCAGATGTGGAACACTTAAGTGCTTGTCTGGTTTTTCATGGAGAGATGCCAAATAGTGAAAGATGTTTCATGTTGATTGTCTCCATGGTTACACATTTATATAAAGCACCCGTCCTGAATCAGAAATGGAGTCATAGACCTTTTCAGGTACGTCCCTAACCTTCCCCAGAAGTTTGGGACTCCAGGGCGTAGTGTTGCAATATATAGAGGAAATTGTTTCCATTACATCTCTGAAAGCAGCTGGAGCAGTCAAACAGTAGCCCAGGATCTGTGGATTAGAAAGCCCTCGTGGTGCACCAGCTACAGGAGTGGATTGCACACTGCAAGAGAGAAATTCACTGAGTAGGTGTGCATCAGAAGAGACAATGTAGTGCTGTTGTACTGAATTTAGCCCAAGTGGGCAGCCTAGAAAATAATCACATCCCCTTGCAATGCTGCAGATGCTTCTTTCTAGGTACTGTCCATTCTTTCAGAAGTTGTTAGTTCAGCCTTCATGTCTGGGGGGTGGGAAAGAGGGGGTCCGGTGCTTGCTGGGTCCCATTTCAGTTCCAGAGCAGGAAGAACTAATCTTACTACCTTCTCCCTGCAAATGTGTCATCTTGTTTTTGCTCTGAGCACAGATGAAGGCTCTGATTTCTCATTATCTGCGAGCATCTGGTCCTGTCTGCCTGTATAATATGATTGAAGAGAAGAGTAACAGGTCTGGGGAGTGCTGTGCATAGGCAGACACGTTGCCAATAGAGGGGAATGCATTTTGAAAGGAGTTGTGCAGGGTTGCTTTGTGGAGGGCAGCAAGAGAGCCCTTGCCAGGGTACGTGAAACAGGTGACTTAGGGCAGCTGTGTTGCCAATGAGTGACTGTTTTCCAATAGGCTCAAGGTTGTCTGGGACAGGGTGAACTGGCTGCTTGCAGACTGGAAGGTGCCCTACTAAAGCAGTCCAGGTTTTGGTTGGTCATTAGCCTTAGATTGGGCAGTGAAGGGCTTGCTGGGGCTTGTGCCAGGTTGTGCGTGCCACCTGCCAGCTCTGATCTACTTTCCTTTTTTCCTTGGGCCAGGGTTACTGGAGACCACTGTGTGTATGAAAGCTTTTGG
Source organism: Crocodylus siamensis (assembly GCF_052110815.1). Lineage (NCBI taxonomy): Eukaryota > Metazoa > Chordata > Crocodylia > Crocodylidae > Crocodylus > Crocodylus siamensis. Next base: position 182,513,030 of record NC_143398.1, on the reverse strand, counting down.
CAAGAGGCAAAGGAGACAAAGGACACTGGCTTGCAGAAAAAGGACCTGGGCAGCATGGGGAAATGTCCGTGATGAAAGGGACTGTTTTTTAAAATGGCAAGGAGGCTGTATTTGTGGGAGCAACAGCCAGGGTGTGTCTAACTCTTGCATGCTCCAAGGTTTCCGTTATGGAGGCCACACCATGGTGCGTTTGAATCCAGCTGTGGGCGATTAGAGAGCATATTCCTAATGGGGAAGCTGGGGCAGGATCATAGGGGATGCAAGGAGGAATTGGGGCCAGAAGTTCAGTGGAACGGGGGAAAGGGACTAAATATTTTGCAGTCCCAGCATGTGACTGGGTTTCCCGAGTAGAGTTCTGAGCAGGGTGTGGGTGAGCACTTTGTGTTGTGTGCATGTGAGTGTGGCTAGCTGAATGTGGGATTTTCTCTAGGAGAGGTGGGGTCATGCCACTAAGGCACCAGATGAAGTGGGTTAAGGAAACAGTTTGTCCACCTTATTTCCATAACATCCTAGGAGGCAGCAGGAGCCATTTCTGCATGTTATCCCTGGAGAAATAGAATTGGAGGAGTTGAGAAAATAAATCAAAGGCAATGTTTCTCATTTTGGAGGAGCAGAGAGTGGGAACTGTGTAACAGCTCCAATTTACAAGGTTTTTGTTCTGCTTTTCAACAGGGGAATTAACTTGAAGCAGACTCATGTTGCTAAGACTCGATTAGTATATTTAAGGACCGCTCTGAAATGGGGCCTCCCTGTGCCTGCTGCTTTGGAGTGTGTTCCACATGCTGTGATAGAAAAATTCCCCGATTTCACCCCTGTTCCTTCCCCATGGATCAACATGCTCTTCAGCCAAGACTTTCCCTGCAGCTGGAAGGAGAGTCTAACAGGTGCCATTTTTAAATAAATGCAAAGGCAGTGGAAAACAGGGTTAATCTCTGGCATGAAGAGGATTTCACTTTTATGACAGGCTGCCTGCCAGAGGAACACGCTCATTTGACTCACATTTCCAGGTAGAGAAAACAGGCAAGTCAGCCTTGGGGTGTGAGTTAGCCAAGCTGGTCTTGTAAGATTTTCCTTATGAGCCTGTTTGTCTGTACTGATCAGCTGGCCATAACAGGTAGCTTCTGCCATGCTACAGAACTATGTCACATGGGACATGTTACTGTGACAAGCTGTGTGCACATGGCTTGTGGAGACGAGAAGGAGGAACTTGGGGGTAATGCTGTTTTCTGGGAGCAAATATGTGCCTACATTGCTCATTGGCTACACCTGTCCTTTACAAACAGAGCAGTGTGATTACCTGCTCTCCTTTGAATGGTGCTGTAGGAATTCTTGGCCTGCTCCATACTTAAAAAACACTGAACAAACGTGTGGTGTTTAAGTCTGCTGATTTCAGGGTTTATGTCCGTTGTCCTTTGTAATGGAGAGAAGAGTAACGGGTTTGGGGAGCACTGTCCACAGGCTGACAGGTTGCCAACACAGAGGATGGCCATGGCAGGCAGGCTGTTGTGGAAAGAGGACATGCCTGTTTGTTAAACTCACTTCTGCAGCCTTTTGCGCACCAAGAAGAGCCGTCAGGAGGCAGTGTAGTCGCTGCTTGGAGGGGGTGGAGGGTACAGTCTGGATGAGGTTGATTAGCTAGGGCAGTGGTTCTCAACCTTTTTTGTACCAGGACCCATTTGTAAACATCAATGACCAGCCCCGACCCAGTGCCCCTCACTCCCAACCTGCTGTCCTCCACACCCCCAGTATGTGGGGCAGAGGGTAAGTGTGTGGGATGGGGAGTGTGGGGTATGGGGAGCAACTCCTTGCAGGCTGGAGCTCTGCCAGCCTGCAAGGGGAAAGCCACAGTTTCTCACCTTTTTCATCCTTTAAAGGAGAATCTATTTTTCAAGTTTGTTGATCCATTTTTAAATTTTTTTCCATGACCTTTCTATATATTCTTGTGACCCACTTTCAGGTCATGACCCACAGGCTGAGAAACTCTGAGCTAGGTGACTGTGTAAGTTTCTGGTATCAAGTGAAGCGAAGAGCAGCCCTTAGTGATTAGGAGTTACACTGCTGCTAGCACAGGAGAATGTGTATTGGTAACTGCTTCCTGAATCCCTCTGTTCCCTCCTGCTGGCTCCTGAGGTATGTACAGTGGGGTACAGGCACAGCAGTAGAGCACGCATCCTTCGCTGCAGGGTCAATTCACCCCTTCTCTTTCCCAACCTTCCATACCCTGCTGGTCCGACACATCCCTCACCACCCTCAGATCTGCTCGTGTGTGGTACCTGCAAGCAAAGCACTTGGAAACTCCTGGAATGTGAAATGTTGCTTTGGCTGACTCCCCCCATAATCTTCAGCTTAGCGAAGTTTGGGTTCAAAACTTGCTTTTGAAAATATCTGTTTTCCTAAGGAAACAACAGGTAAGCACATTCCCCTTCCATGTGGGTCTGCGGCAGGGTTTGAACTCAGCACTCCAGGTCTACCACTAGAGATACAGGCGGAAGTGTGAGCTGCTTCATAGTCTGGTCCCTGGGTAGAACATTGGACACATCCTCTTCCCGAGTCGATTACATGGTCTTTTATGTCAGGAGTAGGGTACCAGGAGCCAGGTGTCCTAAGATGTGACTCTTGACTGCAGGACTGGAAGCCTGGCCTAGAGCAGTCAAGGCTGGAACAGTGGATCTGAACGATGGTTTGGATGGCTGAAGGTGTAGGCTTACCTTGTTAGAAACCTGGTTCTATTTCTACCAGCACCTCCTGGGAGCTTGTCAAATTTGTCTACTTAAGAGAAAAATGGAGGAAAGAACCTAGGATCAGAGGAGTTGGGCTGGAAGGGACCTCCGGAGGTCATCTAGTCCAACCCCCTGTCTGAGGCACGATCATCCCTATCCAAACCACCCCATACAAACCATAATCTAAACTTTATGTGTTTACTTGCTTGTTCTTGACTGTGCTCTAGAGGTGAGTAATAAGGGTAGAAAAGTGCAAGGGAATAGAACAGTAGGTGAAAGTGGTGGAATTTGAATGCCTTCCCACCTTTCTGTCCTTTTCTCTATTCACAGGTAGTCCCATGGCTCTGTATTTCTTTCTGTCTTCAAGGTGGTTTGTAAAATCATCATTTTCCCTGTCCATTTTTCATCAGCTACCCCTTCCCTTCTCACCACCCCATGTAGCATTCAAATCATAATCGCAGTTCCCATTCTGTGTCTTGCTTTTTGGTATTTTAATGAGACTTTTACTGAATAAAGTCTTAAAACTTTTATCAAATAGAAAGCTCTAAAACAGTCATAATAATGGCATTGCAGCCACCATCAGCCTCACATTGGGTGGGTCTACAGTGCACAATGCTAGTGCTGTATAGAGAAGTCTGAGTTAGCGGTCAATGAGCCTATATTGATACAGGAAGCAGTCTCGCCATACCAATTAGAAGCTACATTGTGCTGTGTAGACATACCCACAATGTTCTAAGTATACTTCGTCTCGCTCTCTTTGCTGCTTTGCGTCAGAAGTTAAAGAATAACTGTTTTCCAGCTGGGAAGCTAATGTACAGAGATGTTTTTCTCTGATTAGCTGCTGAAGGTTTTTCCCTGGACTCAGCCCTGCTCAGTCCAGTTCAACTGAAGGCTTGAAGGAGGGTTACCCAATAGAAAAGTACAAAGGAAATAGAAAAAATATTTGGCTTTGGATGTTATATTGGACATTGGGTTTCGTTTGTTTTATAGTCCTTTGCTCCAGCATATTTCACAATCCTGTGTATCTTGTGGTATTTTGGGCTTCATTAACTTGAAGCTTGTCATTTAAGGATGGAAGAAGGAATGGGCCAGGAATGTGAACAGTAGGATGAGGTACAAGGTGTGTGCATCAGTGTAAAGGGAAATCTTCCCAACATATCTTGAAAACCACCATGCAAGCACTTTCACCTTCTAAAGCACCTGATTATTCATTGTCCTTCCCCACTAATTCCAGAAGGAAACACTGTTAAAACCATTAATTACATTTAAAAGGGGCCCACTCCTGTGCCTTGCTGAAACAGGATTTTCAGTTGTAATCTTTGTGATATAAACTAATTAACATCAATAGCAAGACTCCTGCAGACATCAGTGGCTGTTCAGTGAGCCCCTGGAATTGTTTAATACTTTTCCCTTGCACTCAGAAGGGTATGAGATATTGAATAATGGAAGATGATAGCTGTAAGTCCTAGTAAGTGGGGCTTGCCTGATGTCCATACTTGAATTGCTTTGCTGCTTTTTCGGGGTAGGTCTGTGAAGATGCTGGGCCTGGAGACAGAATACCTGGTTAGTAGTCTGTGGTTGTGGTGGTCTTTTCTGTGGCAGAAGGTTGTATGTTCTGAAATGTGGCCAAACTTTAGCACCGGAGTCTAGTCATGTGTTCAGTGGGAAGCAGAGAGCACTGTAGTCTGTCAGGTGGGCTTTTTGATTTTAGAAGGAATACACATAACTTTAGGTATCTTATAGACAGATCCAATCATATTCTGATTACAAGATGCGTCTTGCGTCCAGCGGTCGAGCCTGCGAGCCAGTGATGAGTTATGCTACAGAAATCAATTTGTACAGTCATTGATTCATCTTTGTCAGAATCGCCCTTGGAATTTCATGAAGATGGTGACCACTGAAAAGAAGCATGTTAACATTTTACTTGATATACATGGGAAAAGAATGCCTGGTATTCTTATAGAGAGCCTGCCATGACATTGTAGCCAATAAGGCCTCTTTAAGTACCATTATACAGGGACCAACTGTTTCCCTGAGACAGAGTAGTGTAGAGAAATAAGTGTGAAGCCAGTAGCAGCTGCTGTGCACCAGTGATTGCTGAGTGGTGATTCAGAAGCTGCATTTGGGGGATATCCAAAAATATACTTGATGGAATAATTGTATCAAACTTTATGTAAGACGTTAGATTTTTTTCTATCAATAGGGGCAGGATTTTTTTTTTGATAGATACTGAGGTTCAGATCCTATGGGGTGCCCGAGGGCAATCCTACTGCATCCTGCTCAAGTCCCTGAAAAGCAGTTAATTTGTCCACTTCTGTAATATGCAGTCATCTGTCTTAAGACTAGATCATGGAAAGCAACAAAAAGGAGGGCTTGCCTACCTTTTGGGTTTAGGTGTTCTTTATGGACTCAAGGAGAGTGGTATAGGATTGCACTTCAGCACCTAAATCCCCTTAGATGTTTAAAAGTTGGAATAGAATCTGGTCCTTGGGCTTTTGAAAACGACCGTGAAAGAGTGACAGCTCCATAGATAGATTGCAGCCCTTTCTTTGATACTTTATGTGAAGAGGCTCCATTCCAGAAGGGTGAGATGTGACATGTCTATTGCTGTTAGTGGCACTGCAGGAAGCCCCTCAGAATGAGTTAAGGTACAAACAGGTGTGATGCCATCCAAACAGAGTAGAGATCATGTCTGAAAAGGTTGCGTAGAGCATGTGTTCATTGCAGCAGGAGGTGCTGCTCATACCATTCCACAGACCTGTGCATGCTGGGGCGCAGAGTAAGTGTTCCCAGATGTTTAGATTAGCTTGTTGTCAGCAGTGATTGAAGAGCTTTATGATGACAGCCCAGTTTCTGGGGGGGAAATTTGAAACATTTCCTATTTGAATATTTCCCAAATTCTCTCTTGCTTGTTCTCTCTGTCTTAGCAACGTCTGCTCACCCATGTGCTGTAAGACTATTACATCGTATTTTTAAGGCGACCGCCTAAATGACTTAGAGCCAATCTTGTTTCCTATGTTTCAGCAGCATAATGTATCCCAATGGCTGACCCTCAGAAGTGTTGTGTGTGCTTGTCTAATCTGTATATGATCAATTGCCCTTAGAGGTGCTCTGATGCATTGGTCCCAGTGCTGCTGCTGCGCTGGCCCAGTGCAGCCCCCTCCCCCAGCCCACAGCAGCAGCCCACCCTGCCCCATGTGCAGATCTGGGGCACCCCCATGCCCTCCTGGGGTGCATGCAGGGTGGGAGCCACCTCCTGTGCTCCCTTGATGAATTGCTCGCAGCTGTGCCCTGCGCCCCACCCTGACTGAGCAGCACGTGCTGCAGCCCCACTCCTTTCCTCACTGTCGTGGCCTCAATCTGCCCCCCTCGCCAACGCCCCTGCCCTCGCACCAGACTTACCAGCCTGATGCTGGTCTCCATGCTGCCCAGCTGCATACTGGAATCAGATTGGTATTGACCAATATGGCTCCTTAAAAATTGACCATTGGTATCGGCCCAAAAAATCTCTATTGTTACACCCCTAATTTCCCTCTCACTTCTTTTCTGGGAAGCGAGTTGGAAGCTTTGCCTTAGCTTTAAACAAGGTGTAGTCCTGGATTTCCTGAGCCCCAGCCTGTCCCTTCTTTAGAGGCTGACACTTCATTCTGATCCCTGAGGGAAATCCGAGTTTTCTTTTTTCCGTTTAAAGTGGAGTTGTTTCAGTGTAAACAACAATATGACAGAGGTGTGCCTTAGGCCCCCCCTCTACGTGTTACAGGTATTGCAGAATTAACTGGTTAATTAACTGGTTAATTGTGCAGTTGCCTAGAGACCAGCTACATGTGCAAAGTAGCTATCACACAATAAAGCTCGAACCAACTATAAAGTTAGACCTCGAAAATGTGTACTAACTTTATAACTTGTTACTATTGAGCTTTAATTTGCATGTGTAGCAGGGTCTCGCCTGCAACTGGGAGCCCAGTCAGCTAACAGAGCTCCCAGCCACAGGAGTCTACCGTACCCGCATAAACCCCCAAACCCTAGGGTTTACTGAAGCCATGATTCCCAGGGCCTGGGGGTTTCCTGCACTCTGAAGCTCTAGGGATCACTGTAGCTGTGACACCCAGGGTTTGTGGGTTTCCTGCACCCCCGATCCCTAGGGATTGTGGAAGTTGTAATCCCCAGGGTCTGGGGGGTTTCCCGCATTTCTGAGTCCTTGGGGATTGCTGCGGTCCCTAGGGCTTCATGGTGCAGAAAACCCCCAGGGTTAGAAGATCATGGTGATCCTCTGTTGTGATCCTCTGGTCCCAGGGGTTTCCCTGCAACCTCACCTGGGGTGTGCTGGGCTCTGAGCCATGAGAGCTTGCTGGTGCAGGGGGCACCCAGGATCTAGATTCCTCTGAACTGGCAGTAAGGTGCAATGGGATCTAATGTGCCTGTAGCATGCATGTGTGGCATGGCAAGAGCCATGATTGTGTGAATTGTGTATTAGACCCCATTATGTCTTAGCTTCATGGGTAAAGAGGGCCTTAGTCTGATGCTATTAGCAGGCTTGGAGGTTATATTTTATTTTAATGGGGTGAAGGAATAAGAAGAAGTCTGGAAATTAGCACTTAGCAATTAGGCTTGTACTGAGCTGTTCTCCATCTGGACAAGAAGATGAACCCTGGCTAGTCCAGGGAGATTTGAATTCAGTATCTGGAAAAACATATTTTCTTACTAGCCAACTGAGTGCTAGAGAGACTTGCATGAATCAGCAGTTTAAGGAAATGGTTTCACTTTAGGGCATAGCTGTCCCAGAAGGGGGGATCAGGGAAAGGCTTCACTCACTGATAACATATTCAACAAATTCTCATACATGGGGTGGGGAAGCGTGGGAGAATTTAGGCTGCTTGGTATAGCTTGTTGAGCTAGGCTGTATATCAAAGGTTCATTTGGTCACTTCCACAGGCACCTGTAAGAGTGATATAAAACAAAAGTAAAGTCAGCCTAGAATTGGCAGGATGGGATCAAGGGAAGGTCTGGAGCCTAAACCTACCTTTTGACTCTTCATTTTTATTGACAAACATTCAAGTGGGCAGTATCTCTTTAGTTATGTGAAGACTCTGTCTCATTGTAGCCAGCTCTCCTTCAGAAAATGCAGGAAGTTAAAATTAGTGGGAAAAAGAAGCCCAGAAACTCAATATAACTTTAAAAAAAACCCTCAGAATACAAAACAGACAAGTTAGAAGCAGAGGCAGGCAGGCAAGGGTATGTTTTACTTTAAAACCATTGGGGTTCCACAAGGATCTTTGGGAGAGAAAGGATCACTCTGGGAGAACACTGTTTTGTGAGGAGATGTGTTGGCAACCAAGGGTACAGCAGTTGTAAAAATTGCTTCCTAAAATGAATATGCTGATGACTAAATTGACCGTATCAGCATTTTTTAAGCCTCAAACCAAGATTGCCACCTAGAGTTGGTTGCAACTCACTCTGTCAGTGGTGACAGCACCCAGGTCTGGAGAGATCACAGATATGAATCCCTTCTTCATGGAAAACAGAATCTGCTAAATATTATAAGCTTTGTTGGTTGGCTTTAGTTGTGACTCCTATTCTTTGTCCTATATAAGAAATAACAAAATCTCATCCTGATTATTTAAATCGTTTATTTCAGTCAACTCCTGATCTGGATATTAACAGAATATTATGGTTGCATATTTAAGTTAATAAAACAAAACTAAGTTTGCCTGCATAACTTTAACTCTGCTCTTTGTATTTGTATATTTAGATTATAATCTAATTAGACTATGACAATACGGGTTCCGTTTACGGGAACTTCTGCATTACAATTGGGAAGAGGAGAGAAGCAAGGCTACTTAGACAGTGTTCAGTATGCAAATGCTTGCCATATGATAAACAAATCTATGGAAATATAAAGTGTGCTGTGAGTAAGAAATTCCTTGGCAAAATCTTTAATTATTGCATGGTCTCTGAAGGGGTGAGGAGCAGTAATCCTGATGATGCACGCTTCAGTGGAATATTGAGACATGTGTTAGCTACTAGGGAGCTTCTGGAAAGGCAGCACTGGCTCCAGACCCCGTACAGCTGAGCTGTGGAGTCTATACTTATCCAGCATAGCCACACTTGGGGCCTATGGCAGGTATGGCCAACCAGCAGCAACTGACGAGTTGCCTGCAGCTCCTGAGGAAAGTAAAACAGTGAAGTGCTGTACTCAGATCAGTGTTTCTGAGGCTCAAGCATCTTGACAGTTTTGTGCCCTCTTATTCTCCTGTGTCAAGATTAAGCCTTGCAGCCAGTGGTGGTGGGAAGTTTAGTCACCTCTGAGCTAAGATTCAGGTCTATGAGCCGCCTACTGAGCATCCATCAAGGTTGCTCAGCCAGCGTTGAAAATATGTGAAAGCCTAGGATATTGCTGCAGTCTGGCATCTGGTCAGGAGGTCAGCACAAGGCCTCCTGCACCTCACCCCAGAGAAGTAGATTAGATGGTGATCTGTGCAGAAAGATGCGAGTCAGTGGTTATGGTTGTTCTCCCTGCGCAGTACCGTAGTTACAGCTTGTCTTGTGATTTCACTGCATGAAGTTCGCCAGCTTAACTTAGTTATTTCCTTGCTTCTGAGTTCTCTGTAATACAGTTTGACTGACTTTTCTTATTTTTATTTATTTGTTTTAATTTCAGGTATTCTGGTAAATCGAAGCATGTTTTATGCTAACGATATCCTGCAGGTCTTGGAGCTTTATTTAAAAGGCCAAGACAAATGCTGGGATCTTATTTCTGGAGCTGCCCCCCTGGCAACTGCAAACACTTCAATGAAGTGCAGTGAAAAGAAGAATATTGATTTAATTAGCTGTAATGGTGATGAGCACTTAACAAGAACATTCCCTCCTGTCTTTCAGGAGATCCCTGTTGTGTTTCAGCTGAATTGCAAACCCCTTTGTATAATGAACTGTTTAAGCCAAGAGAAAGGAGCAGCAGATTTTTTCCAGTTTTTGTATCTTGTTTATACACACCCTGTGCGCCCTGGCATGCTAGCGTTTCTCTAGCCACCAAAAGCCTGCTGACTGAGGTAACACTATTTGTTAAGACATGTGTACCTATGCTTTGTGAATGACACTGACTCTCTGGATACTCAGCACATTTCACCCTGAAACAGATCGGCCAGTGTACGCTTCAGAATTTCTCAGACTGGGAGAGTGAAGAGGGATACTGGGGATAATGTGGTCCTGAGTTTTTTCAGCTGAAGCTCTTGCTGGTTCCAGGAGGCAGAGTGGGAGATAGTACTCGGTGGCTGGCTACATTGACACCCTGTCTCTAGCAGACTGGGTTTTGTCTCATCTCCTCTCTGTTTTGCTTAATTCCCTATAGTTCTCTTCTCTTTTCTGCCTGTGCTTTGCCTACTTCCTCTTGCTGCTGCCCTCCTTTACCTTAGCTGTCAGTGCCGTTTCTTGGAAATGGAGGAGGCACCAGACAAGTTCCATAATGACAATGCTTCTTTGGCCTTCAGTCAGTACCACAGGCCTTGGCGATGGTGGCACAACCTGAAACAAACCCCACCTGAGCAGATGCCTTTCCCATAAGTAAATTTTTGGCTCTTGGTTCTCTATCGCTGGCACAGGCTGCCCTTGCAACCCTGTCCAGGCTTTAGGCTGCAAGTTTCCACCCTGGAGCCCCCAGCTGCCTGTGCTTACCCTTGCTGCTGATCCCCAGCTCCCATGCAGTGAGGATAAATGCAGATGCAGCAGGCTTCACTGCAGAGGGGAGGGGTGACTTGGCATAGCTTTATCCCACTGATCCCTCATACCAGATTGGACCTCTGTGGCTTGGCCCGTGGGCCATAGGTTGCCATCCCCCCACTAAAGAATGAGGGCAACTGAAAACATACATTACTTTTAAGATTGGAGAGTTCCTCCCCTCCCCTCTTGTGTCCAGGAGGGTGAGTGCCATGTGGGATTTGGTCCTGACTGACGAGCTATATGAATTGCACAAATACACGAAGTACGGTAGGACTGGCCATTTCCTCTCAAGGTTTGGACAGTGGAGACTACAGCTCTGAGGTGTGGGTAGAGCTGTCTGTGTGGACAGTTGCCCTACACTGCCGCCTTGAGCTGAGCTGAGCTTAGCAGAAAGGTGCTTACTTGCTTTTGTGCTGGTGTTTTATTTTTAAAGAGGGTGCTGGTATGAGGTCTTTCTTATTTCATAAAGCACGTTTTTTGTTCTGAAACGGTTTTAGCTTCTAGGACTCTCCTTCCTCTTTGCATACTAAGGTATTTAGTATCCTTTTGGATGGCTTTTCTATCGGCCTTTTTAGTGTCCTCCAAGGGTTACTTGTGGACTGTAATAGCAGTGTGTTGCTTCATCTTGCATCTTCATCTGATGCCGGGCATTTTTACTTTTGAGCCCCTCGTTCAGTTGAGAAGATGTGTACCTCTGCAATGTATCCTGGTACTGAAGACAGAAAGGGGGCTCTGTTGCTTGAATGAATTAAAACATCCATTTTAAGACAGGAATGCATTTACAGTTGAGTACTTCAGAGACTGGTAATGGGCTGATACTGTTCAAAATGAATAATTCAGTTGGAAACAAGCTCATTCTTTTTTCATGTAGAGGATCAGATGAAGCAGTAATTAAGTTGAACAGCCAGCCCTAGGAAGGGCAGATTTGGGAAGGAGAGTAGAGAAGAAGAAAAACCCCAGGGCTAAAAGGGAGGGTGCCAGGAACTAGGTACACATCTTCCAAGTGGAGTAGTCTTCCTGGAGCAGTCAGAATTGAAGCCACTAGTGTCAGAAAGAGAGCACTCACCCAGTTGGGAACTCTCACAGGAGAATGAATTGCCTTCCAGGGTTGGTAACCTCTCCAAGTGGGTGTTCTTCTTATAGCATTGTGCAACCCTAGAGGCAGAGTTAAATCTCTGCCCCAAAGGACTTGCAGTTCAAATGACAAGCAGCTGGGTGGTTGACTATGATTTTTATAAGCTGTTGGATGGCTGTGGCTATTTTAGCAATAGGGAAGAGGGATTTTGATTTTGGACTGAAGAGGTGATAGCAACTTAATGTTGGGAAGATGTTTACCTGGAGTCTTAAATTGTGGAGAATTAAGGTAGAGGACTCTGAGGACTCCAATTAGATTAATCGGAGAAGAAAGTTCCTGTAGTGAAGTTGTGGGGTTTCCTCATGAAATGACTCGAGGCGGGTGAAGAGAATTTCTGAAAAGGAACTCCCTTAATGCCTTGTGTTACTCCTACAGGAGGTGGTTTAGGCAGGGGTGTGGGTGTGAGAAACTTTTAGCCCTTGCACATCATTTCCAATGAAATATCAAATGCAAAGAGAAAGACCATTCTTTAGAAATATATGTGCAAGTGCATTAAACAGCTGCCTTCTTAAAAAAAAGAATGAATCTATTGTCAAGGGATTTTTACAAGATTTTTTTCTCTTGATTTTGGTCAGTTGGGCTTGTGCAGAATTAACACTGGGGCTTTTGCTGTTTGGGTCCCTTTCTACCAGTCTTTAGCTCTGCTTGTATCTGTCCCACATATCCATTTATCTCAGGAACAAGATAGATTTTCATAAAACTCAGCTTACAAATGTATTGTTTCAGGAGATCTCTTGCTAACTGGAAAGAGCATATCAGCTACCAGACTTAGAACAGGCAAATGACTGACTGGTGCAGAGACCGTTTTTGACACACAGTTTTTGACTGTTTGATTCCTTTCACCTCGCCCCCTTCTCAGGCAGTTCCTGTCTGGTGTCTTTTCCCAGCACATCTCCTAGAGTGGGTCCTATCCTTGCAGGGTGGGAAAAGGAGCAGAAAAACAGCTTTTACATACAGAAAAAGCTCTGAGTTTCTCTGCTTGTCCCTATCGCCCAGAACTTGTGTAGATGGTTTAACTGTTCTGCAATCTACTTTTCAGGGTGAGAAATGAATGCATCTGGAGATTTTCTTTAATTTCTGTGACCAGAGCTATCAAAATCACCCAGCCATACAGAGAGGAAAAATGCCTTGACCATAGTGTTTAGGGAAGCAGCTCTCCCTTTGGTCTTTGACTCACCAGTATGAAAAATGAATCTGGACTTCTTCCAAAGGAAAAAAGCCTCATTGTTATTCCATCTGGAGTAACTAAGGAACAATCAGTTCAAGTGTTCTCATCCTTTCCTCCTTTACTTCCCTTTGCCCAAAGCACTTTCGAGTCCAGTGGGCTTTGCACAGACCTATGATGCACTTGCTACCCATGGTTAGATTGCTTCTTATTTCTCACACTGAGA